>NC_020494.1:4442989-4512187 GCF_000184155.1 Fragaria vesca subsp. vesca
CTTCCACAAAATGTAAATTATAGACTTCATGTACATGACTTGCTCTAGACTTTGTTGGAGTATAATATTATAATTCCCATGGATTGCCTATTCGAGTGACACCACTTGAGGTTTTTTTTTCCTAGCAGCAACAGTCATCATCCAGGAGACTTATTAAGCTTATTCATGTTGGGTTAATGTTAATCGACAAAGAAGTTCATAGAACTTTTTCATTATAACCAGAAAATAAAAGCTCATGATAGGTCCTGCATTACTTGGTCCTAGAGAATATAAGTACAATTACATACTTTAAGCGGAATTACAATGAACACAGCTACCCCATTATGTGTATTAGAGTACATATATATGAATTAGTCCCCACGATTGATGAGGCATGAGTCACATGAGATAAGATCCATTTAAATCTCTCAATTTCATGTTTATCGTTCTTCTACAGCAACTGAAACATTCTTCAAAGGTAAACCAACCATAAACTATGACCATGCATCACAAAATTCAGCATCTGAAAGACAAGACCGTACATGTTCCAAGCATCCTTCATCCAAACGGATTCACAACTGAACTTAGAAATGTAAAACTCCTTGTTGCTTGTCTCTTATACTTCCTTGTTGCTGGGTTGGCCACATAAAACTCCGAACGACCATAAGTTAATAACACAAGGCCACAGCAGATCGACACCATCCTCCAACATTCAGTTATAATTTCAGAGACCCTAACATAATCGGGCAGTTCAAGTCTAGTGACAACTAGATCACCATCATAATCATTAACAATAACACCGACATCGTTACAGTTACCAGTACCATTCAGAAACGGGTGATCCTTATAATGATTCAGATACTCATCAAGGTCGAAAGAGTAAAGTGAATCCCGAATTTCATCAGTGAATAAGAGTTTTCTTCTCTGGTAAAACACATGCTCATTTTCAATGGCTCTTTTGAAATGCATCTTGACAAATTGGGGGTCTAAGATTAGCGAAAGCCAATCAAGACTTGGATACACACCTGAAGCGACATAATGACTTGACTGGCAAACAAGAAAGAATCTCGGGTCTAATCTTCGATGGCAAGCTACGACACGGGAAAGAAGAGGAACTTATAACCTATTCTCATAGAAGATCAACCTCTTTCTCCTTCCTCTCCTCTCCTCTTCCTTGAGTTCCTTCACTTAGGTTTTTATCTTTGCAAATCGGTAGAGGAACGAAACGGAATAGATTATTGACGTCTTCCTCGATATGTTCTTCGTTATAATTTATCTAGGGTTTTCTAAATTCTGTTTTTCTTTATCATTATATTTTCCATGTATAAGTTACAATTTCAAAAAGAAAAATGAATCACATGCTACCAGGTAAACAAGTTACAAATATTGAATAATCTAGGCCGTTACATATAATCATAGTTTTATTATATCCAACGGTCAAGAATATTCAAAAGAGTTGATGCATGGTATGCATTAATTCACCCTAGAATTTTCCAGAGTTAAAATAGAGTGTTAAAGATGTTCTAATGAGGCGAATTTTACCTTTCTGAGAAGGGTAACGGTCCGAAAACGGAAGTAATCGGTATATACACCCATGAGAACGGTGTTTTTGGGCCCCCGAGATCATTTAGACAGTCAAAAGTGGCTTTTGGTGTTTTCGAGTTCATGCTGGACTTTATTTTATTATAACCTATAGGATTGATTAGACATTTTGTTAATGCTTTAAGGTTTTGTTTCATTATTTAAGCGCCTTCTTATGGCCGCTCAACATCTATCTTTCATATCAATAAATTCTGGATTTCTCAATTTTCCTGAACTTCATAACTACCCGTGAATTCGAGAAACTCTAAGTCTTGTGGTCTCAAAAGTCAAAACTGTCATCGGTGAACTCCAACGTGATAATTTCGCTGCATCATATTTAGTTAAAAATTTCCACGCAAAAGTGTTAATACATCTGTGCTTAATATATGGTAGCCGGAAACAGAGAAGACAGAAAAGAAATTAAGAAACATGTGCGTAGGTAGGGCTTATATATAGTAGCTAGGGTGATGAATTAAGAATAACACAGGGAGCGGCAGTGACGGCGAGGCAACAAGCAAGAAGGACCGACCTGCAATCAGCAGCAGCACTGAGGGAGCGAGGTTGGCGAAGCTTACAAAGTCAGCAATATCAAGCTCTCTCTGCATTCACCACAAAATTGTCACCTTCCAAACAGCATACACACATAAGAAGCTCCAAAAAAAAAACTATATATTCATGCCACGCCACCTAATAATGTTCACATTGTTAAATTTATACACTTAGTCAAGCCGGCCATCCCGATATTTAACTAATTAAACCCTAAATATATAGTAATTGTTGTTACCTAGGCACATATATATATAAAGTGTGTGTGTGCTTTAATTTGTAGTCAGATTAGGGATCCATCTCAGCTAGCTAGGGCTTCCAATAATGTAAATATAAGTGAATAGTGTGCCCCCAAAATGGAAGAGCTCATCATCCTGTGAAAGTGTAGGAGACAATTATAGCAGCTGTGAGCTGTAGATAACTAAGAAAGATCATTTGTATCAAACAACGATGCAGAATAGGTTGATTTCACTCTTGGCTTCTTTTAGACTTTTGAAAATTTGGGCATCCCATCATCAATCTTGTAGCCCTAAACTTGTTGCATACGTTGTACAATGTACATATATAGGTTGCAGAGACTACAATACCATTCTAACACAATGTACACCTATAGGTCGCAAACTACGTAGAGTACCATTCTACCCACATTTCTCTCGACCGTAATTGTTTCCTATTCTGATTAGGAGTCGAAGAATCTTGAACTTCAACAAGAAGACTAGGGTTATAAGCCGGTTGATTAGATCAGAATGTATGAAAATGTAGAAGATATGTGAAGTACACCTAATCCAAATCCAGAGACTACTAGCAGCTAGGTGATGCGTCACGAAACTTGACATTTCAGCAGCATTACTTCATTGTTACAGCTCTCTACTTGTTGAGTCGAGTTAAATGCAGAACAATTAAGCAAGTGACTGAACCCCAAGTTTGTTGCCAGACATTGACACATAACAGTAATTAAACTCCAACCAAATTAACGAGAGTGAATAATCTAAATGCATCGAGTCAATGATCACGGTGAATTTCAAACTTAACTACTTTGGATCAATTATTTGCCATAAATAACCATCTCCATGCATGCATGCAGTTGAATCAAGGACGAAATACAAACTGAAATAAAGAAGACGACCTGCTCACTGTTACTGTTTTTATCTTCCAGGTCCCTGCAGACTCAAGAATGGTAAAAAAAAAAAAAAAAACAACACACACACACGCTTTCGTAAGTTAGTTACAAGAAATGAAACCCTCGTATATAGGAAATAGGTTTGAATATTGTCGATGCTACCTAATTGGATTTAAATCTCAAGTTATTCTTAATGTTTTAAGAAAAAAATTCAGTTTACTACCCTGAACTTTAGGTCTAAAATCAGTTTGATACCTCATCTTTTTTTTTAATCAGTTTCATACCTAAACTTTCAAAATGACATCAATCTCGACCAAAATGACTAAAATAGCCCTGCTTAATCTTTTTACCCTCTCTCTCTCCCTGCCTCTAAATCCACCACATGGCCGGCGTCGGCATCCACCCCTACCACCAGCAATGGGCCCCAGCGGCAGCCCCTCCTCCTCCCCCGACCGTCGCCGCTGCCATTTTTAACTCTGAGAGGGTAAAAAGATTAACCAGGGCTATTTTAGTCATTTTAGTCGAGATTGATGTCATTTTGAAAGTTTAGGTATGAAACTGATTAAAAAAAAAGATGAGGTATCAAATTGATTTTAGACCTAAAGTTCAGGGTAATAAAGTGAAATTATCTCATGTTTTAATTAGCTGAATGAAGCGTTTTGACATTACCCTTTAGAGCATGAATTAGTTTACGAGTCTAGAAAATTCTATACTGTGATTATACCCCTATCAAAGAATATCGAATTGAAAAAACACGACAAATAATATTCTTGCTATAGATTTGCTATATATTAGCTTATTGCATATAGGTAGTAATATTCTTAATTATATACAGTCTTTCTCATCAAACAATTTGATATATATATATACTTAATTTGCTCATGGATCAATCTCAGTGAACAGAGACCGTGTTCCTCTCCCTCATAATGATCGATGGATGGTCCCTTTCCCTTGTATATTTTCAACATGAGCTTCTGCTTTGTCTCTTTCTTGTTTGATTCCTCGATCTATGCATTCATCATGGAGCTTTTGACACTGGATTTATAAAGTCTATGGAGGAAGAAAAGGAGGAGAAAATTAGTAAAAGAAAAGAGAGAGAATCATGGTCATTCATGTTTGTGTTATACAGTGAAAGGTCACTTGATCCATTTTATGTGCTCAATTACTAGCTAGCCGTGGACATCACTTCATCATTTCAGCCATTTTTCTTTTGTTGAGGGATTTTGCCGATAATACTCAACCTAATAATCCAATCATCCATCACTACTTTGGCTAACGGCTGACACTAAAGACTTTTTTGCTTTCGTTTTAGGGAAGTGGAGTCAAGCTCCTTTCTTTAAGTAACGACATCATTGAGTCAAGTTAATCAGAACGATTCGAACTCCAAAGACTTTCTTTGAAATCTCCAAAAAAAAAAAAAGCTTTCTTTGAAAGATATATCTATATGGAAAATGACTCAAATGATGAGTTTTTATGGGTTTTTTATTTTTTTAGAAAGGTAAGACTTTATATAATAACCACCAACATTACAACCATGGGAGATATCGGTAGTAGATATCAAGATCACACATTCCTCCCTACCAACACCAACGATTACAATAGGTATGAACCGAAAGTGATCCAAATATAACCTGCCTAACCTAATCCAGAAATCTCGATATTTTCTCACAATCAACTTTAAGAAGAAACAACCTCATCAAGTACCATATACCAAAATCGTCAGCATATATGGAGAGGGCAACCTCCGCATATATGCTGGCAGAGGCTGAAAAAACAATTGATCGATGTAGCTAATTGTTTTTTTTGTTTTTTTCGTTTTTTGTTTTTTGTTTTTTTTTAACCTACTGATCAGTGTATTTGGACCCATCGGAGATACATATTTAGTCCTTCAATTCGGACACATGGGGTTTTCCCATGTCCTACTCTAACAAGATCAGAAAATAATAGCCATATATAAGCACCTCTCCTATGTCAGTTTATTAATCGATTATACTATTGTGCCTAAACAAATCGTACAAGTTAAGTTAATAAGTTGAATGTTAAAATGGCGGATTATATATTTAAGATGCAAATAGAAAAGTTAGTCCACAATCCAAACAACAATGATTGTCATTGTGAAGCAGTTTTCTTTATTTTTTGGAGATGAAGATCCGAACTGAGTGTATATAATGGACTTTTGGTCCCTAGCTCCACTTTCCTGGCACTAAGTTTAAGCTTCCCTCCTCAATCCATGTAAGTAGAATTTGATTATGTTTCCTTTGGAGTTACTTTAGTGTGTGTGTGTATACTAAATAAGAGCCACAAGCTAATGTAGGTATGGGAACAACATACTAAGAATTCGATGGGAGAATTTTAAAATTAGAATCTAACCCGTTGCTCTCATCGTGGAACCGAACTGATTCACTACTGGCAAAGAATTATTTAAAATAACAACTCTAAGTATGTAACATTCTTTTTTCTTTTTCTTGATATTTTATGATGAGAGCGGAGAAAGGAGATGAATGTAACATAAATACATAACGATATACATATATTCTTCTTTTTCAAAGCATAAAGAGTAGTCTTAATTATCTAAGTAACCTCAAGCTATTGTTGTCCTACATATTTATCGCAAAGCAAAGAGTGTAGCCCATAGATTGGCGCACTTTGCTGGTATATATAGAGTTGTGGATCGAGTTGCGCTTAGTCGAGGCTCCTGACTTTGTCTAAGATGTCCTCATTGAGGATAAGTGTAATGCTCTTAGTGTCATTCGAGGTAGAGGTTTTATGTCCCCTCAGAGTCACAATCTTTTATTAATATAAATAATGGGCATATATGGGACTAAGCCTGCTCCCATACCGAATGAGTTTTAAATCCCAATTTCAGGAAAAAAAAAATAAAGATTAATCCGCGTCGTGGTATCATGTCACTAAGAATAAATTAAGATTAAAACTCCTATTAGTATTGACATGAATCAAACATGGAAATGAGGGTCCAACACCTAAGCTCTTACTAACTCGATCACCCTTAGTGGTTTAGGGTTTAAAGTTTAGGGTTTAGGTGGTTTGGTGGTTTAGAAAATTCTCTGACTTGCTCGAACTAAAGATCGAAGACCTAATAAAAGAGCGCTTAACCAAGAGGGTCTTGTTATTTAAAGTCCACAAGAAAAAACACACCCTCACATCTTTGCATCTTGCCAAATCTCTTTTAGAAAAGTCCAATTAACTACCGTGAATATGCAAAGGAGTTGCCGGGAACACAACAATAAATTTCTAGGATTCTCAATCATTCGAATTACTGGGCTTAGTCTTCGCTTACTCAAACGAAGGGGCGAGATTTTTCCATTGCGATTCAATACCGTATAAGCCTGGCCAAAAGTGTACCTAACACGTCTTTCCCATGGGAAGGGAAATGAACACTTTTAAGAACTTTCAATTCTGTTGTTTAGTAACACAAAGAAAGATATCGAGAAAGTTGTTAAAAAATTGATAATTTATATGATAAAATATTGTGTTGTGAGTAATAAACGGAGAAACACGGGAGGAAAGTGGTTCTTTTAGATTTTGAAAGAAACCATTTACCCTCTCTATTTTCCCTTCAATCAGGAAAGTGTTTTCTTTCCTTTTGATTCCCCAAAGGCAAGAAAGGAACAACTTTCTTTTTCTGATGCTTACTTTCCGTGAAACAAACGAGGCCTAAACGCTGAGCTCACAGCTACTACAATGGGAATAACTAGTATCATTGTTAATGACACAGAGTCGACCTTCTTTGCTTATGTGTTGTCGCCGAATGTAATGAAGTGACTATAATTTTTTCTTATCATGTTTAAAATATCTTATATGATTTGTGTACAATGGAATCACTCCTTTTCTAACAATTGTGGAAATCTTGCTTTTGACATCATAAATAAAATGCAAAAATAGTAAATTGACTTAAAGCCTTATATTCTTCTTAAATAAGTGAGAAAAGAAATTACATCCCTATATTCCTCTACCTTCATTTCCTCAATGTCATATTGCCGAGAAACATTATAAATTAAAATAATATATATATGATCTAGCATTATAGACCGGCATAGTTACGTTGAGAAAGAGAACAAACACACTTGATCAATTCTAATTGATGGCTGAGCAAAAATGGTGGTTCTGGTCTTTATACAGTCGTGTTGGTAAACTGTTATGATGTTTTTACGCTTAGTGTGTCATCTGATTTGAGATTCATAGTTGCTTAAGAGCTAAGTTTGTGATGTCGATCTTATATAAGAATCCAAGTCAAATTCAAATAATATTTTTAGTATTTTTGGCTTAGTTGTCGTTGTTTATAATAATTTTTTATCCACATCACAAAAACATATCAATATAGGTTAAGAAAAAATCTTTTTTCTTTGTAAAGGGTTAAGAAAATATCTTTCAGTTTTATCAAAAATCGTCTCCAAATTACAAAATACAGTTTCAAACTTTCAAGTTTCAACTTGAAGATGATGATGGTGAGACATTTTAATTTTCTGTTTGGCTTGAAAGAGCGTGCAACAAAACGCGCCATACAATGTAAATGTAGCAGCAAGTGAGAGAGAGAGAGAGAGATGTCTAAACAAAGCATATGAAAGGATGGGTGTTCTGATCAAATGCTTCCATCGTCGTCTTCTCCCAATCCCATCGCAATCGCATCGCACACACAAAATGACACAAGACACAACACAAGAGTCTCTCTTCTGCAGTCTCTCAGTCTCAGAGAGGGCTCTGAAGTCAATGCCCTCCTGGCCTCCTCTCTCTCTTTCTCTCTCTCCCCCATTTTAGCCTCACCTAGGGTTGCACACATCCCCATGCAACCCCCCTTAAATTCCTAAATCCACCAATCACCTCCTACCTTTCATAAATCCCAAAAACAAAAACAGTTGGTGCATCTCTCTTCTCCCTCTCCCTCTCCCTCTCTCTCTCTCTAACCCAATCACCCCCTAGCTAGCCTCCTCCTCCTTCTCCTCCCTCCTCCCCTCCCAACCCCACCACCACCCAAAAACTCAAAAAGAGTCCTCAATTGAGTCCTCAAAGCCTTTGCTTCCTCCTTTTTAGTCTAATGACATAAAAATAAGGAAAACTAGACACAAGCAAACAAAACATGGAGCAAAGTAGCAAATAAGAAGCAACACCAACCCTTTTCTCCTCTCCCATCTCAAACCCTTCTCTCTCTCTCCCTCTCTCTCTCTGATCTGTTTCTCCAGGCAGGTCTGGTTTTCTCCAGAGGAGAAACTGAGAAAGATCTCTCCTTTAGTATGGAGTACACATCAAGGCCTCAGGAACAAATCAGAGATCACCACCACCACCATCATCAGAAGCCGCCTCCTTCCTATTCTCCTCTAAACTCCCCCACCAGCAATGGCAGCAGCAATAACAATAACAACAACAACAACCACAATAATTCCGGAGTTCAAACTCCGACGACCCCCAAGCTCATGACCCCCAGATCTGACTCCAACCCTTACGCCACCACCTTCGTCCAGGCTGACTCCTCCAACTTCAAACACGTCGTCCAAATGCTCACCGGCTCATCCGAGACCACAACCAAGCAGCAAACCAACAAAGACCCCTCATCCTTATCCTCATCACCGCTCTCGTCGTCCAAGAACTTCACCATCCCGCCGGTGAAGACCGCCCCGAAGAAGCAGCAGGGCTTCAAGCTCTACGAGAGGAGGAGCCAGAACCTCAAGAACAGCCTCATGATCAATACCCTGATGCCCAATTTCGCCCACCACCGCACCTCCTCTGGGTTCTCGCCACGTCACCCGGCAGAGATCTTATCTCCGAGTCTGCTTGATTTTCCGTCGCTGACTCTCAGTCCGGTGACCCCATTGAACGACGAACATTTCGACAAGTCGTCGTCGTCGCCGATGGGGAACTCGTCGTCGGAGGAGGATCGGGCTATAGCCGAGAAGGGGTTTTACTTGCACCCTTCTCCGAGAACGAGCAGCAGCACTCCCAGAGAGCCCGAGCCCCGGCTTCTGCCATTGTTTCCGGTCACTTCGCCGAGAGTTTCGGGGTCGACGACGTCTACTTCTTGATCCAATCCAAGAGACAGAGAGAGGTGTAAACTTATTGAGTGTTCAATTATCAGGGAAAAAGAGTAATTGGGTTTTGGAAATGGTTTTCAGTTCTCAAACAGGTACTGATCTTTTTTGTTTCAGTTGTACAATTTTCATATCGATCTCTTCCATAAAATGGTGAAAAGAGCAGGCCTTCGTTCTTGTTTTTCTTCTTCTCCTCTATAGCTCCAAAAGGAAACTTGACAATCAAATTTCCAGCTTCAGTTACTGCTTTTCACTTTTGTACTGTGATCAGGTGTTCCCTCCCTCACTTCTAGGTAGAATCTGCAGGGCTGTGAAATTGGGAATATGAATTTTTCATTTTTACCAACTTGCATTAGTTTAACATTTCTATGCCAAAACAAAAATGCCATGTTTTCTTCAACTTGGGTTTGGGTTTGTGTGGTGGGAGAGGACTTTCCAGAAGATGAGGGTGGAGAATCAGCAATGAGAAACCTTTTGCTTCAAGTTTTTACTGGTAATAAACCAATTGCTTAAGAACATATATTCTTGTATATATATTTACTCGAATTTGAGAGAGGAATTCAACTAGTTTTGAAGGGTTCTCATGAGGTCCCCTCAGTTGAGGACCACATTTCGCATTCAGTAGTGCTATACATGGGCAAGTATGAAAGTTTAACCTAATCATGATGCACTGTGTGATGCACCTGTTCAGCTAATGTACTGTGCTCCTATATCTTTGTAAGTTGTAACAATATATCTCTACGGTAAGAAGATTTTACCGGAAAATCTGATGACCTTATTCCTTTCATTTTATTTTTTATTGAGAAGAAAGACCTTCCAGAGTTGATTTTTATTTTTTTGACCGGTGGGTGGGTAGTAAATGAATACTAGTAGCAGTACTAGTACAGTTGTAAGCTTTTCACCCATTAGAGCACTTTTGGTACTCATCACTACATTACACCTCATTTTTTAAGACCGTCATAGACTCATGTAAGCTATCTTTAGTTGTACTAATAATGTTAACTCTTGTTAGGTGTTGTACGAGATTAGAAAGTACGTAGTTTGCTTGGTTTATGGTTTAGAATGATGATGTTATATATCACCAATTTGAGTACCCACCGTAACATCATTTAAAGATGTCAGAATGAAAACAAGGTATTATGTAGACCCATTTATTTTTTTACCAAGTGACACTAAACAGTTAACTTATTTAGCACAATTTCACTTAATCCCAACAAACAAATATGTCCAAAAGTAAGATCAATCCATCTCATATCTCTTCGTAAAACCAGGTGCATCTAGGGTTTCTAAAAAAAAAAAATTCTCTACGTCCGTCTGACGGCGCGTTCGATGACGCTAGTGTCGTCGGACATGATGGCGGTCAGTTGGTGGTCTAGCCTTGTTGGTCGGTGGCGGTGGATTGATAGGAGGAGGAGATTTCATGGGTGCGGTCACGAGATTAGTCTTTGGGTCTGTTTGCAAAGCGGTACTATGGTGACGGGGAGGCTTTGTCGTCGATCAAGGGCAACGATCCAAGTCTGTCTGTGTTGAGGTGAATTGCAACGGTGGTGCAATGTGATGGGGAAAACACGACGGTGACGGCCAGCCCGATTAATCTTGGTTTTGGTCTTCATGCGCTGTTGTTTTTGCTAGATCTTGTTGACCTTGAAGAAGCTTTAGCGAGACCTTTCTTCTTTGACCTCGTCGGCTTACCACCTGCAATAAGAGACCGATTGGGATTTTTCGGTCTTTCTCTCTCCAATGATAAAGTCAATAGCGTAATTTGGTGAAGTATATTTAATACTAGGAGATTTCTTACCATTTTGGTTGACTTTAGCATTGTATTTATGACCTCGCATGGACTTCTTTCTTGCTTGCTATACGATGTGAGACAAATGTGCTATTATGGTTCATTTATTTGGCCCCTTGCTGTGTGCCTCCTGCCCGGCCCAAACTACAATGACCTCCAGGATGAGACATACTGGGCTTCTGGTAGCATCGTGGGCCGAGGAGGTATTTACTTGCTACCGACTACAGCTGTTTTGTTGCGGATCATGAATAATGGGTGGTGTGCTGCCTCTCCACGACGAGTCGTGGATGGTGTTGATCATTCAAGCCGCGATCGAAGGTGGCGGCATGCATCCAGACTGCAATGGCTGTCTTTGGGCCGAGTCTATGGTGGCCCACTCTTGGAGGTCCAGTGGGGATGGGTTAGTCCTGGGCTCCTATTGGGCCTAGGTAAGGGTTTTAGTTTTTCTAGTTTTTTTTCCTTTATCTTGGTTTTTCAGTTTTTTGTCGTATGGTTTAATTTGGTGTTGGTGTTGGTTGTTTTGGTTTGTTTGTTTTGTCGTCCCTCCCTTTTGGGTGAGGGTTTAGGGTGTTTGTAGGTTGGCGTCGTTGGTGGTTTTGGTGGGGCCATGGTTGATGTCACATCCAGGGACTATCAGTGTTAACGTCGGTGTTTTCTTGTTGTCAATGTAATATGGAGGTTGCCCCTGCATATATGTTAGCGGTTTTAGTGTATAGTGTTTGGTGGGGTTGTTTCTTTTTGAGGTTGGCTGTAAAGAGGGATCGAGGCTTCTAGATGGGATTAGGAGTATGTTACATTTAGATTCTTTTCGGTTCATGCTAATTGTAATCGCTGGAATGTGGGTACGTAGGGAGGAGTGTGGGGATTTGTTGTCTACCACCGAAATCTCCCACAGTTGTAATTGTTGGTTACTATTATATAAAGTTTTATCTTTCTACAAAAAAAAAAAAAAAAAATCATATCCTAAAGTAATATTGTAACATACACTTCCATGTAACCTACACTTTATTGTAACCTTGGCATTAATGAAACCTTAGTATCAAGAAAATGAAATGAGTTACACAAAAGATTATTCACTTGGCATTATTCGAAAGTACAAAAAAAAATAAAATACTTCTGTGTCTTTTCTCGGTAAAAATTTACACCGAAACTTTTGGATAGAGAGATATCCTAGAGTTGCATTCCCTGATGGTACTTTGCATATGAAGACCTCAAATTTCATGTCAATTTACACGAAAATAGAAGAGTATGTAACTGCGGGGAAATCTTCTGGGCTCAAACATTCTTTCTCCAGACTCCAGTTTTGTAATGTCTCCCCTATATTCAGTTTCATTGTGATGTAGACTCTTTTGACTCTGAGAGATCGAATAGCATCTCTCTCAATGTGTGGTGGACACGAGGAAAAGGGAAAGAAGAAACAAGAAAGTGGGACTTTGTTATGACAAAGAGAACGAAAGGAGAAAAATTGTACAGTTGAATTAACAAAAGCAGATAAACTGTGAAGACCTTTTCTTTTCCAACTCTCATTGTAATATCTGTCATTGCTTGCACCTGGACTGTCTCCAACAGTTGGTGAGTTGAACTGAAAAATTCCACCAAGATATTTTTGCAATTTTCTGCAACTTAATTATCTTTTAGTGCCAATTATAGCTTGTCAAAGATTTCCTACTTCCATTGAACTGTTCAATCAGTCTTTGATATTTGTGAATATGAATGTTCATCAAGGACAGCTTTGCTTGAACTTGAGGAGAATTTGGAAATTTTTATGCGAGTCGAGTTTACGACTGCCTAGTTACGAATAGGAGATAGGAGAGTTATGCCATTAGACCAAAATATCAAATGGTACTTGGCTGCTGTAACTAATCTCGCTTAATTTTTATTAAACAAACACACAAAAACAGGTAAAAGAAAGAAAAGGCATAATCAGACCAAAAAAGAAGAAGAAAGAAAAGGCAAAATCATATAAAATCCTTGCACTAATGAAAGTGAGATTCGATCCTAAAATTCAATGTCATTGGTACGTTTCACTGAAATAATCATATGCCTAATTCTATATCTGTGGGTGACTTTGTCTGCCACCTAGTTGAATAGACTGGGTCAACTAGGTAATGTTCGATGCCAATTAGAATCTGATAACACTAGGCAACATGGACCATTTGTACGTTCTTAGACAGCTAGAAACCAATGTGCATAGGATACAAGCACTAATTTTTAAATGATTGTGGGAAAGTGAAACCAAAGAACAAACTGATCACACCATATCATATGCTCCAAAACTGGATAGCTGGATATCTTAGTCATGTACTTATTCAGGGTATATATGTGAATTTTACATGGTTACATCAGCACATTCAGATCTCTGAGAAAGAAGTGATTGTCTTGAATCCATGAGAGTCTGGAAGAGGCCCATTTCCTGGTCTGATAGATACAATCACTTCCAATCCTGAAACATGAAAAAGGTTGCTAAACATCAGTGTCAAAGAAAATCTAAATATATGTGATCATTTTTCTTTCTTAAAGTGTTGCAAAGCCTAGTGTAATATCTTCACAGCACTCTATCAGATGTATAGATGCTGGGACAGATTGGTTGCTGTCAGGGATAGAAGCATTTCTAATATCAAAGTCATCGCTGCTAGATTAAGATGGTGGTGCGGTACCATCATTTTGCACATATACTCATTTCCCAGAACTCGTCTAGTGAGTACTTGTTAGTTCCTTAAACCTTACTGAAATCAGAGGCTAATGGTAGGAAGTCCTAATCATGGTTAAGGACTTAAGGTAGAGGAGAGAATTCTAGTGTGGATTGCCAATGACTAGAGTCTAGAGTCAGATGAGCAGTTGGGTAAACCATGGGCATCTCATTACCTGCCGCTTTTGCAGCTACAGCTTCTTGAAAGACGTCTGTCAGAAACAAGACCTCTGATGGTCTATCAACTCCAACAGATTCGGCAATTTCAGCATAACTTCTGGTTTCTCTTTTGTTCCTGATAGAGAGAGAGAGATGAAGAGATTTTAGCTAGCTTCAAATGAACTGAGCAAGCTTGAAGCAGATAAACTTCTTGCAGGAAAAATTAAAGAAATAGAGAACAAATTTCAGTAGTACCCCACTGTTGTGTCAAAAAATCCAGACAAATATTTTCTCAGGTCCCCATAGTTTGAGTACCCAAATAAAAGCCTTTGAGCCAACCTACTACCGCTGGAGTATATGTACACCTGCCACAATATATGTCAATAGAGAAGATATAGCAGCATACAAAAGAAATTAATCATAATCACTATACCAGCTAAACCTAGAGATACCATCCAAGGTGATTAAAATTGTTAGGGTAACAAGTTAAAGTTAGGATTATTGCCTTTATGCCCTGATCATGCCATTTCATGAGAGCTTCTGGTACATCCTCAAAGACTACACCCTTCAATTCGTTCTTTTCAAATCCAGTTCGCCATATATGACCCTGCACAGCTGAAAGTCAGCTCCACCCCTAGCATAACATTAACAAGTAATTCCTTCTAATATTCAGAACTGCTCACTTGCAATTGTTTCAACGCTGTGATCTTTCTATCAGCTTTTATCATAGATTCAACATTAGCAACCAAAGCTCCAACAACCTCCTCTTTTCCAGCTTCGTCAGAGGGGATGGGAACAGCACCAGCAACGCCTTTTTCCAGGTCATCTTGAACCTAGAAATAGGATGTAGAACTTTTAACTACCAGTTTCAAGCAACTTATATAATATGACCTCCAATGACGTCCATAAAGTAGTACATCATGTATGATCAAATGGTGCATGTCACTGCCAATGTTATGATCTTAAAACTTGAATTCTAATGTGCAGACACTTGTCAATTTTCTTAAACATGAGTCACGAGTGTACTGAAAAATTGAAATTTCTTGCTCTTTACAAAGCACGTAAAATGCCCCCAACAGGTCCACTTTAGATTCTAGTTACCTAAATCAGGGACAGAGCCAGGATTTGTAAGTAGTCTGGGCTAAAATTTTATTTGATAAAATTTTTGAATAAATATATTTAATTGTTATAGCAATCTTCCCTTTTCGAAAAAAAACATTTGGCTTATCATGAGAATAAGTAGCACGAATATAGACAATTAACACATACATTAGTAGATTTTTCTTTGATATATTAGGAAATTGAAATAAATATCCTGATTATGGAATGATTTATCAATAAATTACATATACATTATTTCATAATCTTTTCTTATTGGCTGGGCTATTCAGTTAGAAATAGTGATTTCACATAACTCACACATGTAGTAATGTGATAGGCCGTAAAGTTTTATCTGGGCTGCATCCCTCCTAGCCCTCAACAATGGTCCGTCCCTGACCTAAATGCTCGTAGCTACTGGGCCCAAACAAAAAAGAGTGGCCAGCCAACAGATTGGCAAAACATGATTTAAGGAAAAAAAAAATTGCAGACGATTTCCTGTCAATGAGTTTCTTTAACATGGCACATCTTGATGTTATATTCACGCATCAAGATCAATAAACTGACAGGATATTGCATCCCTACTGTCAACATATGAGCAGTACTAAACAAAACTCTCACCTGGCACCGCAACAATTTTATGTCATCCTTTGTCTCTGCACTGTCATATGTTTCAGACAAATGCCTCTCTACATTATCGCGAGCATATGGAAAGAGAACATCAGTCACAAATGATATGGGAGTAGTAGTCCCCTCAATGTCAAGAACAATGCAACGCTGCAGTAAAACCAAAAATATATAAAGAAAAGGAAGAATAAATGTAATATTTATAATAGAAGCAATAATGTAATGCTGACAATTTCAAAATTTTCAACCACAGAAACTTACATAAACACAGAAACCGAAGGCAAAGAAATTTAGACAAAGTTCAGCACCCTGAGAAATAAAGAATTTAAACTCACCCGTGGCTTAGAATTGTTATCTGGATCTGCAGTCCATGCCTTAACAGATACATCTCTATGCTTACCACTTCCTACATGTAGAGGACCGTGAAGTGGAGTAGACCAATCCAAACCCAACTGGTTAAGTTTGATAGCAGCATCAAAGAGATAGTGATAACATTCGGCCTGGAAAGAACAGAAGTCATCAGAACTGAACTTGAAATTTTTGAAACCTTTCAGACATATAAAGGCTACAGAACACCACATTAGGAAATTGATATATCCTGGCAGAAAGTTTAGTCTTCAATTAGCCACAACTTTCCTTTTCATTTTCCCCATTTTCCTTTCTTTTGTTTGTTATTCTTTACAAAATAAACAATGTGCATTGTGGTTTTTTGTTTTATCACCTGCGATTCATATGGTTGCTAACTTGCTACTTAACAGAAATATCACATATAGCAAAAGTCAACAAAAGCTTGCCACTTTAAGTAACCAAAACGAAGGATCAAGTATAATCATCTAAAATAAAAATCAACAGTTACCCCTCAAGAAACGCACCTGAGTCTTAGCACTTATCCATGAGTCTCCCCATATATAGATGCCATGATTACGAACAAGCACAGCTGTTGCTTTAGGGTATGCTGCAATCTATATAACATGAAAACTTATGTTAAATCTGGAGATCTTAACCTAGTTCTAGAGAAGCATTCTTATGGTCTCAAAAACTATCTTGGGTGACAAACTCCTCGTCATTGGAAAATTCCCAATTTTTTTTTGAAACCATTACCCCTTATTTATAATCAAGCAGTTACATAGCCACCAGAGGCAAGAAAATACATCAGACAGAGTGACACATGGAAATTAGTACATATCAAAACCTCTAACAATATAGAAAAACTTAAGTAATCATACTGTTAATGCCTTAATGGGGATATTAAAATGCTTTCTCTTACAGTGTTTTATGCAATCCAAGATCCATAGCAAGATGCAGAATTTATTTACAGAAAATATAACAAAAGTAAAAAAAAAAAAAAGTTGATAGAATTGCTAGAGTAGAGATTAAGTTTATATAATATGGACATACAGCTTTGGCAAGGGACTCTGTGAGCTCATACTCATAGGCAGTATTCTCTATTATCGGGACCACAAGTTCATCATAATAACCATGCCCTTTGATTCCTTTGATCATCTCCATGTGAGTAATCTGCATATTTTTACACCACAAGAAAAAGAGAAATATCTAAGAAAAACCACCAACAGCAGGAAGAGGAGTGAGGAGACACAGAAAGAGCAACAATCCTACTGGCTGCAATTAAATAGATTTTTGGCTTTGGAGATCAAATGGACTGTATGTTCATATCATAGCATAATAACTGATTTATCTAATACTATGATCCCTTTTAAATTTTGTACTACACTATCATTTTACACAAGCAGGAGCATACTGTTTGCACAGTATCTGATCTTAAAGATATCTGAGTCTGGAAACAAAACAACGATATTATTGAAATAGGTATATGCTAAGGGGAAAGATTGGTGGGAGATCATTTTTTTTGTTTTCTGTCTGAATATTGGTGGGCAATCTGAGAGCTGAAAATCATTTAGAAATCTTTAGAAATTTCTTGATTTGTTCCAAAAGAAGTAAAATCACATTTAAACCTTGTGCTAACATATGCATCTGACCATGGAATTAGAACGAATAAGCTGAAATTTATATCGTGATATTGTACAGACATATATGACTATATACAGTCATATATCTTTATGATAGAAAGTTTAGTGGGCAAACAGTTACTGTCATGTTACTAAAAAGGTCCATATGTCTACTGAACAAAAGGAATCTCATAATTTTTCCAAAGGATCTTGAAAGAGGGAGTGTCAGGTGATGCAAGCATAACGAAATGGAAGAAGAAATAAATCAGCAACACAGGTCTCTGTGTGCATGTGTGAGCATCTCAGAATTTATTAGTCATCGCAACCTCAATAATGAATGCCAGAAATGAACTTACTCGAAATTCTTTGGATGATGGATTGATCATGGTTACAAGACATGATTCTATGCCATGACTATGAATAACAGCTCCCGCGTTGCACATCTCATATGCCTGGAAAAGAAGGAGAAATAAATGTTAACTTTAGCTTTCTAAAGAGAGGCCACCTTTCCTCAAAGAGTTAAACAATGGTATGTACTCCATGAACCCCAAGATCTACATACAGGACATGTCATAACCTGGAATGAACACATGAACAATTTTTTTCTTGAATACCAAGAAAAAAAGAAACACGCTTGGTAATTTTGGCTCCAAACTGGGGCCACCTGCCAAGGCCCTATATCTTCAAGAGACAAAAAAAAAAAAAAAACACCAGAAAGTAGCTTGGAATCCCAGACCACATGGTGGCAAACCATGGGCTTTGAAAATCACATATCACAGTTAAAACCATGTTTTAGTCAGACTCTGTGTGGAGCTATTGATATGCCCAAAGAAGTATGCAAAATAGTAGAAGTTCAACATTACTTTGGACATTTAACCAAATAAACAAGCGAAAGGAACAACATCAGGAACCAACACGGAACACAGGAAACACACTAACCCACTAACGGCATTATTATGTGCGGTGATAGTAAAATTTGTTAACGTACGCAAAGAGAAAATTGCTAATAGAAATGTATCACGTCCTTGGATGTCAATGTAACTCGTGAAACAATTACCTATTTTTTACTTATCTTTTTGGACTAGAAGCTTTCAAATTTCAACTGATGACTAACTTTCATAGATCAACACAATTGAAACATCTCAGATGGGTTCTCATGATCCTTAAATCCAAAGTCATCTAAATTTCTAGTTGGGCTGCATTGTACCTTGTAATTGAGATTCCATGACCTTTTTCCCCGCGAAATCAATCGCCTCTTGCCTACATTCTGATATGGATCCAATAGTCATAAGCAATCAAAATCTTCAAGAGTGAATATTTTGGTTGCCAATGGAATATAGGAATTGATAATGTCGAGTTTCTTTTTCTTGCAATATATTTGGGGAGTAGGGAGGTACAAGCTCCACCTAGCTTAGTCTATCACAACTATTTTCTTAGCTAACCCATAGCTTTATATCTTTTACATCATCTCTTTATAGTAACCAAGGACAAGGGGTCTAAACATGTGAAGAGCATACAATATCTACTAAAACTAAATGAATTAAGAGCATCACTCCCATTCTTGTAGCAAGGGTATTACCATATTGTCAGAACAAATGTTGTCAAATCATCTCAGATGCGCTTCAATAGTAAATTTGTAGATACACCATTTCAGAACTCTGAGTGGTTTATCAAATCAAAAATAATAGTAGCTGATTTTGCACCGATTTATGTAAAGTATAACCACTGGTACCTTCATAAAGAGAGGACCACAGTCAGAACACTTGGGAGGCTTGTTCGGATAGGGCTTTGGAGATGGAGAACTCAACACAGTCCCAGTTGGAGACAACACATACATGTCCTCCGGTAACATTCTCTCCTTCTGTACCCCTAACCACATAACAAACACAAGAAACAAAAATCGATCCCAAATGTTCAGTACCCTAGAAACAATATAGAACACACATCGGAACATACCACCAGTTGGCACATAACATGAAAGAACACAGAAACTCACCATAAAAACAAAAGCATTTCACATTCAAGCTTGATAGATGTAACTCCAACAACATCAAACTAATAAAGAATCATGGTAGGCAATAAAGTCTCAATCATTAAAAAGCCCACATATGCTTAACAACTCCAAACAATGTAAAACAAAGAAAGATTGAAGATTGAGCTCATATAACCAAAACCCAGATACTAATCAACACAAAAAATGATCTAAAACCCAATGAGCCCTAAAGCCTTAACCTTTAGCAAAAACCACATATGCCCAAAAACCAAACAACAGAAGCAAGACACAAGACACGAACTTTAACTCATGTACGACAAACTGAGAACAAAACCATGAATACCCAGAAACCGGAACTACCAGAAGGGGACATGATGACGAGTTGCTGAGGCTTAGGAACAGATTCATCGTGGACTTTGATTGTGATACTACCACCGGTCCCAGACACCCATCCGAGGCTGTAGAACTGACGGCACAGGTCGGATATCAGAACCTTTGTGTCGTTGACTGGTTTGCTTTCCAAGTATGCCTGCGACGTCGTTCCGAGGTTCACTCCGTTAAGTGCCACTGCTGCCATCTCAGACTGTGCTTCAATACTAGGCTACCTTCAAAGAAACAAGAGCTCAAAGCTCTTAAGAGTGTACGATGAAAATGTGGATTTTGTTTGGGCAGAGGATTTGTGTTCCAAATTTTTCTTGGGTTTTTATACGGACACCCCAAAATTTGTTCAAATGGAATATTTCGTGAAATTATGTTATTACCCCAGTGAAACTCCGTATTTTTTCGGCAAAAGAAAGACTACAAGATGGTCATGAACCATGAACGTACACGCCATTTGTGGAAGAAGCATGTAACATGCCTCTGCAACATACTCGGCGGAACCGATGATTCTTATCTTTTGTTCTGGAATTTCTTTTGGTAACGAGTACGCCGTTCATTGTGCTTCTTTCGTAAGTCCCTCTCTTGAAGTTCTTGTTCCAACAATTCCATGTTCTGCTCACAATAAAAGTGGTGCGTCTCCTCATTTGTGTTTGTTGTAGTACTAGTACTAGTGTGCTCCTCTCCTCGGTTGTGTTTGTTGTAGTACCAGCAGTAGTGTTCTCTCTAGTACTTGTTTGCCTCAAAAATCGTCTCGGCCGAAAGAAAAGCCAAGGGTCTTGAGATCAATCGTCCTTTTTAGTTGTGCGCGGGCGTGCCAACTCATGGCCTATTGACTAAGCGAGGTTTTTGATTAAATTTATTACGCTTGATCTGACTTCTTCCAAGTGATTGTAGGCCGAGACAAGGACTTTCGGCGTTTTCACCGGTAATGGCTCTATTTTTTGTTTTTTAATAAAGATTTGCGAGAAGTAAAATGCGAAAAGTAAAAAAACAAGAATCTAAAGGCAAAAATTTAAATTGCATGAAACGTAAATTGCATGAAGTAATTTCGAGAAATTAAAGTGTATGAATTTAAAGACGCGGAAAAGAAATTGCATGAAAGTAAAGTGTGGAATGTAAAGAAAGCGATAAAAAGAAGAAGAAAACTAGGCTATAACAATAACGAAAATATTGATGTTGAAGAAAATTTGTAGAGGATTTGATAGAGTTTGTATTGAAGTGTTGTTTGTGTTGGTCGGGGACCTTTTACAATGAGGTATATGTCTCCTATATATACCATTACAAACACAAAAATTAAGGAAGGAGAAAACAATTAAATAAAATAAATATTTCGGTCTTAATAACCGAATCAAAGATATGCTCCGTAATCCGTATTGTTTTCTCCTTAATCATACGTTTATTTCTTTCTTCTTGCGGCTTCGTTGGAATTGATTTGCTAATTATGTTGAAATTTCGGTCTATATATTTGGTGTGTGGTTTTAAGACCAAATAATGAATCTCGGAAAATCTTAATAATGATGAGAATAATTATACGAAATAATCGTAATAATTATCATTAAATATTGTAATCTTCTTCGCAACCAACGGATTCGGCCTAGTGGACCGATGTGTAAAAAATAGGTACAAACAGTACTCTTGTCATTGTCTTTCTTGTTACCCTTCTTTGCTTGAAAAGGGAGACAGCAAGTCCATCTTGATGATGATGATGAAGCCATATTCGAATTTCCTGGAAAATTATCCAAACAACAAGAAGCTAACTCCCGTCTAGTTGGTACAACATAGATGATTTTATTTTGTTTAAGCTCAAAAACTTCATCACATTCTCTCTAAACCCTACTCGCTCATTCATTTATAGAGGTTTTACAAATGATATGCTCCATAGTGATTTCCTAGTGACCCACTCGGAAACCCTTCGGGGTGCATTGAGCTCCACTGGTACAAATTTTAGGCGGGACAGTCGACATGGTATTTGGTTAGACGTAGCATTGTCTTTGCATAACTTTGAACCACCCCCAGTGTAATGTGTAACGTTTTGTCGATCAATATAAGTGACCGTTTTCGCATGAAGAAAAAAAAAAACATGGGCTGGAATGATGGCTACTCTTACTAGATTGCCCCACATGAGAAATTCACCCCTCGGCCCACTATCCACTCTCACTCTCTAGCACAATACATTATCCAATTCAATCTAACCTCTGCAAATTAGAGAAAGCCAGAGAGCATTTCTTTCTCATTCGTTCTTCTTCCAACAATGTCAAAAGACCGCCTTGTAAAGAGCGTCACGAAGTTCGCTGATGTCCAATACAAGCTCTTCACCAAACGCTATGGTCAGCAGCTCATCGACATTTTCGAGTTCCCTATTAAGCTTGTGCTCTCTCCTTTCACTATCGCCTTTGACGTCGCCGGCTCCGCCCAACGTGGCTTTGGCGTCCCCGAGTTGATTTCCAAGCTCTCCTGCGCCTCAATCTTTGTGAGTTCTTGTAAAGTTTTGAGCTTTTTCATGTGGGGGTTTTGTTTTGGGTGAAAAGTTCGAGAATTTACAGTGGTTTTTCACTTCTGAGTGGAAATGGGTTTATGGGTTTGTGAGTTTGGGATGAAAGAATGGATTTTTGGTATTAAATTCTGAAACTTATGCTGCTTTTTTGTCATTGGATTGAATTGGTGTATATGTATGTTTATGGGATAATTGAAATGTATTTGTAAGTCAGTCAAGTGGGTTTCAGTTTGTTACTGCCTTTGGAATGTTGTCTATTATTGAGTTGTGAAGTCTGTTTCGGTTTTCGTAATGGTTGGAATGGTTGATTTCAGGTTGTAGCTACTCTAGGGACTTATGACATAGCCATGGAGATGGGAAAGAAGGTGATATGCCAGAGGTATAATTCAGTGTCTCTCAGTTATCATGGTTGTTTTTGTCTTTCGTTATGGTTATATTCTCAGCTTGACATTACGATATGTGACACTGTATAGCCTATAGTTGTACCATATATCTATTTTCATCACATATATCATAATGATAGAGTCCCATACTGTTGATAACTGCACGTTCAGACTATATTAAAATGATCAATGATGTAAAGATAACATCTAAAATATATGGTAAAGAAAGCAACATTAAAGTGCATATAATTATAAGTTTTTGCGCTTTTCTGTCGTTTTGTATACTTAGGTACTAGTCACCACCATGCGATTTTATAATTCAGAAGTAATTTGACACAACAATATATAGTGTTTTAGGTATGTATGTGGAAAACCATGTTTGTATTCAAAATGGACGAATCAGACTTAAAATGGTCTTAGCAGTGAATATTGTCCCGTGTTTAATTGGGGACTTTTAGAGGTCAGTTGATGTTCAATGATTTCTCAAGTACGATCTTGAAGTGTAGGAACTGTGAAACCTGCAACGGTTGGCAGGCATTGCAGTGTGCCATGTGCAAAGGATCAGGGAGGGTGCACTACCAAGTGAAAAATTACCCCTTGAAAAGGTAAGGTTATCTCCAATTTATTTCCAAAGTTGAAACCATGGGCTATGAGCTATAAAATCTTCATACTTATCAGAAACTGAAAAGATTTTAAAGCTGTGATAGAATTTCCAGATATGTAGCCTTTGGCTTCACATGTATGCTGAACCTTGAAAAGGTTTGCACTTAAATTTATGGACATTTCTTAATTTTATGTAGACAGGGAATATGGCTAATAAGCTCTGCCTGTGATAGAAGTTGTCTAGTAATGTATTATAATAAATGATGTCTTAGAATTTGCAGCTGTGTAAATAGTCTCATATGGCATAGTATTCTCTTTAGGAGTTTTGTTTATAGTGTATTAGTGTATGTGGCATTCCCCCTTACCCAGAACATGTGGAGATAATAGTCTACACCTGAATTCGTTCCCTAATAAGTTAAGGCTATATGATAAACTTCCAATAGTATTTTATGATAATTTTGAAGTCTAACTAGCCAAGATATATGAGGGAAAGATTATAATTTCTGGTCAAATGTTTAAATGTCTAGCAGACAAATGAGCAAAAATTGCTAGTGTTTCGCTATAGCTCTGATAATCTCCCAGCATCTTATTTCTCTATTGAATGCTTATGCAGTGGGGAGAGGGAAACGGCTGAATGTGTTGCAGCTGCTATTGCTGACAATCGCGCTGAATTGGTTCATCTTCCATCTGCCATAGATCTTCATACACCATTGCCATCTAAAGACTGCCTGACCTGTGATGGCACGGTAAATGTTTGCTCAGTTACAGTTGATTAGTTACACATATTTTCCCACTATTCTGAACTTTTAATCAGAATTTTATCCAAACCATGAGGGCTATCATCTCAGAAGCTGCAGAGGCTGCACTCAGTAATATGCCTCCTATGTAATTTAGGGTGATGTAATGCGCTATAGTTAATGAGAGGTAGCTCGGTATACTCTCTTACTATTAATGTGGGTTTGCACACGCCAGCATGTGTAACAGAGATAAACACTTTTAACTTTGTAACACTTCTTATGTGATTTAAAAGTGGATAACCAAACCTTCTATAAAGATTACAATTTGTTTTTAGAATTGCTTGTTGTGATCTAGGCACAAGACAATATGCTTCTCTTTGTATAATTTTGTACTCCTCTTCCAGTCTTTCAGCTTCTGAAATATGACATGAGATATTTATTACGTGACAGGGTGTAATGAGCTGTCCTGAGTGCAAAAACAAACTACAAGTCCGAATCTCTGCAGATGATGTGAGTTAATTTGGGATTCAAAAGCATTGTAGCTTAAATTTTTTTTATGTGGTCTGAAATTCTGAATGTCCCAACTTCATCTGCACTTTCAGTTCTGTGCATATTTCAACAGTACTTTGTGTGTATTCACTTAGGTTTTACAAGTCTTGAACAAGGAAAAAGATTCTTCGGTTATCGATTACTACAATTGTCAACAATGATTAATTTACATTTAAAATTTACATTGTCTGCTGTCTATTTGGAGCTTGATTTCATATGTAATAGAAGGGCAATGTGTTATTTTCAAGTAAACCTCTGTCAATTTGGTTTAGGGTAAGTGAAGGGTGGCTTTGAGGATGCTCATGCAGGGCTTAAAAAGGTAGAAATTTAACAAATAAAAAGTCAAAAAAGGTTTTGGCTGCTGTAGTTTCAGAGAAATAAGGGATATAGAGGAAAAACAAAATGGAGGTCAGAGAGAACAATGTAGGAGGACCTTCAACAACATCCTGTTTTTTCCGTTTCATCTGCAGGAGTGTAGGCCTCAAATACATCTTAGACAGACTCATTCAATGATTATGGACCTGGGAGCTGAAAGACATTAAGACTTCTTAAATTTTTGTAAAAACACTAGAGTCGAATAAATACTGACTCGAACTTAACTTCAAATCCTGGAACTCTACTTTTGCTGACTAAGACTCTTAAGTTACCACTTTTGCTTATTCTAGGGTTATTAAAAGGGTTCTACATCACACTTGATCAATCATATAATTCCAAATTGTTATGCTAAAGCAATTTCATTGGCAGCTGATTATGACTAGCCTTGAGTAAAAGAGGCCCTGCACCCATTTGTGGACATGTCATTCCATATGTATTTTTGAATTTGATCTAACAAAACTATGTTTTATGGAAATTGAAGTCCGAATTCATTTGGGGTAAAATTTATATATCATGTTCTTTTATTTCATCTATAAATCTTCAGTAATGCTTCCATCCTTATACCCTTGTTTGTTGTTTGTCTTAATACTTGCAGATAATGGAGCCTCCCTGGAAAGCCTACAATGTTATGAAGAAGATGGACTACCCTTATGAGGTTAGTATCATATCATATGTTCTTATTTTTTGTGAGAAGTGTTTCTGTTTTGTTGTGTATAATTACTAGCTAGAAATATTTAGTTGCATAGCAAATTTACTATCCAGGAAGGAAATTCGCCCTTGCCTGTGTCGTCCTGCCTTTTATTGATTAAGCGCTTGCTCCATGTCATCAAAGGTGATTATAATAGTCTTAAAGTGCGGTATATTTTTTGTTGTTGTTATGGTTGTTAGCTTCTAGCTGTCTTAGAATTATCAAGGACATGTATGTTTTTTCCAATGGACAAACCCCTATGTTTGAAGATTGATGTTTTTGTATTCCTCCAGTTACTACTGTTGGCTTTCTTTTCTAGGCTATAGCTATATAAAATATAAGTTCTTTGTATAAGACTATAAAGCCATGTAAGTGAAACTTCTTTTAATTTCTGTTTTTCTGAATGCATGCAAAGGATTAGAATAAATGTTAGTATGATGCTGCAACGAAAAATCAACTTTGACATAATGATCTTTTGTGATATTTTGTTATTGATCCATTTCAGCATATTGTGGACAGCATGAAAGATCCCAGCATCGCTGCATTTTGGTTGTTTACCTTGCCTCGGGTTGTGGGTGGTTATGAGTATGATGATGATGTCAAGCAAAAACTTTGGTGGCAATACAAGGTTTGTGATTTATAAGAGTTGTATATCTAAATAATTTTTGACACACTACATAGTATTATGACTATTATCTTGTTTCTTATCATATTGTAATGGGTATTTCACTTGCCTTATAATAGAAAGATACTTGATAATATAGAAATAAATAAGAAAATTGTAAGCTTTGTTTAAACTTGCCTATTTTCTTGAACGAAATTTTTGTGAGCTTACCACTCAATGTACTGCTTTCCCCTGGCATTTGTCACTGTTTCAGTAGTCAATTAAAACAAGATTGTGATATTGCCTTACTCTATTAACTTGTTTTGGTTAGGAATCTATGCGGTACGATCAACTTCGTGATGTGGTGGCTAAGCGAAAACCTGGCTGGGAGCACTTGCAGGAGGTATGGAATTTTGTGTATAAGGGAACTTTTAGTTGGAAATTGTTTTTGAATGTGAGCTTGATCTTTCTGCATCCTTTAAGGTGTAGTTACCTTATTTAGCATAATTTAGTATACTGAGGTCACTGAAATGCAATCCATGGTCCGATTAAACAATTCATTGGATATACATCAAGTTAATATGGCTGACATATAATTGGTGGAAATTCACGAACACAACTTGATAGCATTCTGTTAACATCAAAAAGAAAACCCCGCAAAAATTTTCTTATTGGCCTTGGACCTTTTCTAAATTTTATAAAAAATTTGTCACTCTAAGCTACAGCTCTAATGTCCTTTATAGATCTCGTCCATAATTTGGTCTACCTGAGCTAATATCTTATAGCGGTCTGGTTGTAGTTTTTAATTTAGTCAAAAATTGGATACCTTGATGATAGAATTCATAAATGTTAAAAAAAACATAGTTTCTGCAGTTTCCTGCAACTTTTTGTTCTTTAGTTTTCATTTGAGAAAGGTCCATGATATGAAATTACTTGATAGGCGTTGATCTCCATAGATCCTGCTCGTGCGAGGGATGATCCTGTTATTGTAAAAAATGTCCCTTTCTATAAAGCAAAGAAAGCTCTTGAAGCAGAAGTCATGAAACTGAATCCTCCACCAAGGCCACAAAACTGGGGTGTACGTAACCTAATCTATGATCTACATTTGAAAATTTATTCTTTGTGTCTATCAGGTAGAAAGAAGAGGAATATGCACACGTTAATGTGATAATAATGAACTAACTGTTAGAGCATCAGCAGGAATTGGACCTTCCATTGAATGCATCTTCCTGGAGCAAGGAGGATCTCAAAGATCCTGAAAAGTTTTATGAAATGACTGTTCTTCTTAATGCTCAGCGAGAAATTGCTGACAAAATGTTGGATGCTCAATGGGAGACTAAATGGCGTCAAGAAAAGGTTGGTAACTTCTAGTCTTGTGTACATGTTGAAGTTTATGGACTTGCTTTCCCCTTTTCCTCTTCCTTAATGAGCTTATGAGATACATTGGAATTGAAGAAAATATAGTATCTAATGCCAAAATTTGGAACGAGGTGCGCACTATCAGAATGTTTTGGTCATGCAAATGCAGAAAAATTATCTTACATCAAGTTCCTTTTTTGTTCTCTTTATCCTAGCATCAATGATCTGGGTGGAAAATGCAAGTGCCAACCAATGACCAATGCACTTCTGGCTCGTAGAGTTTATAAGATTTATATAAGAAAAATATTTTGTAATAGATCATTACCTGGAAGTATTGAAAGAATGAAACTATAGGTCAAAGAAATCTAGAGGATCAGAATCACACCAACTATGTACATTACACATGCCTGATTTCCAAACACTGTCCTTAATTTCCTTGAAAACTCCGTATTTTCTCTTGTTATAATTTATTTGTTAGCTGTTGTTTTTCAGTAAAATGACATTACCTATCCATTTTGATGGTCAGTTGAATGAGATGTTGGCGGAGAAGGTACGGCCATACATGCAGAAGATCGACAATGGGACCCTCTCTCAGCCTATCATACTACCACAACAAGATCAAAATCAGAAGGTTTTACCACTTTCCTGTCATTCTTGTTGATCCTGGCAAGCATTAATTTATTCTGAATATGCATTGCAAAAAAGCTTATATAAAGAACTCTGCTAAAGTGGAATGAACTAACAAAAGAATTATATTACTTGGGTATCTTTGAATATATATATATATAGAGAGATTCTTAGGTGCGGACGTCCGCACCGCTTTACGGTGCGGATTTCCCTCCATTCACCACCGTACGGCGCCGGCGAGGGCGCGCCTCCACCCGAGCGGACTCCAGCAGCTTCCCCGACCACATTCCATCCCCAGCAAGTCCGCCGAATTATTTGGCCTGAAAACTGGAATTCGACGGACTCGCCGGGGATGGAATGTGGTCGGGGAAGCTCCTGGAGTCCTCTGGGGAAAGCGGTGCAGACGTCCCTCCGTTCGCCACCGTACAGTGCTGGCGAGGGCGCGCCTCCAGCAACGTCCCAGTAGCGTCCCCGACCACTTTCCCTCTCCGGCAAGTCCGCCGAATTCCAGTTTTCCGGCCAGATCACCCAAAACTTCAAACAAAGTCAATCTGGCCAGAAAACTGGGATTCGGCGGACTCGCCGGGGATGGAAAGTGGTCGGGAAGCTGCTAGAGTCCGCTGGGGTGGAGGCGCGCCCTCGCCGGTGGCGAAAGGAGCGCACTTTAAGAGCCGTGCGGACGTCCACACTTGATACTCTGTGTGTGTGTGTGTGTATATATATATGGAGCCGTTCCAAAGAGGACGTCCACACAGTCCTTAAAGTGCGGACGTCCCTCAGTTCTCCATCGTACGGCTCCGACAACGGCGCGCCTCCAGCAACGTCCCCGATCACTTTTCCTCCCCGCCGAATTCCAGTTTTCCGGCGAGATCACCCAAAACTTCAAACAAAATCGATTTTGCCAGAAAACTGGAATTCGGTGGGCTCGCCGGGGAGGGAAAGTGATCGAGAACGCTGCTGGAGGCCGTTAGGGTGGAGGCGTGCCGTCGTCGGAGCTGTACGGTGGAGAACGGAGGGACGTCCACACTAAGGGCGTGCGGATGTCCGCCTCTGATCCCGACTACGTGTGTATATATATATATATATATAATATTGTGGTTATTATTTATAGTAATAGGATACCTTTGCACAATATCTAAACCTTTGCATAAAATGTAAATTAATAAAATTTTATCTATTTATCATTTCTTTTGGCGTTCAACTGCTTGCTCATTTAGCTATGGCTCGGCTCATCATCTTTAAGCTATTTGTCTTCTATGACCCTGCCTTCTAATGTTAATCAGTTTAAGGAGCGCTTGCTTATTTTAAGTTTCTTTTCTCATTCTTCTTCCCTGAAAAATCCAGCTCTCTTGGACTTTGCACTTTACTAATAGGGTGAATTTGACTTGACGTGTAACAATGAAAGTTTAATCCATGTTTAAGAAAGCCTTGTACTTCAAATCATGTTATGTTCTGGACCTCCTTTCATTGCATTCCAGCGCTCCGCTAAGAATTCTCTATGTCTGAACGTCCAACTGAGAGCTCTATTCTAGAATTTTTCTTTTTGGTTAAATATTCTAGAATAATATGGTCTGCGTCTTTTCGAATACTGATGATTAGCCTTTGTATATTTTGTTGAAGAATGCTGAGCGTAAGATCCAGGTCTTAACGTGTGAGAATAGTTAACAAATTGCATACCAACTCAACTAATGGAACTATGAATATGTACATTTATCCTGCACTTCTAACCTGTTTCATGCCTACAATTTGTGCAGAGGAACCGACTTCGGAGATGGTGGTTCTTTTAATGATCTTCCAGGCTACTTTTGTACCGGAAAAACATGGATCGGCTCTTGTTATAATGATGTATGATTTTTTTATTGTGTATTGTTTAGTGTATTTCCCGCCATGCTACTCTTGTTATTCTGTTCCAATTTTGAGGCTAGTAGGATATACTGGGACATTGATTGATGTAAATGAGAAGCAAATGCCTATCTTGTTGTCAAACTGATGGTGCATCTCGGAATTCATAAGAGAAAATTTTCGATTAGTCAAATTCAAATATGAAACTCTAGTCCAATGCCTTGTCAACATGGCACAACAGTACCATTGGATCTGAAACTTCTCTTGAAGCCTGAGAGGATCACATAGTCAATCAAGTGAAATGCCTTGAAAGGCTCTATCGGTTTTTCTATGGAACTTAAAATTGTCACGAGATTGTTTATTTGATGAATTGTACTATTGTCATGTCGAACAGGGGCTTTCCTTGAGGAAGAAGCAACTGCAAACAAATCAGGAACTTTCCTAACATTATGTCAAGGTGTTCAGGATAATTTTGATGACAAGATTTTGGATTTACACACAGCTCATAAACTTGATTTGACATTTTATCCAAAAATGCCATGATGCATGTCACAAAAGAAAATCAATTTGATCATCACTTGGTGTATAATTTATATTAACATTCTTTCGGTGATCAAATAAACACTACTCAAACATAATAGCATTTTACGATCACTTGCTCTACAAATTCAGGATAGAGATTCTAGAGGAATTGCAGTTCTAAATCAAAAGCTGATAAGGATGTAGAGGCGGATGAGCATAAAATTTTATGAGGTTACATGAGTACTAGTTAGGTCTTAGAAAAGTTATCCCAAGTAATGACAGAAACCCAACTCAAGGTTGCAAACCTGCAATTATCATGAAAGTTTCTGCAAATGTAGCAACAAACCTAAAACTTGTAACTAAATGGGAACTCTTTGGGGAAGACGATAACACAGTGAATACTTCACACTCCATTAGCCTTATTTTATTTGGTGTACTATTCCGGAAAAGCTCAGACTAATATTAAAAAGCTCATCACACAAAGATGGAGGACGAGTAATTGGTTGGAAACTTAGAATGATCTCTCTAGATTTAGCCTACCTCTCTTTAAACCATAGAGACTGATAATAGAAAAGCATTTAATCAAAGAATTATATGAACCACATGTATACTCATAATTTGGCTAGTTCTTGCCGACCTCATATATAGCAAATGAATCACACCCTAGCACGTATAAACTCTTCGAAAACGAAAGCCTAGCTAGATAGTCAGGATTGCTACCACAGTTGCATTATAATGAAATCCTAGTTAGACTGTTAGGATAATGTTTCTCTCAGTGTTATCTTATCGAAAAGTTACAAGTGTCACTGCCTATTAAAGAGCTTCCTGATGATCCAAGTCCATCACTCAAGTTTGAATCAACTTCGCGATCGATCTTTTGAAAAATAAAGTGATCGATCTTTTGAAAAATAAAGTTCTTGCATTGTCAAGTACGTGTTGTCGGCCAATAACCTTCTGATTAACAAAGGAGAAGACCTGTAAAGTGAGTCTTCTCCTGCATGAAGTTGAAAGGTATTATACGATCGATGGCCTGACTAAGTACGTGCCACACACCATAGTTTTGTAGGAACGTATGATTGGAAACTCATTGTAAAATGGCAAAAATGCGTGCAACGTACGGTTCAAGACCAAGAGATAGGCAAAGCTTTCAGTCCAATATGGCTGATGATGTTCGATCAAGTGCCACTGTTTGAGGGGCATCGATCCATGCATCCATATATTCCTAGGCAGCCATGATAATATTTACTGATCCTGTCTCTCTTCAATAATATGCCCCAACGCAAATCCACCTTTTATCTCCATTTGCTGCTCTTATGTTTCATGTTTGGGATCCCTATTTCTACTGGTTAAAAGAATCAACACCTAAATATCGTACTTAATTAATTCGGTCATTCAACTCGCACACTTTCAGTTTTTGCTCCTGATATATAGCAAGAAGAAGAAAACAATTAAGGCCATCATCAGTTATAAATTAATAAAACTGAGTAAGAAACTCATGCTAAAAGCATTATCAACCTAAACTCACCAACACCGGCCACTAATTAAATTTTGAATCAAAGATATAAACTAGAATAATGATCATGTAAAGTAGACCTCGCCAACGATCAAATGAATTCATTCAATCACCTATGTTAAATGACAACATTTTTTAATCTGTTTGTTACAAATGTAATGGCGAATGTCTTAATTATATATGATATCTTCTATATTCTAACTGTTCATGATGTGGAAGAGGAACTATGCCTCGTCACAAATTATGTGAACACTTGGAAGGACTATATATGCCTCCCTTTCTAGTCCTTGTCAAATTTAATTATATCAATATGAGAATGCAAACTCAAAATTCAGGAAAGATGTACACATATTTACAACCAAACCAAATCAGCCTCTCCATTGGTAATTGTAGTACAATAAACAAACAATAATGGACCCAAATGAATCCTCTCTATCTCTCTCTCAACTCTCAACATACACATATGATCCCAGCAACAACAACAACAAAAAATCTAAATGGAATGAATAAAAATGCCAATAAAATTTATGAAACTTCCATAAATTTATGAAAGTTCCATTGGTAATTGTAGTACAATAAACAAACAATAATGGACCCAAATGAATCCTCTCTATCTCTCTCTCAACTCTCAACATACACATATGATCCCAGCAACAACAACAACAAAAAATCTAAATGGAATGAATAAAAATGCCAATAAAATTTATGAAACTTCCATAAATTTGACCTAATAAAAGCTGCTCACAAAAGCCAAACTGACCAAAACAACAACTGAAGACACCAACACACTCGATGCCGTTACACCATACGCTCCGTTTCCTTTCGGTGCTGTTGAGTTCTGGTTCGACCCCGGTGGTGGTGACATCACGTCCCCGGACGGAGTATCTCCGGACGGTGTTGGTGCGGTCCCGACAGAGCTAGGAGGAGACGAGGTTGGAGTAGTAGTGGCTGCCGGAGCTGGGACTGGAGATGTTACTGGGTTAGTACTTGGGGCATGTGAGGGTGATGATGATGAAGATGGAGCAGTTGCTGGAGCTGGAGCTGGGGCTGAGCCTTGTGGTGGCGCAGCCGAAGGAGGAGTTTGACGCTGCCTGACGGCGAGAACGATGATGATCAGCTTCTGACCATTGGCGCAGTTACCATCTTGGCCACTGATGAAGTAGAACGGTCCAGACCTATCAAACTTGAACTCGGAGTTGCCCTCGTCTAGTTTCTGAATGGGGTTGCTTGTGTTGCAGTTGAAGAAGTTGTCCTTGTTCACCACCAGAACCGAGTCCGATCCTTTGTTGTACTTGAAATCTGTCACATATATTTCCATTCATCAAAACTTAATACCAAATTGAACAAACCATATTAATACATGATCAGACTCGTATATCGCAAAGAAGAAATGAAAAAGAGAGATAAGCATATATATCTTACAGAGAGTGTCATTGACTTGGAACCTATTCCTCTCAGCCCAGTGATTGTAACTCTCAGATGGTTTCAAAACCCACCCATCTCTTCCACCAACGTAAAACTTGTAACCTTCTGTTGCAGGGAGAAAACACGTCAAGCAAACCAAGAACAAGAGGCACAGAAATCTCCCAAACTCCATGAGAGAAAATCCGAAATCCGAAATCCGAAATCGGAACCGAGCTAGATCACAGGACTAGTGTGAGCGAAGGCCACCAATACTTTATATAACAGAATATGATGTATATCCGCAGTGAAAATGATTGAATTTGATACAGACTCACAGAGAACGAGAAAATAGAGAATGGAAACTGAAGCTAGGGGTGTCTTGGGTTATAAAGACTTGGGCGCAAGTTTTTTACCGTTGCTATAAGCTTGTGTGAACATGGTAAGGAAGGAACGTACGTTTAAATTTCAGGTATGGTATGATTGCATGCTGTAGAAACCTTACACGTGGCGTGATCATAGCGACTTAACGGTCGTATTTTGTTTGATTTTCAATTTTTAAGAAAAAACGGATGTATTGGAAACATAATTGTGGTGTGTTATGTATGAGTTGTTGAAGAAGCTTAAAGGTGATGAGGGAAGGATCGAGTTGGATTGCAAGAGGAATTACTATATGTTACCGTTTTCTTTAATCGCATGTTTCTCGTTTCTTGTTGTGGTAAAAGTATGATCTATTATGTATGTTTATGATTCTCAACGGACAAATTACAACAAAAGAGCATGAGAAAAAGAGAAATCTACATTATCGAGCAAACCAGATTAACTGGTTTAAGTGCCTCAAGTTTTGTGAGAATATAGAAGGTATATTAAGTTTGCAAAATGTACACAAAACCTTAAAACCAGCTAGAGTTAGGAAAGCCACACAAAGCAGATGACCTTGACCAAAAAGTTCCACAGAGATAGAGTTAGGAGTTGGGTTAAGAAGTGTAGCTGTACTCAACCATTTCCACGTACCACTACTAAACTACAACTGACTCATCTTTTTTCCTTTAAACACTTTTTGTTTTTTTTTTTGATTGAACCTTTAACACTTCTTGATTATAAGTTCTTTCTTTACATTCAAATAAACTTTGACATGATCAGATTAGCTACTGCATCAAGGAACCTGCACGTATTGATGGCTCGAAATGGTTGCTGCGATATTTCAGTTTGCTATATCAATGGACTCGGGGAAACATTTATAAACAAATGATGCCAAATACTGGATTACAGATTACAAACTACAAATTCCCTCAGCTCTATCCAAAGAAACAAGAATACATCAATTCATATTTCTGTTTCACCATTTTTCAAAGGATTCTACAAGAAATGCTCAAAATACAAATATTACAGACACCTGATATCACAATATAATGGGAACAGAAAACGATTGTTGTGAAGAAAAAATTAACAGAAACCAGAAGAGTAAAAAGAATTAGAAAACTGATGATAGATGAGAGAATTATGAATTGCTTTTCAGCCGGTGGCTAAATGTCTGGGAGAGCTGTTAAACATACTGTGCCACATGAAAGCTCTTGAAAGCACCATCTCAAGTTCCTGGTCAGTCCAGTTATGAGTTGGTAGGTGTTGAAGAAACATGACCAACTCTTGGAAATCAAGCTTCTTGAGCTCCTCTGACCACTGAATCAAATCAGAGATTAAAATTAAGTTCTTGACATCCATTTCATTGCCAAATCAAAATCTGATGCAAACTAAGCAGACCATGGATTTATGGCAGTAACAGAAAATAGGGTATATGGCCAAATATTACAGTTTAGTATCCTAGCTTAGATGGCAACTTTAACATCCGGAAACTAGGTCATCTCGTTATTAGAAGACACAAATATACTCCTCAGGTCCATCAACTTTCTTCAGTTCCATAGATGGCATTTCTTGCCATCAACATTCTGTGGATCAGAATAATATCTGGATGGCATTGAGAAAAACCAGCATAGGTACTTGGCTATGGCAGTCAAAGAATTCAAGGTGTCGCAGAGGAAAATAGTAGAAATATTGTTTTTCAAAGGGATAAATTTGATTTGCTGGAGAGAGAAATAAATAAGTGAGACTAACTGAGCAAGTCATGGAGTGTATAAATACAACCACTGAAAAGATATGAGGGTAAATTCGGCAGGTTTAATTGAGAACAAAGAAAAGATATCCGCTGTTTGTGTTAAAAGAAAAACAAGTGTGGAACATGCTGCATGCAATGACTGCATATAAAAGAATTCTTCAAAACCTTCTATACAAGGACTTAACAATGAGATTGTTTTTATCATATATGGTGCGAAATTTTCATTAATTTCTTTTCCATGTTCAAAACTTGAAAACTTCATCAAATAGGCAAAGAAAACACATTGTTAATAAACAAATAAATCCACACACTCTTTCTTATTAAAGCCTAACAATAGACACATTCCAATCAAAGTCTGATAAATAGACAGATTTCCTTATGTCAAAACCTTACAAGTAACATATATAAATGTGTGCGCAAGGAAAGTGTACACAAGCAAAGTTTGATCTTACCGTTAAAAGAAAACTGGCAAAAATATACACAAGGAAATCTGGCAATGCATCTCCTTCAGCAAGATATGTATCCCACAGGCGGGAAATAAGTTGGAAGGGAATCTAAACAGGGCAATAAACAGAAACTGCCATTAGCACAGGATAAAGGAAAAAAGCACATGGTCCTGTTAAAATTTGGATTTCAAAAATAACCAAAATTATGATCACTTTGTACACAGCATATGAATATAAGATAGAGAAAACTAGAGAATAAATCTCTAATAACAAACCTCACGTATTAAAAGACAGTTGAACCACCGGAAAGCAAACTGAAGAAATTCCAGCCCTTGCTCCTCCACATGTCTAGATACAGGTTCTAGTGCAACAAGGGAAAAGATAACGAGTAAATACATGAAAGATGATATTTTGATATGCTTCTTGCATCCCACCGTTTGAGGAATTGCTATTTCTTGAAGGTATTACACACAAAAGTCTTTATTATATAAGCAAAAGTTGGTCTGTCCTTTAACAAAACCAGCTTCCTAAAATATTCATGCAAGAAAAAGGGTGCAAGAATCAGGAAAAAAAGAAGAAGGTTTACCATCAATTCGCCTGACCAATTCCTTTAGCTTGAACACAAGCCTCTGGATCCCTGGCTGAGCAAATGTGTAATGGTCTTGCATACCATCAAGTAGCTTTGATAGGCACCAATAGCAATCAGCTTCTACTGTAGATATTTGATCGGAAGACAGATCAGAGATTGACCAACTATCCACACTACCGTCCAAGTATTCTGACAAGAAAACCACAAGAAAGGGAGTAACAAGATCATTTATTCCCTGAACATATCCACTTGCAGGATGTCGAATTGCCCTGAAAGACATCAGGAGAGGTAAGTTTGAAAACATATCCCATAATCCTAACAATTAATTAAATATACAAAAGAAAAAAGCATCAAAATGATGGCCTCTAGAGACCATATTCCACATCGAAATCATCAGTGGAATCCAATAAGTGCCGAAAATATTCACTTTGCCACATACAGTTTACTTATATAATATTAGCATTGCATTGCATATTTTAACACACATGATCTCGTTGTTGTCCTAGAGCGATTCTAAATTATAGAGAACTAGAAGTCTAGAACAGACTCCTTATCAAGGACCAGGATTTATCGGCTGCTAAGGTTCTCAATTAGGGGAAATGAGGGCCAAAAAAGATGTCGACTTAACTGAGGCTAGTCATTGGAGCATAAGAGGCCTGTTACTACTCACAATTCATGCATGCATGGTTCACATCTACAACCGGCCACACCCATTGTAACACATAACATATAGAAATATAGTAACAATGCTAGACCACCCAGTGGAGCCCAATCAAGGGTGAACCATTTTATTAACTAGCTCTGTGACTCTGTGAGTGTTCTTCATTCTCCATAAAATCCCTAGTTGGTCCAATATTTGGCATCCAAAAATATGTTGGCATAAGTGAGAATTATAGTATGAGAATCATACCCCTTACCAGTCCTCTTAATGCACATTGTCAACCAACATTAAACCTCCCAGTATATAGGGTGTAGAGTTCGTGGTACATGTAAACCCAAACAAGTCATTTCCAACTTAGCACTGCTAGCACAGGTAGAGACAGATTCAGGCTAGAACTACTTTGGTACCTATAGGGCACAGAAAGAGAATGTCCTTGACATTTGACAAGTAATTAAACGCATCTGAAGAACAGAGCTGTTAAAGCATTATTGTCATGGTTTTCAGGCCGATGCAAGGCACTAAGATGGTCAATGATGCAGGAAGAAAATGTGTCTCATATTCTATTCTAATAAAGCTGTCTGGATTAACCCTACAAATATGAGAATTGGTCTGGAATTTCTACATAACCCATCCCGTTTATACAGTAGCAGCATTTACACTTCACTCTAAGGAATCAGCAGACCAAATAGATGAAAGCATAGCATACAACATTGAATTTGTAAAATTCAAATAGTTGAATGAAAATAAGAAAGTATGTAATAAGAAATAGGTACCATGTGTAAAGGATGCGCTCCAAGGATTTCTGGACTTGCTCTTGCTGAAAAAAAGACACATCCGGCACGGTTCTTGGGCAATCAACAGAAATCTAACAAGGAAAAAAACTGTATTTGTCAAAACCATCAAAAAGAGTGTATTTGCGTCAACCTAGATTAATAATTATATATTAAATAAGTACCTGACGAAGCATGTTTATCTCATCATCTGAACGCTCAGTATCTGGAATGTCATAGTATTGAGAAACACAGTCAAGATACTCGAGGCGCTTCCTTCTTAGAACTCCCTCCCTTCTATCTGAATTAGATGGTGCATATCCCTGTTGTAAGTTAATATTTTAATTTCAAACAAGCAAAAACATCAACTAGATAAAGCTAACCCAGGTTAAAAATAGGAGAAATAAAATTAGCCTCTCTAAGACCAGAAGCTAATTTTAATACTAATTCCAATTACCAAAACAATTGTTATAAGAAAACAAGAAAAAATTAATAGAATAGTGAAGGAAAGAAGTCACATATACATGAACCTCAGGTTCAACACATGGCTGAGCAATGGATACAACTGCATGAAACTAAACACCTACTTCCCCGTTCTGCATAGATGTTTGTAACATATAAACTTTTAAAAAAAACCACGAAAACCAGCAATTCTAATGGGGGCACAAGGACAACCTTGCAGGTTCTATATCACTAATGCTCCCTATCGCCTGGTTAGGGAACCAATTTCTTTTGTCAGATTCCAAATTAGGGAGTTTGACTGGCCTCTTAGGCCTTTCATAAGCCTAGTATACCAAATGGAAGCCATAGAAAGTGTATAATACTATTCAGTATTCACGTATATTGCTGACCCACATATATTCATGTCTATCGTAGTCAATACTTCTATATTTTTGTCGCCTTAAAAAAGCTAAATATGTAGCTTAAATATCTGATCGAAGTTCCATAACATATCCAAATCTTTTCATATTGCTTCTAGGAGTTTCAAACCATTGAGCTTACCAAAAGAAGCCTCCACACATCAGGTCGCATATATGGTGGTATGCCACTCCAAGCCAACTCACGCAACTTCTCTACACAAATAAAAAAATAAAAAATAAAAAATTAATTAAAAAAAAGGAAAGATATGAACACCACAGTTCCATTTGCAGTAAAAGAAAATTTGTTGAAGAAATAGATCTATCAACAGAGTAATATAGAAAACCAAAATCAAATGCTTCATTATTCCAGAATAATATTAACAACTGCACAAATTGAGATTTCAGTTAATGATCCCATGAATCACAGCAATAGGTAAATACACAACTGGTCTAAAATGCAAAATAACAAAACCCAGAACCCAGGGCATCACTTGTATCTCTGCTTATATTTGTCTAGTGGTGGGAGATAGGGAGCACATTAGAGGTCTAGTGGAGAGAGGGGATTTTGCATGTGTTTATAGATTATCTAGCTCTCATAAAGTATCAATAATATATCAATTGTCAATAATTCTCAAGTCTCCGTTTATTTTTTCCAAAAACAGGAGCTTTTATATCTATCCAAGCATTTCAAAAGAAAAAAAAATTATATCTATCCAAATGTGAATGACTAGGACAAAGGGGAGACTTCACTTTACTCTTTTTGATTGAGAGTAGAGCAAATAGTATTGGAAACTTCAGGTTCTGGGCTGTTGCGTGCAAGTCTTATTATAAGTGGTAAACTGGTGAATCGTTCAACTCCCTCCAAAATTTGAACCTATATCACCTGATCTGGAAGGCTAAAATATGTGAGGATATTTGTTTGGATTATGGATTATGGTAGAGTAATACATGTAGGAAGATTATGAGGGTGAATGTTAGACTACATGAAACAAGGGATAATATTGATCATCATCTTTTCCATTCTTTTAAAGTTTGAAAAACTACCTTTATGGAAGCAGCAGCTGGTTGTTCAGATTCTTTAGTGATATCTTATGAAGTTCCAACTGACATGTGATTCATCTATACTTTAAACTTATAAAAGAAATATACTTCAATATCTCATAGCAACTACTAAAGCAACACCTGGAAGATGCCCAGCAATATCAATATAACTTCATCAATAGATATCAGGGAGAAAGAACTGAGAGAAAAATGTAAAGAACATGTTATCGTACCTAATATCACTGTGGTCCCAGAAAGGACCTTAGTGAACTTCATAACTCGAGCAGAATCAGTTGCTCTAGCACCAATAACGGATTTCTGAGGACCTTTGGAAGTATTCTCAACATTCGAGGTTGATATTTTTAACTTATTTACACTTTCATTGGCGTTCGGCTCACTTGGGCTCTCAAATGCTTCCTAGTTCAGAAATAAAGAATCAGTTTTTCCACGCTCATCGAATTCCTAGGTTTCCAAAATTTATAAGACAAAAAGCATATCAAATCAAACCTCCAATGCCTTTGATATGCTAACACTTGTTTCAGCATCATTGTATGAGAAGCTCCTTGCATAATTTAGCGCGGGTTCTTGTGTGTTTGATTGATCTACCAGCTCTGATCTCCTCGTCAGCAATACTTTACCAGGCATACTGCGACCTTTGAGCAACCTAGACAAACAAATAAATATTAAACTAATTACAATCAACACAATTGATCTTGTTCAGAATAGCTAATTTGATAGCTACAATCCAGTAAAAGTAAAAACTACCATCATCAAATCGTATCTACCATCACCAAATTTCGGCTATATGAAATCAACTTTACATTGCACTAACAAAATCGATGGCAGGAAACTAAGTACAATAAAACCAAACTCTCACATCCAACTCTAGATTTACATTGCCAGATTGCTTCTGTTCTGCCACATGTTCCCACCAAACCAGAAAAGCAGAGCACCCAATTTCTCCAATTTACAGAGATTTCACAAATCAAATAACTTTTCCCACTGATTGCTATCTAATGCATTCCAAATCAACAAAGCCAATATTCAATGTCTCATCTATTGGAATTTCGAAATCAAAATCTATGCTTTGGGGTGTTGGACATTCTAATAATACAAAAGGCAGAAGCTTCATTTCGAAATGGGGTATTCAAATCTGATGAAGAGCAAAGCCAAAATGAGTAAGGAATGAGAAGTGAGATGAAAATTGGGGTACCCTTGAACATTTCTGAGGGTCTGGTTGAATCTTGATTCAGGGGTTGAGATGGAACTTTCTTGGGAGTGATGGTCTTCTCCACCAGAGCTTTGATTGCTCTTGTTGTCGTTGCTGTTGTTCCTCATGGTTGTGTGTATCTACAATGAGATCATAGTGTATCTGTTCTGTTTATTGGTCTTTTTCTCTCAGAACTTTTACCCAGAGAAATATAGGAAAAGCAAAAATCGAAAAGAACAGATAAAATTTTCTAAAATTCACATACAAAATAACAAGTTCGTGCTTCAGGCTTCTTCTTCTTCTATTTTTTTTCCTCGTGTTTTATTTTTATTTTTTGTTTTTTTTTCTTTGTCTTGCATATATATATCAGGTCTTTCTAACGAGGAATCATTTTTTTTTGTTCATTTTTAAGGATAACAACTCAACATTAGATATGTTTTTTTAATAATTTTAGATGGTTGAGATTAAATAATAAATTCAACACTTTCTGACAAACCTAAACCGTTCAACTTTATTAAAAGTAATCAAAGTTTTAGACGACTTAACGATCACCAAATCTTCTAAAAACTTGTGAAAATGATCTACTCATATAGACCTACAAATTAAATGGTGGAGATGTGATTTTATGATCGGAAAGTTCGTTAAATACCCTATCCTTAGAAATAAACAAAAAAATCTCTTGTTGAAAGAGTCTTATATATATATATATATATATATATTTGTTTGATTCGTTGTAGCCAGTTTCAGTTGTTGAAATGATAACTACTGTGAGATGACTATGATTTGTTACAACTTTAGGGAAAATTGTGATGTGCCTTTGTGAAGACTCTCAGACCCAAATCATTTTTGTCGAAAAAACAAATGACATATGGTATTGGTTGAGCCGTTGAGGTGGGATATTTATGAATAACAACAAATCACTACAGCATACATTGCACAGTCATTATGAGGAAATTATATGTATCATGGTCTAAATTTCCGAAGTTACGAATTGTCACGCATGTTTAGCTTGAACGATCGAGAATCCCTAACAAATCAATAAAATATATATGCTATACACTTATGACACCATAACAATAAAAGATGGAAAACACAAGAAACTCCTAAGCAAACATTCCTACATCTGGTCCCGGTATTTGAATAGCACTCATAAAAGGTACATAACAGTGGTACGATAAATTATGTTGCCTGATAATCATCACTGTCATCACTAGCATGGGCGGAGATAAGAAGTGCGAATGAACCACCCCCAGAATCGAAGCCCATCCGCAATACATTTACATTCATACACATGCATCTCTCGGTTAATCTGTGTCTAATCTAGTCATTCATACACTGTTAACTTTAATTAGCTATTAGATATATATGATGTACAATCTTTGAAAATTAAAAAACTACAAACTAAAACCACAATTACATCCACAAGATAAAGAGTCAAAACGAAAAGCAAATGATGATCCGATTGGAAAAATATTAAAGCGAACAGAAGAGACTGTTTGTATTGTGGCACGATTTCTCCACCTTTGTGTCCGGCGAAAATAAGCTACACAAATATGAGTGCATTTTATTCATTCATGGTCTATTGGTCTTAAATCTGTACATATAGTAAGGAAAAATTCTTGTATGCACGATGTGTAAATACACAGTACAATCTTAACTATTTATAACAATTCATATGTTTGATCACCATGTTTCTATATTATCTCCTCTAATTTTGACTATTCACATATATATATATATATATATGTGTAGATACACGCCGTGTACTGAAGATGCCCTTATATAATAAATGAGATTCATGCATGACTCCACACCTAGGCTAATACGTTCCAGAGCACAATGTGAAGCGTACGACGAATGCTCTAATTATGTAGATTGCCTTATAGACGGAGTACGTTATACTCTTGTTTGGAGCTTATACTTTTTCTAGGCCTCGAGTCCTTGAGTAATCCTGATCCATAATCATGAAATTTAGGCTTAATTAATTAATCTGAGAGCAATATTGCTTAATGCTTATCACTAATTGTCTTGATGATATGGTACGTATTAACGTATAAGATGCCAACAGCTTCATTCCATAACTTCAAGTTTTGAACCAATAGATCATCGATCCAAACTAAGTTTTGATCACTGAACTAACGCAAATCTACTCAACAAATCTCATACATAAGTCGCATGTTCGCATGGCAACTATTAGCAGAAGAAAATAAACTACTAGACAAATCTATATTGAGGAAAAGTACGACGTGCTTTAACAAGTCAAGACTCTTGTGGCCTTCTGGGGTTTTTGTACAGATCGAAGCCAACAAAAGCAATCCAGTGAGTAGCCTTACTTCGCTAGCTAGTTTTTTTTCTTCTTTGTGGCTATTTGATTTATTTCAAGGCCAATACGTTTCTGATATATGTTTACTCACTTGTTGTTTATGGCTACATGCAACTTCGTTATGGTTGATAAAGTAGTCTGGTTTCACATCTAAAACCAATTAACAATGGGTAAATACAAGTCATATTCCCGATGTGAGATTGATATCTCAATAATGGTCTTTTTTGCTCAACTTATGCTATGGAATCATGCTTGAACATACACAGTCATGAACTACTCAACATCCTGAGTCCTGAGTTACTTAGGAATATTTCTTAGTAACCTTAACCACGTTGTGCATGTTTTACAACGTACCGATCAACTAACGTACGTAGTTGGTTAAATATATATGTCCCTCTCTGTAATTAGAATAAGGTGTTTTCCGAATCACATATATGATATATCTTTCTTCTGTTCTAATTACATAGTGAACTTTACGTACACTCTTTACGTACACTCTCCCTCTATATATTTTTGAGCTTTCAGAGAGAAACTAACTTCTTCACATTCATTGGAAATGAGTATGCGGAACCCTCAAAAAGATGTTCCACTAAGATTTTGTGAGTTGCCTCTGTAGGATGGAAAAGATCCCAGAACATATGATCCCTTCTATTGGAGCAGTAGGATGCGACTGGTAGACAAGGAACCTTTGCGTTAAGATAGCCGAGGCCACAGCATGCAGCTTTAGTCTCATTGAATCCTGAAACAAAAGCACCAAATGCGATTAGCCTTCGTTCGATCGAGGGTCACATTCTGTTACGAAACTTCTAGCATGTTAGGTTATCCAACTGGTAATAAAAACAAGAACATAAAGCAAAGTTTGATCATCTAATCGAGTAAATCGACGAATCATGCACATGGAAATTGACAGTTTGGTAATATAACATGATACACTGTTTGAAAGTAGTACATTGATTTTCACTAATATAGAAAATCATAAGGGATCGAGATAGGAGTACCGTAAGAAGAAGGAGTTTGGACGATGTTACGGAAAATGCTATAAGTCTCGAAGAAGGAGTAGTTGATGCCCAATGCTGGTTTCAATTGCTGCATCATTGACTTGAGGCCATCACTATACTTTAACGAGATGGAGTTTCCTAACTCATTGCAGTCTCCTGTTTTACTCCTTCTTGCCGGACAACATCCAACTGGTCCAGTGCCGAGAATAACGAATTTCCGAGCACCAAGACTATGTATTCTCTGCCAACAAAAGAAGAGTGGACAACGTTGAGCACTGAAATTAAGTATAAGAACATCAACTATGCACATATGATCAAAGTTAACTTCTTCTTCTTCTTCTTCTTCTTCTTCTTATTTTTATTTTTTTTACCTGCAAGTGTTGTTTAAGGGTAGACAGCATCAAACTGACATACTGGTCCGGTGTATATTGCTTTTGGGTGTTAGATGAATCTAAGTAGCCGAAAACGTCGTTGCTTCCAATAAGAACAACATGTAGAGATTTCGCTAGATGAGCTTGGGCAGCTTGAGTTCCTAATTGTTGCTGAAGCTCTGCACACACTTGTGCATAGTAGCCTACTTGTTTTGTCAAAGGTAGTGACTGACGCTGTAACAATATACAGATAAAAGTAATTTAGAACATCACTTATTCTAACAGCTGAATTTCACACCCATATATTGGATTTGAACTATGGAAGTCTTTTATTTCAGTAGTTACTTACATATTCATCATCGGTGCCGTTGAAGATTCCAGCCCCTCCAGAGGCGAAGCTAACTCCGGCCACGAAGGACCCCTTTTGCTTATTGGATTTTGATACAAGTGACAGGTATGGTGGGGAAGTTGGCAACCCTACTTTCTCAGCTGCTCATCAAAAGGAAGTGTTGTTACATATATGTTCGAATATATATCAGTTATATAGCAGAGAACCGTTACATAACGACACTCAAGGAAAGTGAAACTTCCACTCAAAAAGTACACGCATAATAGATTGAGCTAGCGTTCAATTTGATGACACAACATGCATGATACATGGTGTGAATATAAGCATATAGAATGAATCAATCAACATGCTTACATGCATATATACTTGTTTAGTACCATGAACAAAAACCTACCCAAGAAATCTGCAGAATTCTTGCCATTGGAAAACCTCCCGGTTGCTTTCTTGGTCGGAAAATCGATACCGTTGTGAGGAAAATTTGCCTTGGCGACAGAGACGGTAAGGTAATTGTTGTTACCAACATCCAATAAGGAGTCTCCGAAGATGTAAATAGCCGGAACCGTCGACTGAGCATCTGAGAAAGCGATGAACACAGAAAGGATAATGGAGAAGATGGTGAAGAAGGTCGTAGGAGAAACACTGCAAGCTTCCATGGCCATGGTTCTGGGATTTGGTTTGAGATACTGAGATCGATATGCTTGTGGGTAGTGGTGATGAATAAGTGGATCAAAACGCAACTCTTATATAGTGGGAGATAAGTTGATGAAGTACTGTATATTGTCGTGTGTGAATAGACCGAAGACGTTTTAGCCGTGTGGGCTCGATCACTACTACTCCTGAAAGCTCTTATTTTGGAATAACGAAATTAGTTTTGTACTTTTGCCAGTGAGCAAAGTGTTCTTGGACAACTAATCTATTTTGTTCAATATTGTTTAAGGGGAATAGAATCAGATACTTCTAAAAACCCTGGTGACAAACACATTCTGTGGTTCGTGGATAAGCACTAGTACTTGACTCATTTATTTTTGACGTAGTTTCTAACATATCAAAACGTAAACGATATTTCTTACAGAATTTAGAAGTGTGACCATGTGATCATGTGCTCACTCACATAATGTTATTGGAATGATTAACCCATAAAAGAAGTAGCTTCATGTGCTATGTTAAAGTAGATAAACTCGAAAGTTACCATTTTGATTCCATTTGCGTTATCACACCTAACTATGCAATCCATGTTTATAACTGTGTGAGTTACTCTCACTACTAGTACTACCCAACAAAAGTTTGACCGACAACAAAAACAAATTATCGTCATTATATGATCTTTCTATGACGTTCTCGGAAGCAAACGTCATAAATTCAAATTTCTGCTTAATTTCATATTGTATATGTAGATTTTTATGACAATCATACATAGTATGTGACAATTTTAACGACGTATCTAACTAATCTTTATTTATATTATCATTTAAAAAAAGTTAATTTAACATGTTCTTTTGTTTATGCTTCTACTTCTTACATTAACATGTTCTTCAAATTATGCTTCCGAGAAAAATCTGCGTGCCGTGAAAGAAAGGGCAGCATGGGTAGCTACCTACCAATGATCAAGGGTTGGTGAGTGATTAAGTTCTTCCGAGTTTGAGGCATTGACCTCCATTAAGAGCCCGATTGGTGAGTGTCACTTCTTCTGGTTCCGTCGGAATGAAAGTAAGTGGGAATGGGTTTACTATTTTTTTGGTGCTCTGGAACATCAATGATAACGATATGAACATATAAGAACAAGAAAATGCAACTCGGACAAAAAATTCCAGGCAGTTGTAGTGAATCAATTGACAAAAAAAAAAAATATTGTGGAGCAAATCAATCCCTTAAAACACGTCGGTATAAACGTCCAACCATTTTGGGCCAGTTAGTGAGAAGCCAATTTTGGATTGCAAAATTTTTCCCCGTCCATATTGAGTGACATGACCTTTCTTCTGAATGGATATTATATTTTTTCTTTTTAGTATTGGAAAATTCTACTCTACAGACCTACATAAGATGCCGCCTGCTTAATTTCAAGGCAAAATTTTCTAAAACAATACACCCCCGGTGCGAATCACGTGTAAAAACTCTTATCACTGTATATATGTCATGCCGCACACTGCACAACATACAAGTCCCTTAGTATTATAGTAAGAACGATAAATCGATTATAAAGTTTGATTATTAGGTTTATCGTTGTCAACTTTGTCTACAATTTTAAAATGCTTCTTAGGTTCGTCAGGTTTCTATTTGTAAATTTTGAAGATCTATTAATATATACTTTGTTGGGTTTGTTTATCATACCATATGGTATAACATACATACCTATTGAATTATATTTGAAGACACAGAAGAATACTTGTACTGTATTGAGAAATATGTCCCTTTTTTATGTCATCATCCTACTTTGTTTTGTTTTAGTATTAATTTAGTAGGATGAAATTCTTTAGTTTAATTAGATTAATGGTTAATTTACCTTTACCTTATTCTACATGATTGTACACTTGTACCACACTACCACGTACTTAACTATATATAACAGGGGAAACCATGCACGTTAATCGTATGATTATCAAAATATAATCCAGAAAAGACTATAAGTTGAAGACAATCGCTGAAAACTAGATACTTCACATCCTCAATAAGGTGATCATATTAAGATTTATATTCTTAACTATATGGCAACTAGCTTTTTCACATTGACCGGAAACGTGTATCGTAAAGGACCATAAAGAATATAATCCACAAGCTTGCGATGAGCTGCCTCAGTAGGGTGCGTTCTGTCCCAGAACAAATGGTTGCTTCTGTTGCTGCAGTAAGTCGCAATTGGCAGGCAAGGAGCATCCGCATTCAGCTTCCCTAGACCGCAGCAAGCAGCTTTAACCTCAGAAAATCCTGAATTACATATGTATATTATCACTCGTATAATTAGCTATAAAACTTTTCCTGTCCTCTAAATCAATTTCTTTTCGAAAAGGGATGGATGTTACCATGAGCTGTTGGCTTCTGGATGAAGTTCTGCATGACGCTGTAACCATCAAAGTAGGAGTAGTTTATGCCTTTGAGCTCTGATGCCAAATTCTTTAACATGGACACAAGTGCTTGATTATACTTGAGTGACAATCGATTTACATCTTCATTGCATTTTCCGTGCGCCTGCTCATTCCTTTCCGACGGTGTGCATCCGATAACCCCAACCCCAATAATCGAAAATTTTCGTCCGCCGTAATCATATAACCGCTGCAAACACGAGCAATGACTTAATATTATTGGAAGTTTTACTCATACATATGAATCATGACATTGTGTTAACTAGAGAACACACTAGTATAATTTTGTTAATTACTACCTTGACTTGTTCTTTGAAGATGAGAACAAGGGAGTTCACATACTGCTGTTGTGTGCTGTTACTTAAGGAGTCAAAGTAGTTGTACATGTCATTGCTTCCCGTGATAATGAGGAAGAGAGATTTTGATAGATGAATCTGTGCTCTAGAGGCTCCTAGCGCTTGCACAAGGTCTTTATGCACTGCCAAGTAGTAGTCTATTTGTTTTTCCAATGGTATGGAAAAGGGCTAGCTTAGACCAAACAAAAAATCAAGCAGAGAAAAATTGATCGTTAGCTAGTGCACACAACTTGGAAATAATCGTTAGCTAGTGCATCCGTTGTTCTTTCACTTACGTATTGTGGATCTATGTCGTTCAAGATTTTGGAAGCTCCAGATGCAAAATTAACGCCGTTGAGGAACTGTGTTCTGCTCTTGTTTGATTTGGATGACATGGAGAGATATGGTGGTATTGTCGGCAACCCCATTTTCTCAGCTGCCCAAAACTCAAAGAAGAGTACGTAATTAACTAATTAATTAGACAAGAACACTTAAGTAAATAAGCTCATTATTAATTATCCACCAACTGCTTAACACCTAATTAACCAAATGCACAAGTTACTTATATTATACGACCAACTGCCAATTTGGATACGGCATTTCACTGTTTTGGGATCCCAATGTATTACTGAAAATTTGATTGTAAGTTTTTTACTCTGTGTACATGAAAAAATATCTTATGTCAGATTGTTTTTTTTATTATTTATTTTTTTATGAACAAAGTAACAAACAAAAAACTACAACTCAAAATCTCTAGCTAGCAACTCTCGTTCCCAGCTGAGGAAGCCTTTACTATGTTAGATTGCTTGGCCAACCAGTCGGGGGACTATTTTGATTCTAATTGTTCAAGTTGGATTTTGCTTCTGAGACTAGCTAGTAGGGGTATTCCGTCCAATTAACTGTACGTGTAAATTCAATTCTGAGTTTGGAATGAATTAATTCATGAAGCTCGGCATGCAATTGCTAGCAGTGCTAATTAAATAGCCCATAAAAACGAAATCTTCTGACAATTAACAACTAATTATTAACATTACTATAGTTTAAACTAGCTAGGGAGATAGAAATTAGCCACGATCCTAATTAGAAAGACTGATAGTGATGACTTACCAATAAGATCTGCAGCATTCTTGCCATTGCCGAACCTGCCGGTTGGTTTTTTGGTCGGAAAGTCGACTCCATTGTGAGGAAAGTTTGCTTTGGCAAATGAATACTTGAGGTAGTTGTTGTTGCCCACATCTACTAGGGAGTCCCCAAAAACGTACATGGCCGGAATCACACGAGCCTCCGTAACTGTACGAGAGATCCCGCAGAGCAAGAAGATCAAGAAGACGGAGACACTCTGAAGGAAAGAACTGAAGGCCATTGTATGGATGAAGTTTGTGATCTCACTCACAGCAAACAGAATGCTATTTCTATTTGCAGCCTCTGTGAGGCGGTGTGAAGTTTGGTTTATGCATAAAGAGGATAGTAAATGAGATGTGTGTGCACACTGTGCACTTTTCTGTGTGAAAAGACAGTAGAATTTGACCCGACGAATGGTCATCCTCTGGGCTACATAATAATAAGTTGCAGATGCAGTTGTTAGTTGTTAAGAAATTTATTGTCATTCTAGCTGGTAACGTTATCATGGTACGATTGTGCATGGCATCCCATATTTCCATTGATCTTGTTAGATAGGGATTTGCTTTTGCATTCGTTGCGTGCAGCTCGAGTTGTTAAGAGTTAATAGTGAAAGAACAACAAGAATTGAATTGTTGCCTGAAGCCTCAGAAAAAACATGAATCATATTACTCTACTCTCTTTAACCTGCAGCTAGCTTAAATGGTGAACACCATAATGTCGATATCAATATCAAAAGATAGGTGAATTCTCTCCCTTCTATTCATAGCAACGTACAGACAATTAAAGATCGAGGGAGCTAGAAGGCTTGCTGGTAAATTCATTCAAAAGCTAGCGCTCTCGATCTGGGCCCTCATAGAAGCAAACCCTAAATATAATAAAATGACATCCTTCCGTATAAATCATAATCTTCATAAGCTTTACGTACTAATGGACTCATATAATGGTCATGCTATATTGAGAGAGCTTAATTGGCTCCGTCCATTAATTGGTTGAGTTCAGATTAAATCTTATGGAGCGCCGAGGAGGTTTGGCGGCTACATGTTGATTCTCGTCGTGATACTTGTAGTTTGCTTAATTAAGGCCCTATAGCAGAGCCTTTGCTTAATTACTTGTATTGAATCGTTTCCAAAAAGTTTGGCATGGCACGACGTACACTTGTTTGAGTGGAAACCCCACCGGAGTTCAGAGCCAAACGTTCACTAGTCCTTAATAGGTAGGTTGATGAGTATTGGGACCTGCAAGACCCATATGACAAAGTGTCAGCATCTAAAGAGTCTGGTGATCACGATGTCTGATATTGTCGATGCTTCCTGGCTTACAAGGTGGAAAACCTTGGGCCGGGTCAGTGAATCTTACTGCTCTCATGTTGAAATCAGCTTGGACCGACATATTAGTTGGGTTCTTGCTGGCGACACTTTAACAGATAGGATAAAGAATTTCTATTTTGTATCAAAAAGTTACCAAAAATAAACCATGATCAATTCGTTTTTGATAACTTATTCTTTTTCATTTGCTTTGATTGAAGATGTGGTTTTAGTCTCCTTTCCAAATTACTATGTTCCTTGTCTTTGCACATTTGCAGTGATAGGGAGTTGATGCTCTTCTTTCTTGATTTCTGGCAACAACGTACCAAAAATAAAAGTTGGCCAATGCCCACCTAGCTAGTCATGGCAAATGCAAAATATGCAATTGTCACCTCCTTGATCAGTCCTCACCTCAACCAGTGTCGTCCGTGCTCTCGACTGACTGCTAAATTGTCTTCAAGCCTCCAGTACGTCTGGCTCCTTCTTGAACTGCATGTTTGATTACAGGGTCTTGTTTCTTGTCCTAAATTGTCTCTGTCCGCCAACCCCTTCTATTTGATGAGATATAATCTCTTCACACAGACGCCTTGCCGTGGTGATCGACCACTTTGTCTTTAGCATCTCCACCTCTAGCTTCTTTTTTTTTTTTGGTCGAACCACCTCTAGCTTCTTTGGTTTTAGCCGTCTGCTTAGGGAGGTCTTATTCTAGTGCATGCCCTAAAACCAAAGCCAGCATCAACTTGACTAGGACCAATCTCCGACGTCTTGAACCTGCTTTGTTCCATGTACCATCCATCCACTTCTTCATTTGGTTAAAGGCCAATGTTCTTCATGCATTTTGTCATTTACACCTCATTGAAAATATTTTGATATGGAGATTTCTTGTCATATTCATATGATCTCTTGAGATGGATTTGATCAGTTAATTAGAGATGTTTAAAAGATTTTTTATTTGTTATATCATCGAAGTTAAATTACAACAATTAATTTTTCATGAGTCGAAAAAAAACAACCTATCAGCCATTTATACGAAAGAGACTAATTAATTAATGTCACTAGCTACCTAGCTAGACCAAATTAATTGACATTAGGCCCAACTTTCCGGAGTTATATTGATAAATGGGGAATGATAATACTGCTATTCTTCAAGTATCCCATTGTAAATGCTATGTCTTGCCGGCCATTTATCTCTGAGTGTGATAACTTCATAACACGTTGAGCTATAGCTATGAATCAAGAAAGATGAAATGTTCAGCTCAAGTTTGCTCGATCATGTTGATTGACGAGGATTTATAAGATCGATTGACATGAAGCAAAAGAGGCGACAAATAAAAACTGGAATACCAACTTTTCATGTTGCTGGCCAGTGATAAAATGGGACAAGTGTAAGGAACCCACTGAGTCTAGATATTTTTCTATGGGTAATGGGAGATATCATGAAAGGCTGCAAAGTACTTTCAGACCAAAATGATCCAGAAAACCTGGTATAAATAACAGTATTTTGAGGTACACTGGACACGACCTTGAAGAAGCAGCAAGCTAGTTTTGTCATCTGCGCAGTACTCCGGCGCCGGCTGAGATAAAGCTAGGTCAGAACTCAGAAGCCTCGATTCGTGGCGATTACAATGGTATGTGTTTACAGTTTACTACACAAGCAAATTATATAGCAATAAATTAAATGGAAAATGGCATGGCATGTATATATTATATGTTGAATTCTCAAAATGGAATGAACGAAAACAAAAAAGTAGCAATAAGAAGAGAGAGGAATAACCTTAGTATTCACTATTCAGAGATCTTAACTTATTAAGAAAAGAAGAAACTGTTCGTTCTTTTTCAGCAATCTGACTTCTTCTTGCGAGGCTATCTCGTTTTCTACTTTTCTCCAGATTAAAGACGACTATTTAACTCTGCAAGAATTTCTCTTACAATCCAGACAACGCGCTTCAATTTTGAAACATAATTTGACTCATTGCTAGAATTCTATGAATCACAGTGCTGTCACATCTTCATCTTCCTTTTGGCAATCATAACGTACAGTTTTAACTTGTGGGGCGTAGAATTGTACAACGTAGATTATTCCCAGCAAATCGACCATGCATGCTTTAATTTGTAGAATTGTCTGATATCATTTGCCATGCACTATTCCTTGTGTACAATTTATTCTTCCAAAGAAAAGAAAACCGATCATCCTCTAGATCAAAATAGACATCATCGATCCCTCATCATCAGCTAGTTACTTCAGAGAAAAGGGGCACACGAATAACACGACCAAGTTAATGTCCAACGTTTAATTTTCAAATCAAAGAAGAAAAAACCAGTTAGTCTAACGTTGAACTAGAAGCAGCAAAGAATTATAAATAGGAACCAGGCGCATTTCTCGGGTACACGCAATGATAGAATTGTTAATACGGTTTTGGTTTTACCAGTGATTTTCTTCCTAATCTTTGCTCAGCACCAATTATAAAAGACGAAAATCCAAGCCTATAAAGATTGGTGATCATCGAAGTACCAGCACCCAGCAGTACTACTTGGTTTGTTGTATATATCTCTGGTAAGCTCTCTTTGGTTTATAACCAGCTCCGTTTATATATATATATATATATATATATATATATATATATATATATATATATGTATGTACGCAGGTATGTTTAGTTGCATGTTATTAGAATCATCTACGTACTATTCTTCCATGCTTTGCACTCACAAGATTCATACCCAACTTCTTATAATTTTTCGATTACCGAAAGAAAACATCAAACTAAAGAACAAAACCTCTATCAACTCCGCCCAACTTCTTATATTAATCGGAACTAATTTGTTTTAACCTTAACCCCTTTTGCATATGTGTCTGCTATAGTTAATTATTCGAATAAAGAAACTCTTGACCCGTTAGTTTCCGTTAGTTTGGTATAATCTTCTAGACTTATTTCTTGTCGATCAGTTTTAAGTCTTCAAATCCCACTAGGCGTATGCCTTGATGAAAACTGAAAACGTGTTTCAATTTTTGACCGATATATAGTTATAGACTCGATGTTCTTATGAACAATACATTCCTTAAATTAGTTGTGATTGTTATTATAGAATCAACTAGTACTACTGGATCGTTAGAATTCAGATATATACATGCATGCATGCGGTCATGCATATTGCAGACTTATTCTCCAAGACAAATATCGTTGATTACTGACTGCTATATATCATATCATCCCTAACCTCAAAAGCTCCATAGTCAGATCGGTTAGGCATGGCAGCTCCAAATAATCTCCATGAAGATGTGTTGCAATGGGTGCAGAAAGATAATCGTCGTTTCCTGCGTGCCAATATCCGAGTTGGTGATCTTGATCGAACCATTAAGTAAGTAATTTGTGCAAATTCTTGGATCAAGTTTGCCTTATATATATAGGTCTATATCATTGATTTATTTGTTCTTATATTTATATGGTCAGGTTCTACACAGAATTTTTTGGGATGAAAGTGTTGAGCAGGCAAGATTTCCCAGACCAAAAGTACTCAACTGCAGTCGTCGCGTATGGACCTGAAGAGAGTCATTTTGTTCTAGGGCTCACACACCACCGTATGATACAGCTATATATCTCTTAATATGTGTCGTAAAGTTAAACCTAGCTAAAAGAAAACCTACAGTCCTGCGTCTAATTGTTCCATCTTAATTCTTGTGCTTTCGACTTGCTTGACAGACGATGCAGCGGAGAAGTTAGACATCGGAACAGCCTTCGATCATTTTGGACTTGCAACCCAAGATGTGCGTATCATTAGTCCTCTCTCTCTGTCTGATGAACTTTTGCGCTAAATATGTAGCAATGTCAAGGTTTCTAATTAGGCTGGTAATTTATGTTCAGGTTTATGGAACGGTTGAAAAAATCCGAGCAGCAGGAGGAGTGATCTCACGTGAACCAGGGCCGATTGCAGAGGGCGGGAGGACTATTTTTGCCTTCGTTAACGATCCCGACGGCTACAGTTTCGAGCTCATCCTCAGGCCACCAACTCCAGAACCACTGTGTCAAATATGCCTTAATGTGACTGATATTGATCGGTCAATTGAATTCTACCAAAAGGTAGCATAGTTTTCTTATAGTCTCCGATTCGTTTTACACACCTATCACATTAAGCTCGACGCACATTACGTTATTGCCTATATAACTCGACCTACTTTTTCCTTCAAAACCATGCAGGCATTGGGAATGAACCTACTATTGCAAAAGTACGACGCTCCCCAGTTCCAGGTAATTAAGAAATAATTGGACTAGCTAATATTGTATAGTAACTCTCCAACCCAGAAACTTGGTGTTGATCTTTAATCCTCTGTTGCCTACAGTATACTATAGCTATGGTGGGTTACGGTGACGATTTTACTCAGACGACGATTATCGAGTTGAAATATAACTACAATGTGACAGAGTATACCAAAGGAAATGGATATGCAATGGTGAGTTTAGTTTTTCAACTTTTGATCAATTCAGCAGAAATTATAAAATTAAAAGCAGCAAATATTTTGTTGACTCGACTCAATTTTTATTTTCCTGGGATCATGTTTGAATAAATCAAATCGATTAATTTGTCCATTGACTTCTATATCTATATTCTATTGAAATTTCTAGCTTGCTATCGGCACTGATGATGTCTACAAGAGCGGTGCAGCTGTTGAACTGGTTAACAAGGAACTTGGAGGGCAAACAATTCGACCCCCGGCTGTAAATCCTAAAACCAACACCAAAATCACTTGCTTCCTTGATTCTGATGGCTTTGAAACGGTAATAAACCCTTCTCTTTTCTTTTCTTTTTGGTTTCTGTCATTATATTCAACACATCACAGCTAACGTAAGAATTCCGGAAAAGAATTACACAACTGCATAGGACATGTTTTACACAACCGTAAAGAGTTTCTCAGTTATTCAAATTAGTATCTTGTTTTGGTTACAAACATCCTCGGACAATCTGTTATGTAACGTTATCAGATTGTTAATCAGTTACTGTTTAAGGGTTCTCGTCAATCCAACCAAACTTGTCTGTATTACACTCTTCATAACTATTTATTAATCTCTGTAGGTATTGGTGGACAATCAAGACTATGCTGACTTCAACAGAAAATCGAAGGACAAGCATGGCCGGCCTTGAGGCAAGACCAACTAGGCTGGTGCCTAGGGCCTCCCACAATTACAAGGGTCTCTAGATTTGAAACTTTCATAAATATGTTCATTAAAATTTATTAACTAGTTTGCTTTTTAGCTGCTTTTTACTATAAATAAAAAATATAAATTAATTATCAGAATTTATCCCTAATTGTGTATACTTCTTTCCATTTTTGTGAGTTCAATTTGACATTCAATTAACTTGTTAACATAAAAATGATTAACTTCTTTTCATTATGAATGTTTGGCTCTTGAATTTCAATTAATTGGTTAATAAAACTTTTCATGAAAATTAATTTTTAACTTTTACATCTTGGGTCTCGACGGTCTCGACTAACACAGGGCTGGCCCTGAGGACAAGTGACGAAGCGAAATGCCTAGAATTCATCTGGGCTGATGCTTACATGTTTACCAAATAAAGGGGCACATTTAAATATGGCATTATTGCCAAAGGCCACATCTTTGGGTCCCAATTTTGGTGATTCCACAAAGAAGTGTCCTGTTACAAATAACAAAATGAAGTCCTATACAAAAACGCATCGACTTATCTGTTCGAATAAAAGAAATGTATATCCCTTTCTGACTTTCATCAATCCTAATGCAAGCCACTGAATATTAAATCATCCAAGTTCTAAGTTTCAAATATTTTAGAAAGATATTGCACCACTATAGAACAATTTAGACTATTAACAACAAGGTCAAGAACTGATAGGAATATCAATTTAATACCTGATTTACTTACATGACCAATCAAATTTATCTGCATTCTAGTTAGTTTTGCCAGTATGACTTGGACTTCCTTAACTTGAGTTCACATGTTGTAATTCACCTGCAAACCTCCAACATCTTTTTGAAGCTATCTTCAGTGCATCCTCTGTTAGGTATGATCTTCAATTTGGAACAGAGTGACAGAACTTCATAAGGATCCAAGTGCTTGAAAATATTTGGGTCTCGATCATAATCCTGATGGCATCATAGTTGAATTAGAAAAATAAAACAATGTAGCCACAACAATCCATATTTTCAACACTCAGTTGCCCCACATCTGTTGAGATATGAACAACTCGTATATCCGTATTCTGTGACATATGATTTCATAAACAGAAAGAGATATAATCATCATCAACACTCTCATAACTTAAACTTACAAGTTAAAGAATGATGTGCTCAAGTCAAATGTGAATATCATGTTCATTATCTCACCTTTTCTGTTACTATAACAACCGGCTTGGAACTAAACCTGTCCTCCAGTTCTCGTAGCCTCCTTTTGATCATCTCAATATCCTATGTTCATGACAACAAGAAAATGAGAAGCTTGACATGTCACAATTAGCATCTAAAGCATCTAAAGCAAATTTTGACCAGGCATTTTGTTGAGATATGAACCCCACATTGGCAATGGATGGAGTGGTCCCATATTCCCGATGTGGGATTCATATCTCAACACATTTCTTCTATTGGCAGACTCAAATTATACTATATTGATGATAATGGACGGCAATGACAAAGGACATTTGCAATTTACATGTTTTTTTTTTTTTTGCAGTAAGTAGATAACGTATAGGGCATAAAAGGTGCATGCACAAGGAGTTGGTTTAACACAGGACAGACTGCACATGACAACACTCACATGTCAAAGAAACTCTACCTTTGCCAGAAATTTGTGGTGGTCACTGAATTCAAGTCGATCAACATAAAAAGCTCCAATCTGCAGACAATAATTACCATTTGGAAATGAGATTCTCAGCAGAAAAGGACATGTATGAAGCTTTATAGACACCTCCAAAAATAAAAAAACAGTTTTAATTTAATTGGACAAATGATACACACACAAATATGTTTACATACATATTTTCCCACAAGATTGAGTCTGACAACTAAGGTCGAGAATGATACCTTCTCTATTCCCTTTGCAAATGCATTTGCAGAACCAATGGCAGAAACACATAATACAATAGTGTTAGACAAATCTTCTACAGGTTTTCTGGAGGTGGCATTTCCCACGTTGAAGAAATAACAGGGATCCATTTTCGTGAAGAAAACAGGAACAGACTTGTTAACTTCTCTTAGCATTAAGTCAGTTTCTTCAAGATTCTGTTTTGAAACCTGCAAGGCAACACAAACTTGTGTGTCAGTTGAAGACTTCAATTGAGTTCACTGATGCAGAAGTCTTTAAACCACTTTTTCAACTAAAAAGGATAAGGTAAATTATATACCAAATCTGCATGATGGAGTACAACAACATCTGCCCGTCTAAGCGCATTGAGAGGTTCCCTCAATGGTCCACGTGGGATTAAGTGACAGTTGCCCCATAATGTTAATGCATTAATCATAACAATCTCCAGATTTCGCTGCAAGCTCCAGTGCTACCTTCCATACATTTATTAGTAACATAAGATTAGAGCATATCACCTTAATCAGACAATCATAAGAATATAAGCCAAATAGCAATCAGGAATCGGATCACACCTTCTCTAGGTTAGCCTCTCAAGATAAGAAGAGTGGCAGAGAAGGAGTTATACAAATACAAGCCCACCTGTCTGAATTTAACCTAAACTGGCATGTTCCCTAAACTTTGAAATGAATAACTCTATAAGAACCTTTCTGTTGCCGTCCCACATTAATGATATAGCACAAAGACAATGTAATTTTCAAAGCTGATGCCACTATTGATAAACATAGAGCTGACAGAAAACGCATCCCATTTCACAACCATAGAAGGAAAAGGAAAACAAAAATGTTGAAAGCATATAATTCTACCTGCATTCCATCATCAAGAATTACGGTGCCAATCTTTTCTGAGCTAAGACAACTCCCCACTTTCTCACCATGGCAGAGTCCCTCAGAGTGTTTACTTGAGCAAGGATCAACATAACCATATCTTTCGAAAAAATGAGCAGCAACAGCTGCTCGTTTTGCACCCACACCAATCTTCACAGGCCTTCCAAGAAAATGCCTATAAAGCATCTTGGCCTCATCCCCACCAGCATAACCCTGCCAAAGACATCACACCAATCAACCAACATAACCTTCCCTCAAAAGCTCAACCTCCATTGATAATTGTAAATCAACACGAAAACCATTCACACATTCGAAAACAAAATCAACAAAAAAAAACATAAAAGTACCCTTGTAAGAATGAGAGGCGAAATCCCAGAATCAGCTAAGTAATTCGCAATGAACTCCACCATTGGAGTCTTCCCATTGCCTCCCCATGTCAAATTCCCAACACTGATCACCGGCACCGGCAACCTTCAATCCAATCATGCTTTTGCATTAAACCAAAGACTAAACATACACCTAAAACTATAAAGATTCCAACTTTGAGCTCAGAAATGTCTCAATCCAATCAAAGACTCCAACTTTTTAAGCAACATAAGTTAAAGTTTTGATCTTGATCTAATTTCCCAAGCACCCAAAAATAAAGAAGCAAAAACAGAGTAAGGAATGAGGTGGAGATTAGAGGAGAGGTGTTACCGGTGCTCTGTTATGAGGCCGGAACGGTAGAGAGCGCGGCGGAGAGAGAGAGCGGCGGAGTAGAGGGAGGAGGCGAAGAAGAGAATGGGGATTAGAGAGAGTTGGAGATGAGAGAGCTTAGCGTGGTGTTGAGTATACGCTATTTCATTCACGGCTTTTCTCAGTTTCTCCATCGAAGAGCACCAGTTGGTCAGTTCCCACACTGAGCTCCTAATCCAGGTTAAGAGTAAAATTTGCAATTTTAACCCAAAAAAAAAAAGAAAAAAAAATAAGCCAGTGAATCAGTGATGCATTGCATTTTAGTGATTTTACCCTGGTTTTGGTTAGGGTCTCACATTTACACTCAACTTTCACAATCTGCACCCCTTTTAAATTTTTAGTGATTTCCAATTGTAAGGATGCAATATTAGCAATACCATGAGAGACCATTTTATAAACAAAAAACAAATTAAAATCCTTCAAGGGTAGAGCATTCATCAAATTGTTGATTGTTGGGATATTGTACCTTAATAGTTTACTCAAATATACAGCCTTCATCGAATTGCAAAACATATTATGAAAGAATCAAGAACAATGTAATTATAGGTCAAATGTTAGATCGATGGAAGTAAAAACAACTATTTGTACAAGAGTGGCTCTAGAGATGCAAAGTAAGATCACACAAGTGCATGAAGCAAATCGAATATTTGAAAACATTTTCACGAAGCAATGCAGTCAGAACTCAAAACTGAGGGTGTCCCAAGATATGAACTCAAAACTTGAAGATATGAAGATACACATAAGGATTGAAATCTTTGCGATATATCCGATATATCATCCGAAATCTCTTTTTTTGAAAGGAGTAAAGGACCAATATATTTAAATGAGTAAATATTTTATCTTCTATCATATCTTCGATATTTCTTCAATACCATCAAATATATTCGATATTTATGATATTTACGATAAATCTCTAATATATTAAAGAGATATTTGTAAAATTTTTGGGCATAAAGAAAAATCACCTCCTAAAATATTCGAGAGAGAAGTAATTCACTTGAGGTATATCCCAATAAAGAGTCCGTGAGGGTCTCGAGTGATTTCTAGAAAAAGAGTATTCCCCTCGAGGGATATCTAGATGTGGAGTGAGGAAACAACGTGTGTCTTTTCAACCACCAGGAGTCTCTTTCTAGATATAGATAAAGTTGATGTTTGTAGTTTTATATTATTTATATGTAAATCTAATAAATTTTGGAAAAGTTTTCTTCTCTAATTTCCAATATTTTTTCCTAGATATCCCAATATATAATTTTTTTTAAGTACCGATAGATATAACGATACCGATACTGATATTTTATTTTAATCCTTTGGTGCACGTACTACGCTGCTTATGACAAACTCAAAAATGAGGGTGTCCGATCCCGGTGTCCCAATGCTTAATCTGGTTATGACACCCATTTACCACGTCTGTCCTAGCAATAAAGAGTTTAACTCTGAAACTCAAACCCTAATCCTAGCAAAGCGATAGAGACGCGTTCCAGCCTATAATGAGTTGTGTTCTTATTTCTGGTGATCGTGTGCTCTTACTTACTTGTAGGCCTGTGTTTAGAACCCGTCCCACATCATTCTCTGGTGAGAGCGTGGTAGTTTCCACGGCTCAAAGCAGGCTTGATCGGACAGGTTCTAAAATGGAGGGTCCTTATAGCAACATGGAGGAATTCAAGTTAATGATTCAACTACTAGAAAAACGTATCAATCGCATCGAAACTCTAAGCCAAGGAGGTAAGGGCTGCCACGGGGAAAGAGACGTTTATCAACGTGTCATTTGCATGGAAACATCGTGCACAGACGGTGAGGGTTCTGAAGGGGAGGGTGACGTTGGCCCTTTCCATCAATGTGTTCCTTTGTGTGAATTGGACGAAATGGTGGAATTAGTTTCGACTATGAAGGTTCAAACACTATCTTAGTTCTTCGTGTATGTAGTTGATAAAAATTTGGAAAGAAAAGAAAACAATGATTTGTAGATTTTAGTTTGCCATCGATTTATGATTGTTTTTTTATGCTTGTTGTGGAAATGGAGGAAGAAAATAATGAGAACGAAAACAACATTGGAAGACAGATTGATGTTGAAGATGCACAGAATGTTGGCTCACTACCGATCGATCTTGTGTCCTTAAGTAATCTTCAAATGCATTCTGAATGTCAGTTCGATGAAGAAAAAAAAACGGTTCGGAAAATGAAAAGTTCATTTTGCGGATTAAATTGAACAAAATATGGCTTTCTGGTTATGTATTATGGGAACTCGTATGCAAAATTTTCACATAAGTTTTGATTTGAAGACGTTACTAATGCAGCTGTACTATAGGCAGGTTGCAAAGAAGAAGGAGAAGAAAGTTCACCAGGAACATGTTGTAAGAACCTATTAGACATTGAGGAGGCCAAGATACAGATATTGTTTTCGTTGCCAGCAATTCTCACCAATTTATTCTTCTCCTTGATCACATTGGTGTCTGTCATGTTTGCTGGCCATCTTGGTGAGCTTCAGTTAGCTGGTGCAGCCTTGGCTAATTCGTGGGGAAATGTTACAGGTTTTGCATTTGTGGTAAATTCTCAGTCGAAATGCTCTCTTGCTAGACAGTTTGACATTTTTTTTTGAGAGGAGACAGTTTGAATTGACATTTTAATATGACACAACGTTTAGCAAGAGAGACGTACCTATTTTTATTTGTGTATTACTTCTTGCTGTATGCAGGTTGGATTAAGTGGAGCTCTTGAGACACTTTGTGGGCAAGGGTTTGGTTCAAAGTCATATAGAACGTTGGGGATTTATCTGCAAGCTTCTTGTATCATATCTCTTCCGTTCTGCTCCATCATATCTGTAGTATGGTTGTATACAGAACCAATACTTATTCTACTCCATCAAGATCCTGAAATTGCAAAATCCGCAGCTCTTTTCTTAAAATATCTGATTCCCGGATTATTTGCATATGGCCTCTTGCAAAATATCTTGAGATTTCTTCAGACTCAATCCGTATATGTCATGCCAATGGTCTTCTCCATGATCTCCATTGTACTTCATATTGCAATAACTTATGGTTTGGTACATTGGACATCTCTTGGTTTTAAGGGAGCTCCACTAGCTGCGTCAGTTTCGCTTTGGATATCGGTTCTTATGTTGGCCTTCTATGTTAGCCGTGCAAAGAATTTTGAGCATACGTGGGAAGGATTTTCATTAGAATCATTCAAATATATCATGACTGGTTTGGACCTTGCTCTTCCCTCCGCAACAATGGAATGGTAAGTGTATGTACATATATAGATATTTCTTAACTTTATCTTGATACGAGTACGTAGTAAACTCGATCTCACAGTATATCTGACATCTATTGAGAATTTGGGATTCAAACTTGCAAATGCAAACAAGATGTTACATGATCATCAGTAAAGCCTATTGATAGTGCAGCAATATAATATTTGAATTGCATCTGTTACTTATGCTTGACGTTTCAATAACAGTACACTTTCTGTTCTTCAATCTCTTTAGTTTGGAGGAGGGGGCTTTCGAGATCATTGTGTTTATGGGAGGATTGATGCCAAACTCAACAAGAACCACTTCATTACTTGCAATGTGGTGAGCTTCAAAAACATTTTTGCAAGTTTTTATTTGCTCCAGCATGTTATTCTGTCTAGCTCATATAGCTTCTTTTTTATTATATTATCAGTGTGAACACACAAGAAATTGGTTACATGGTTACATATGGCCTCAGCGCTGCTGCTAGGTAAGTAGATTAAACTTACAAGTTGTTCAATTCCTTCCAGTTTTGCGATATATAAATTGTTTGCTTTTTCATACATTGACACAGAGTTCACATATTGTTGTTGCAGTACAAGGGTGTCAAATGAATTAGGGGCAGGCAACTCGGATCAAGCAAAGAATGCGATGCTTGTGACTCTTAAGCTCTCGCTGATTCTTTCTTTTACAATTGTTCTGATTTTGACATTTGGTCACAATACCTGGGCAGGCTTCTTCATTGACAGCTCTTCAAATTATGCAGTACTAATAGAGGACTTTGCTTCTATGACACCACTTCTTGCAATTTCAATAGTTCTTGATTCCTTGCAAGGTGTCTTTTCAGGTCAAGATCAACATTCCATATATTCTATTTGAGCATTCTTGTCTTCAGTTTTCTGGTTATTTAGTGGTTTTGGTTATATTCAGGTGTGGCAAGAGGATGTGGGTGGCAACACTTGGCTGTGTATGTGAACTTGGGCACATTTTATATTATTGGCATGACAATTGCTGGTCTTCTTGGATTTGTGTTGAAACTTTATGCCAAGGTAATCAAATTAGTAAGTTCATTCTTTTTTGGCTTCACAGTTCAACTCATTTTCTTTTTGGGGGCTTTGATTTGGGTGCAGGGCTTGTGGACTGGTTTAATCTGTGGTCTCTTCTTCCAAGCAAGCACACTATTGTTGATTACACAGCTCAAGAAATGGACATCTGATTTCCAGTACGTCAAAGCATCTTCACAAAGCAGTGAAATCTGAAACTCAAAAATGAGGGTGTCCTAGTTCACTTTTGGCTTTGAAGCTTGGTGCATCAAGTATCAAAGAATGCCTATTTGTTAAAGATGAAGGTGCACTATGCTGTTCTTGACCAAAAATGAGGGTGTCATCCCCATGCAAAATCTGGTTGGCTTTGTGAAATTGTTTCCAACCTCTTGCAATGTGATAGCGTTCACAAGTAGATCTGTAGCCTTTGGATTCAAATGTTTCTAGAGCTAGTCTAGGGAGCCATGATCTTGTAGTGGGATCTTAATTGAACCTTCAGAGTCTTCTTACTCGTAGGTCCTTTAACCATGACTAGATTTTTTGGAATCCTCTAAACGTATTTTAAAAAGATCAGCATTTCGTTCACCAGCCATACAAGAGTGGCTGCAGGAGACTGAAAAGTACCATGGATTATATTACACATTTACACAAGAAGATGACCATATATTTACACAAAATGAAAGAGAACTCAAAATTTAAAACATCTTCAAGAAGATACTAATGCCACTACAGAACGCCTTGCTGTAGTTAATTAGATCGACTCTCAAAAATCCGCATGGAACCGCCTGGCTAGCTTTACTTCTTGATGATGGGGGCATCAAGTACCACAGAAATAGACATTATTTCCTCCTCTTGTTCCCAGACCTTTTTTAAAAACATGAAGGCGCATTACAGTTTGCTGAACAAACTCAAAAACAACGGTGTCCCCAACAACAATGTTGTTGGCTTTAGAACATTCTCCCCAACCTGTTGACATGGACACATAGTTCCCTTTGACAAGCTTCGCAGGCCACAATCTCCCAGTTGAGTCTTCAATTTCTACAGTATTCTTACTCTTAAGCCCTTTGGACACGACTAGATCCTTTGGAATAGCCTGCAGTTTGGAACATGCATCAACTATATCAAGAGGGGAAAAACTGACGAAAGTTTTAAAAAAAAGACATCTATATATGATTATTAGAATTCAGAAGACTGATTACATTTATTTTAAAGCGTAACACATTCAAATTAATTGATTTGATTCCCATAATTTTTAGTCATCCGAAGGTGTCTAATCGAATGCATGTCATAATTGGCTTCATTAACTACTGTATAAGCAAGTACTCAGTTACTCACCATCCTATATCGTGAACACCTTCCCTTCAAAGTTGCTTGAAAACATGAATACTCCGATTTGAAGATGATGGGTCTAGTCGATGTTTCTTTACCATCCTCAACCTTTGGCGTCCTTCCATAATTATTTCCTACACATTGCCAAATAGATGATACATTATATAAGAAGAAACAACTAAACAACCAAAAATCGAGTACTACTTACGCCTTCTCTTGTCAGCATTTTCAGTGTCACTATTGCAGTTTTCGGTTTCCAGGCCATCAAGAATTTCATCTTTTACCCAAGCTAATTGGTAGCCTTCATTCACTGAGGGAGCAGTAGGAAGGCCATTTCTCCTCTTGGGCACTTCTACATCTATCTCACAACATGTTCGATCATATACTTTAACCTTAAACTTTGATTTACCATCATATTGGAAAACCAGAAAGTCGCCAAATTGTAAAAGATGATCCTTCACAAAGCTATGCCAACCATGACTGTGGAAGAACAAGCCATTCTTTCTCCTTTCCAGCTCCACACTTCTTTTTCCACAAGGGCCTCTAAGAACACATTTGCCAAGTGATGGTCGAATATGGTACCTGGTAAACTTATGTGGTATACGCTACAAAAATGAAGTATTCAACATACATAATTTAGCTTGTTTAACATGCATGCATCATAAGAGCCTATTCAGCGCACCCGTCATCTCTACCGTCGATTTTGAAAAAGTTAAAAGGCTCTGTTAAGTCCACGTCAAAATCGACGGTGGAGATGACGGGTGCGCTGTATAATTTTCGATGCATCATAATATATCAATTTGCAGAAAACATATCGATCCATCACTTGAAGTTCGAAACTAAATGAATCAAAGCAGTTGCCAAAGAACAACAAATCAAAACCTTAAGTATTCAAACATGCATGCATGCATGAACGATGAATTGCAGAACCCTCAAGTGAGATCAACTATAGAACTTCAATTATAGATCGAGAGGCAGAAAACTAAGATCTTAAACGAGGATCAAAGGTTACCAGATGATTAGCGAAGTCATCAAGCAGGACCTTGAAAAAGGATGGTTGCTTAGTTGGTTTCCTACCCATTTCAGCCTTCAGCTTAGCTTGGAATGATGTCCAAAGTGTTTTTTTTGATACGAAATGATGTCCAAAGTTGAAGTTGAACCTTTGTAAGTTTATGGTTAGGGGAAAGTGGGAAACAATGAACAGATTTCAATGCCAGACTTTCTACTTTTTTCAGTTGAATGCTTCCATCTGTATTACATGCAAGAACTTACAATTCCAGGTAAGCTTAGCGAAAAATGAATTTGTCTGACTTCATTTGACTACAGCAAAGAGAACATTAATTATAAAGTCATCTAGTTTGGGAATTACAAATTCAGCTTGGTTTGTCTGCCGTGTGGTGCGACATCGATTCATTAATAAATTATAGAGTTAATGCTTTAGCCAGTTTGAGAAGAAAGACCGAAAGTGCACTGTGGTTAAAGTAAACCAGTAGTTACTGATAATCACAATTATTCATTTAATTCAGTTAATTATATGATACTATTGATGTTAACATCATTAAACAAAATTGAGATAAAAAAACACAATTAACATGGTAAAAACAAAGGCCGTTGCTGGGTCTCTTCAACCTCCAGAAATCAAAGACTCCAGAATCTGGGTTTTCATTGAAATGGTTTTCGCAGAAGAATCTGGGTTCTTCAACAACACTCCAGCAGATCTCACATCTTCGTCTATCTATATCCACCAAACCCAGAACTCCCCAAGAACGAATCTGGTTTTCTTCATGACCTTAGCAATCTCGATGGCGCCATTGAGCATGATGTTCTTGACCTTCTTGCGATCGCCCTCCAGCTCCATGAGGGCCTTGAGGACAAGGGCGGCGGCTGAGGGAACGACGAAGACCTAAACCGACCTCGCCTCCCATTACGCGGATGTGGACCTCGACGACCTGGGCGGCATAGCGGGGGAGGCTGGGTTTCGGGTTCGGGTTCGGTTAGGGTTTTGCAGGCCGGAGATATGCAGCTCGATGTTTTTACTGCAATTTATTGGTTTTTACTGTAGTTCGACTTTTCTTTTTTTTCACTACCCAACATTTGTTGTTTTGTTAGCCCACGTGATATGCACATTTCCATTTCCGATGCCTGCATTTGGCAGGGTGGCATGGTTTTTCACCCAGTTAACTGAAAACAATCTAATACTGGCTATTAGGCTTTGGGAAAAATTTATTACTTACTAGCCTTTTATCCGGGCATTTGCACGGAATCACTCTCACTTATAAATCAGCAAGAGTAGTTTTTTTTTAATTCAAATAAATTAACTGATATATATATATATATATATGCTACAACGAGTCTATTATAAGTCAAACTCATGACCTTTCACTTATAAGAAAAGACTTATGTTATCAGACCAAACGGTACTGAACAAACAACAAGAGTAGTTAACATGTAGTTCTTCATAATTATCTATATATTTAATTTTTTGTTATTAATTTTGCATATTTAATTTGTTTTGTTTTAATTTTGCTTTTTACTGTAATGAGCCCTTTTTTTTGTGTTAGTTGGCTCATTAATAGTAATTATGAATGTTCACAATTTGGTGAATTTTATGAACGCCTCGCTTTATAGCAGTAGAGATAGAGATTAAAAAAAATCAGTTTTTATTATTTTATTGTGTTTGTAAAATAAAGAAAAAACTAGCAGCAAATTTAAAAAAGAAAAAAAAATCTTGGTAAACCTTAAACTAGTCCTGAATTCTCCGAAATGGCAATCATGTGCAAAGAATTCTATCCAAGAAACAAACAAGGGCTGGAATTACTTATTTTTATGATTTATTTTACGGGAAATTTTATGGTACCTACATATATATGATACCTACATTTACAAATGTAACAACATATTTGTAGTCAAAGTGGTAATGCTGAGTCGTATTGTTTGTGATTTTATTCTAATAATTGTAATTACAAAATATACAACTATTTTACAACTTTTTGAACAGATTGTTCTCATAGTTGTAATTTTGTTTAATTTCATGTAAATAGTGTAAATAAATTTGGTAAATTTGTTCTCAATATTGTAATTTGATTCATAACATTGTAATTTTTGTTCAAATACATGTAAAATAAAAATTAGAGATACATCCCAGTACCATAGCTTGTCTCTTATTTTACTAGTATTTTCAACTGTATTAGGTGAGAAAATGTTAATTTCCCCTATCAAATTTTCACTGTTTTGGAAGTTCCATTATGGTTGTGTCGAACCAATGCCTCCAACACATTACAATCTAATATACCCCTTCATCCCAAATTAAAAGATCTTCGAATTCGTTGAAACGATAGTTTAGAGAAAACTGAATTTGCTGTTATGACTCATTAATCACGAATATGGAGAAATCTAAATATGTAGGAATTTGAAACAAACACAACTTTCACATCAACCATCTGATTCCTCACTTTTTAAGTTGTACACACAATCACAAACACAAATACAAGCAAATATTTATCAATGAAAAAGTAGTAAACAAAAGTCTCATCTTGTATTAAAAGAAACTAAAACCAAAAGTTAAATCATCTTGTAGATCATGTCTTAGGGTTTCATGCAACCCCTTAACTAAGAGAAACCTAATTAAACATGGTAGAGAGAGAGAGAGAGAGAGAGAGAGAGAGAGAGAGAGAGAGAAGAAGAAGAAGAAGAGA
>NC_020494.1:4512852-4531187 GCF_000184155.1 Fragaria vesca subsp. vesca
CCACGTGTTCTGTGCGACCCACCAGTCGCACAGCGACACGTATTTTTTTTTCCTTGGGCAGCTCTTCTTCTTCCTTCCTCTCTCTTCTCTGGCGAAATTGATCCCCTCCGATCAAAACATAGCAGCTCCCTCTGCCCAGCCGTTGCCTAAACCCCTCCCCCCCCCCGCCGTCGCCGCCTCCACCATAAGCTTGACAACCTGCCGTCGTCGAGCTGCGCCTCCACCAACTTGTGCAAATCACGCAGAGGAAGGTAGAAGAAGAAGAGAGAGGAAGGAAGGAAGAAGAAGAAGAGTTGTGAAAAAGCTTCGCTGGAGGGGGTCTGTTTCGCCGGAGAAAAGAGGAAGAAGAAGAATAAGGCAGGTGTAGAAAAAAAAAAAACACGTGTCAAAGGATGATTAGGTGCGTATGTGCCAGGTGGTGCGGCTGTTGCACCTAAGAATTTCTCTATTGTTTATGGTCTGAACTTTTACACCCAACTATTATAATAAACATCACTAGCATGAACCCTATTTTCTCTTTGCTTAACCACCCTTACTTAGTTGACAACCCTCCAAAATTTCAGTACTCTATACTTAAACACTCCATTAGTAATGTCGAAGATATTATATCCCTAATCGGCCTATTAGTCAAATGTGAAAGCCAAAAAATTCATGAGTTGTGGAGTTTGCATTGATTTGTCTCTTTTTGCTAAAAAGGCCTTACATTTGATTAAGATTTAAGAGTGTATATATCACATGAATAATTATTAATTTCGGATCATTTGCTGGTTATCATGAACGTGTCAATGGTCCTTATATGTTGTAGTGGTCATAATAAACAAGAGGAAAATTTTCAAATGGTGCCCCAAGTTAAGTCAATTCATCATTTTGACATCTCAATCTTGAAAACTATGATAATAGTACCTTAACACTTAAATTCAACCCAACATTAGTTCCTTCCGTGATTGACACCATTAAGTTGGACTTTGTCCATGGGCAAAATTGTCTCTTCATGTTTTTCTTCCACAAATCTTATCAGTTGAATTAGAGTCTCTCGACCTGGAAATTTCAACTATGCATGTGAGTCATATTACCTAGTTATCTTTGATTGTTCTATTAAGTATATATGTTTCATGAACTTCTATATTTGATACAAAATGCATTTTAATTAATGTTGATTATTTCTCTCACCGGTGGGTTGCAAAAGCTACTTTTAATTATGGATATTAATGACCAATGGTGTATTATAATTTCTAGATCTCTCTAATTTTTGTATGTAATTAACCAACACATGGCTCACCACAAATTTTGATACTGATGGGAAAATAGACATTATCCTAGAGGAAAATGTTTGTGGAGGGAAAAGATTTGAGGAGGAGAAACATGAAAAGACAATTTTGCCCATGGATAAAGTCCAACTTAACGGTATCAATCATGTAATGAACTAATGTTTGATTGGGTTTAAGTGTTGAGGTACCATTGTCATAGTTTTCAAAATTGAGATGTCAAAATGATGAATGAGCTTAACTTGGGGCACTATTTGAAAAATTTCCTCAATAAACAATGATCTGATCTATTTTGGTTGTTGAAACTTGCCTCAGTTTTTAGATATTTATTGTTGTGAACTGTTCTAACACAACTGTTTTTAATGTCCAGTAGAACATGATGATGGACTAGATGAGCTATTTGTGTATGAGAACCAAATTCCTGATATGGGAGAGTCAAATGACATATGGTGTTGTAATAAGGAGCTTACATGGAATCGTCATCAGTGAGGGTTCAAAGAATGTGGTTCTAACTCAGGCAAGTCAGGCTCCCAACATACATGCTATTGATAAAGGAAAGAACAAATTGGAGTTTCATAGAGATGTTGCATTTGATAGTGAAGATGATGGCTAGGAACCAGAAGTAGAAGAAGTTTATATAGAGAATGCAGATGGGATGGGACAAGAGTGGTCTGATGATTTATAGATGCATTGTGCATGTTTTGTGCAACCATGTTATGTGTCTCATGGTTGCTTAGATATTTTGCACCTTCATCCAAATTGTTGATTTTTGTTAGTTTGGATATAAACATCGACTTATGCATCTATTTGATTGTTATGCATTAGCTTTCATGGACAAGCTTGAATGCAAATTTAAGGGTTTTGCCCCAATATGTTGTTCTATTCATTGTCTGGTGTTTTTGCTTGTGTTACTTTTTTGGATAATTTTATAGTTCTGGGTCCAGTGTTGATGTGTGGATGTCTGGATTCATTTTGGATTGAATTAGATTTTTTTTTTTTACAGGTTAAGTGTTTGCTAGATTGAGTTTTGGATGAAAATCATATCAAATTGTCCATTATGCCCTTTTCGAGTGTATAAAGATTGATATGTGGGGCCTCCTTGTCGGTTCCAAATTAGCACATGACGTCACTTTTAGAGCCAACATAAAAATTTGGACTTATATGTAGCAATTTGAGAGTTATGGGACTAAAAAGATGGATTTTTAAAATGAGGGACTGAACTGATTTTAACATCAAAGTTTAGGGTACTAAATTAAATTTTTTCTAAAATTTTATCACTATTTAATGGCAGAACTTGACACTTCGGTTAGGGGGGGGGGGGGGGGGGACTTAATAACATACTATCAATGAAAATTTTTCTCAAACATTGAACCAATGATTGTCAATAGATCTTCCCTAGCCCGCGGTGATTGACTACTCTGCATAAAAGGAGAAGGTTTAAGTCACAACCATTCTGCTTCCCCACTCCACCAAAAAGAGCTGAGCGAGACAATAAGGGCGTGTTTACTAAACATGAATGGGATTTAGGGTGAATGAGATTTAAGGTGAATAGGAATAAGGGTGAATGGGAGAGAGAAGGAGTCATTCCCATTCCATTGTTTACTTGTCATTTGGAATGAGGCGATCTACAATGGTGTCTGAAATGACGTTCTCTCAGCAAGAGGAGAAAAAGAGATAGATCTGAAATGGTGTTTTAAGTCGTAGGCTTTTGATATGGGTAGTTTAGGATTTTGATAAAATTACAAGGTTAAAATTGGAACTGAAATCTGATTCATGGGTGAATCAAAATCAATACCAACCCCCTCCTCCGGAATGGAAAAGGGAGAATGACTCCGGGTTCAACACTGGGACCCACACATGTTTGATTCCTCCTTAAGTTAGTAAACAACACTTCAGCTCGGAATGGGAATGACTCCCAAACGGATGATTCCCATTCACCTAAAGTAAACGCGCCCTAAAGAGAGTGTTTGTGAGTCTCCGATCGTTAGTACTTCTGAACTCATTCAATGAAGGGTGCAAAATATAAATCGCCCCAAGGAACATACATACCATTTTCAGCTATTTCTCAGAGACTTCCATATTCACATTAAGCTAGAGAGGCTGATTTAGATTCTTAAAGTCTTTTTTTTTTTTTTTTTTTTTTTTTTTTCCTATATAGTAAACAAAATTACAATAAAAAACTCCTAACACAACCCAAACTATGGAAATCAAAATGAAAGGCAGAAAAACTAAAAGAGGTGACTATGGCTCAAGCTTGCAATAGCAATAGAATGTCCTAGATTTGCAAAAGCATCTGCTAGAAACTGGATCGGGATCCTCTCCTCATAATTCTCTGCTCATACTTCCTCATAAATAAATATGAACCATCCAATCTTAATAGATGGTCAGGATTTATCTTACATTCTTTAAGGTGATTAGTCTATCTTCTTCCCAAATTCTCGTATAGATTTCTGATCGCCGATCTCCTCTCATCTCTCTCTTCCCTCTCTCACCCCCAACCCCAAAGCTGATATCTTTCGCTCCATAATTCCTATTGCATATAGTTTTACACTTTTACTACCTCTCTGTTGTTCGAATCGAATCAGCAGCCGAAAGAGAAAGAAGGATGCGTTGACGGGTCTCGAGGATCGTCTGTTGTCGCAGCCGTCACGACGACCAGAACCGGTTAATCATGAGAAACCTCAAGGAACCGGTCAGGTAGAGCGACATCCTCATCCTGCTCGAGTATGAGAGAGAAGCAAGAAGGTCTCGTTGATGGGTCTTCGCTTTTGTCTTCAGCGATGGAAAAAGCAATGTTCTTTGCATGTTACTGGGTTTATGTTTTGTGAGAAAGACTGGTTCTTGTAGTGTTATGGAAATCATGATATGAGAGATCCCAGCTTGTTATAATTAGTTGCTAATATGCTGCAACTGAAGCCATATATGATTTGTGATAAGAAATATTTTTATTTGGGGATGAGAGTTAAAACTAAAAAAAAAATTTAAAGCCAAGTAGTTCAGTCAAGATGAAGGATATTGATCAAAGATCGAATAAATACGTTCTAGAAATATGAGCAATGCAAGAGGGAAGAATGGAAATAGATGGGCAGTTGAAACTTGGCCTCACTTTGTGCAAAAATTTAGCCGTGTGTTAAATTTAGTTATTCAAAGTGTTCCTTCGAAATGAGAACTTTCATCATTTTGATATCGTCGCCGGTACCAATATCAACCCAAAATTGATCACCCTACTTCTGGGTTCATATCAACCTACTCCTGGGTTTATACTCTGGGTCTGAAATTTGAGGGAATAAAGCCAGAGAAATCCTGGCCATCCATTAAGATTGGACGGCTCAGATTCATTTATGAGGAAGTATGAGCAGAGAAATATGAGGAGAGGATCCCAGTCCCTAGAAACTTTGCTTCTCTCCAAATATGTCAGATTCCTAAAGTTTAGAGAATGAAACTACAACATCCGGCCAAAGGGTTACCTTATTTGTTTATTATCTTTGACTGCTGTTTTTTTTTCTGGTCGGAATCTTTGACTGCTTTTCACTTAAACAGATGCTGTATGATGAGCTAAATCCAATTGAGTCCATTTTGTGCGCAATGTAAGCAATAAAAGTGTCCCAGCTTGACAGGAAAGACCACATATTAAACCAATCCACAAACCCTGTACCAACAGAAATTAAACATGTTAATGCAAAACAGCAGATCAGCACATTAGCTTAGTTGCTTCTTCCTCAGTTCAAATGCATTTAAGAAGCTGCTATATACTTGGAATTGATATGAACATGTGTGTATTTTGACTCTTTGAGAGCTATTCTGAAAGGTTGCATCACCTTGGCATATAGTTTCAGCTTAAACGCAAGAAGACATGCGATTGTCACACCAATCAAATAGAATGTGCCCAAGTTCACATAGACAGCCAAGTGCTGCCAACCGCAACCTCTAGCCACACCTAAAATTATGAAAACTCACTTTCATAGGCACCCAAGAAAAACCTGTTAAGTGAACAAAGTCCAAAGGCAAAGCAGCAGATAGATTTACCAACCTGATAAGACACCTTGCACCGAATCAAGCATTATTGAAATTGCAAGAAATGGTGTCATGTAAGCAAATTGCTTAATTATTGTAGTGCTGTCACTGAAGAAGCCAGCCCAGATATTGTGACCAAGTGCTAGCGCCAGAACAACTAAGACACCAAGAAGCACAGAGAGCTTCAGAGTCACAGCCATCGCATTCTTAGCTCGGTCTGGATTGCCTTCTCCCAATTCATTTGACACCCTTGTGCTACAATATAAGTAATCTTAATTTGCTTGAATGCATGAAACAGAATGCAGATATCCAACAAATTGTAAGGAATCAGAATGACCTAGGGACCAACCTTGCTGCAGCACTGAGGCCATATGTAAGCATGTAAGCAATTGTTTCTGTATTCACACTGAAGAAATCACAAAAAAAAGAAATTAGTGAAGTGGTTCTGTAAAAACTTCTTCAGTCAGGTAGCAATAACAGGTTCATGCAGGGTAAAAAAAAAAAACAGTGTAGCTTACCACATTGCAATTAGTGAAGTGGTTTGTTCCGAGTTTGGCATTAATCCTGCCAAGAGCACAAGAATCTCAAAAGCCCAGTACTCCAAGCTGGAATATGAAAATATGCAAAGTTCAATACTGAAACTTATATTTCATCCTAGCAGTAGGTACTCAGTTCATACCATGTGTTTGATCAGATTGGACTTCCATAGTGCACCCAAGATGACTATGCCATTTTTCCAAGTCATGAATATAACTGCTAACAATTTTACCAAATGAACTTCATGTACATAGCTCACTCAACTAAGCTGAAGTCAGTTTCTCATTTTACACTTGATAAGCATTTGCAGTTCTTTAGTCTAGTATATAGCTGAATGAGTCTACATGCCGCTAATAGGGGTTTTAAACATTACAAATACACTTACCAAACCATCGCTGCAGAGGGGAGAGCAAGTTTCAAGTCAGTCAGGACATAGTGGAATGATTCTAATGAAAATCCTTCCCATGTGTGCTCAAATTTCTTAGCACAAACAACATACGTAGCCAGCATGAGAAACGATATACATAATGAAATTGAAGCTGCTAGTGGAGCTCCCTTGAAACCAAGAGCTGTCCAATGTACCAAACCGTATGCAATGCCAATATGAAAAACCAATGGGATCGCTGAGAGAAAAACCAATGGCATGACTACAGATTGTGTCTGAAGAAATCTCAATATGTTATTCAAGAACCCATATGCAAATAATCCTGGAATCAGATACTTAATATAAACCGCAGCAGACATCGAAATTTGAGGATCTTGCTGGAGTAAGATAAGTATGGGCTCGGTGTAGAACCATACTGCAGATATGATGATAGAGAAGAGGAAAGATATGATGGAAGAGGCTTGCAGATAAATTCCCAACATTCTGTATGACTTTGCACCAAATCCTTGCCCACACAGGGTCTCAAGTGCTCCACTCAACCCAACCTGAACAAAAGGAAACAATGAGATGCTAGCAGTAGCAGAATCCCCATTCTCCAACACCCAATTGATAATGTAATTTCATTTTCCCTTTTGATTTGTCTGTTCATACATAGTCTTTATTTTCCTTTACCATACAGCAGTATTGATAAGGAATATATATAAGTTCATGGGGAACACCTTCTAGTACTAATGCTATGATTGATATCCAAATCATCGTCCTCTTCCCCCAGTTATTATCATCAATTCATCACTATCATATTACTCTTCCGTACATGTACATATATGAGTGATCAACATAAACAAAACATTTAACATAAACATAATGAAAGCAAAGAAACACAAAAACTACATAAACTACATTTGGGAAAATGGGAGGCCACCCTTGTCCTCTGAATGTATAATTATAAGCAACAGCACATCAAAATCTAGAAATAGCTTCACTGTTCTTCTCACAGAAGGAATGAAGTCACTCTCAGATGCCAAAAGACAAAGAAAATGCTAAAGAGAGAAAACATAATTTGAAAAGAAATACCCCAAAAATGATGCTAAAGCCTAGCTAATAACCAACACTTCTATCTGAGATATGAATAAGGGAATAGTACTCCAACACCGTTCTATTCAATTTCCTACATAATAAATTTGATAGTGGATACAGATTAATGGAAAGCAACATGATAGAGTGAGTACAGAGAGAGTTACCTTACCATGAAAGCAAATCCAGTGACAACAGCCCATGAATTGGCCAGTGTTGCCCCAGCAAGCTCAAGCTCACCAAGGTGACCAGCAAACATAACCGAAACCAAAGTGATCAAGTAATAGAAAACATTGGTCAGAATCATCGGCAACGAAAACAAGACCTGATTCTTGGCCTCCTCCACATCCAAAACCTTGTTCCACCACCTGAGTCCTTCACCTCCATCAACTCCCGACTCCAATAAGGGCACTGCTGCATTAGTATCTGAACTTGCTGTGTTTTCTGGCATGTCTCTATTACTTCCTGGTCTTTCTTCTATTTCTTGTCTTTCTATGTCTGGTATATGTGGTTTCCAATATATTCTCTTTCTACGTAAGAGGACACATCTGTATCTATCTACATATCTATATATATAGATATTTTCCCATCTAAGATTTGCCGGCCAGGTTGATGGTCTTAAAACTCTCAATGGTTTTATAAATATTTTGTGTTTTGACTATTCGGTGTTTCCTGTCAGTTTCCCTTTGAACAGAAACCTTGCAATATAGTATGAGCCACTCCAACGAACCCCAATGGTCCCTAATCACGTCCACTGGGTTTAAAAGTTACAGAACACTCGGAATAACAAAGACTGGTAAGCAACTTTGGAACACATGATTCCAGCATGTAGGTGACATTTATGAAGTACAGGGGAAATGTGTGTGCATGAATTTGATGATCAACAAGATTGCATAAAATATAATGATAAGCATGGAAAGCAAGTTACTGGGAGTACTCGAAGTAACTAGTATCACAATAAAGATCAAAGACTTGTCTTTGTGGTTTGGTGTTTTGTCGCATGTCATAGTAAATGACTCTGTGAAGCATTTTGCCGAACATTTTTAGAGAAAAACTAACTTCACAACACTTTAAGCTCAACGGAGACGTAAAATTTAAAATAATTCGATATTTTGATATGATCATTCTTTTGATTGCTGGATCAGCTTGAACAAATATGGGCATCCTATGGGCAAAAATGCACACTTGAATTGACTTGCAAAAAAGTAATTCTTTGAAATAATTTATCCAACAGTTTAACTTATATATCAACAAATATGCATCAGCAAATGCAAATGGGATGCTGAAAATCCTACTGAACATAGTTGGAAAAGAATGTAAACTTTGTTTAGGCCAATGAATTGGTCAGAAACATGGGGCTGAGATTTTCTGTGTTTCTTCACAGTTGTGTATATATCTCTGTCTCTAGAGAAGACAAATCCAGATCTAGACGTGTCAAACATTACTAGACTCCAGACCACCATAAAATATTGTACAGAAGTAATGAAATTTGAGCCTGTGAGTCTGTGACACTGCATTTTATGGAAATGTGTCTCTTTCTCTGGGTCATGCTATGTCGTGCAAATTCAATCATAGTAAAAAACTAAAAACCATATCATACATTTCACGTGCATAATGCATCTAGTTTGTAAATTCTACTCGAGTTATTTTCTCAAAGTAATACTCTTTAACTGAAACTAGAGCATTTCCAGCTGTTCAATACTCTTTCTATTTCGTATTTACAACTCTAATTTCTTTCTACTACAAATGATTTTTCCCTCATTCCACCACAGATAATTTGTTCTTTAGTTTCATGCAACATCAAAACTAGATCGATTGTAAAGAATATCAGGTTAATACTCTGAGTTATGAACTTACGATCAGTCTGATCTCCCCCAGAATGAAATGATTGAAACTCAAACTTTGATTAGAGTTCATAACAGACGGCAATCAAAAGTAAAACATGAATATTGAAAGATTTAGCTTAAGGCCACTTTCTCTCTTCTTTGCAATAATACAAAAGCCTAAAAGTTAAACATGAATTAGAGTCAGTGAACCATTGTTATTGGTGATTTGGAATAACCGGCGACGTGAACGTTGCGTGTTCACCAATATCATGAGGTGTGAGGTAAAATTATTCTTCCTACTAGAAAAAACATGTATTAGAGAGACCATTACCGGATTAGTTCGTGTTTTCTTACAATCATAATCAAAAGGAGTTGAAACTTTGAAAGGTATGAATGAAGAGGTTGGAAGTGCTACTATAATGATCTTTCTAGTCCTTTTGAAATCACTATTTTCTTTTGCTCATATTTATTTCCTTTTACCCTTCATGGGTCCCTATAAAACACAACAGGTTCAATAATTTCAGGCTTTCCAGTATGTTTGATGCCTTGATGGTCCTCCATTCCCAACACTAGTGAGGAATCATGTAGTGAATAGATTCAAAATCTACTCTCATAAACATAAAACTCTCTTTCATCAATCATTCAATTGACAGTAGATGTAATCTTTGATATAAAAAAGCTGGAGGATTTTTTGTTAAACTAAGTTTTCTTCCTATGCTGAATAAGTATATTTCATTAATCTCTTACTCATATCAGCAAAGATTTTTCAGTTTCCAAGAGGTATTCTTTGAATCTAATTAGTTCTTCAGTCTATTAAGATGTCAGTCAACCTCAAACTCAGACACAAGAACTGCATCATTGTAGCTTCTATCATCAAATAATTTTTTTTCTTGTAGATTAACTAACATACACATAAATTTGCTTTCAACAAATTGAAGCAGGTAGAATTTGTTTATGTACATCATCATCTATCAAAAAGTTTCTACAAACAAAGTTCAGATTCATTATAATCCTTCCTAATCTACATACTCAGTAATATATGTCAGATCCAGGCAACAATACAACATATATCAGTGGAAGCAGTACAGCAAATGCTTCATCTTGAGTTCTTGATATTAAGGTGAGACAAAAACTTATAATATAAGGGAAGGGCATTAAGAATTATAGATCATATTTAGCATAACATGATGGAGACACAGCCCAGTTTATTACCATATATATCAAGCAAGCATTAGTATTAACTTGGATGCAAATGCCAACTACAATTGGTTATACATTACTAATAGGATGAACACATAAGTAAGAAAGAAGGCTCAAGATTCAAAATACGTGCTTTCATGCGCTTTGAATCTGATATATGAAGATAGCTCAACTGCATTGTCACTCTTTCTTCTCTTCCTTCTTCTCTTCCTTGGGAGCTTCAACCTTCTTCTCTGCCTTTGCTGCTTCCTTGGCTGTAGCCTGCACCTTGGCTTTGCCCTTCTTTGGCTTCATGAAGCAGAAGCAAGAGCAGCAAGGACACTGAAATAAGAACTTCATAGCTTCACCTTCTTTGCTCTCAAGTAGCTAGTCCTGAGAATTATTTCTCATGTATAGCAAATGTTGAACTTCACCTTCCTTTTCTATCTACTTCCTTATCTAACTATTTATGTTGTGTGCTTTATCAAAACAAATATAAAAATGTAACAATACACACTGGATTCCACTTCAATCACTATCAACAAGGAAGATGCCTGCCTAATAATGCCAGAGCTAGCAGTGGGACTAGGGTCTGTGGGGTTAGCCATGGATCCATGATCAACATAAGTTACATAATGCAGCTAACAGTCTAATACTAATAGGAACTGTTCTTGATTGCTTTTTCTAACTCCACAGATTCATGATCCCTGTTAGGAAATAAAAGCACAATATATTTCAATGTCTCATACTAGGTTGATCAAACTGACTTTAGTGGATATGATACTGAGTTTTGTGAATCCATGAATTTGACTGTTTACAAACCTTCAAAACTTGGGTACTGGTATATACACAGCTGAATCAATTAGTTGAATGATCAAAACACCTCAAGTATGGGTCTAAATTTATTCCCAGAATGAAGAAACAAGAATAAAGTATAAGTGGAAATATTCTATCACCATTATGTTACCTTTAACTTATTCAACCCTGGGAAAAAGTTTGGCAAACACATAATGCGAACCTCATGGTGATTTTACGTTAGAGTTTGACTTTGGATCCATTATGCCTCCATTGCCTTCGAGTAAAGGTGAGGGAGCCATGTGATTGTGAATCACTAGAGGAGAGAATGCATTTGATTGATCAATTCAGTTGTCATTATCACTACCTGATGGCCACCTATCTGCAACCATGTTTTGGCTCCATGGGGTCAGAATTCCTTTGTCATATGACTGTATCAAATGCCAAGGATGTATAAGAATACTTCCTAGCCATATCAAGAATTTCATTGCATCAGTTTACAGGCTTGTGAAACTTTTATGAAAAGAAAGGCAATACAAGCTATACAATCAGTTTACAGGCTTTGAAAACATTCTTCTATCAAGTTCTCCCTCTCTATAATGTAAGATACCTAATGTTTACCACCCATGATTGATATCCCACTTAAAGTTGATGTGCTTAAGACAGTAAACAACACACGGTAAACTGCTTGGCAGCCAACATTTGTTGCATCGTTATTCCAAGGGAACTGCCAGGACCATATAGAGAACCAGTTTGCTATTCCGAGTAAGCCCAGAATTCAAAGCTTGGGAGAAGGTTTTATTGCCTTGGGCATTTGACGATAATCGTATACCCCAATACCTCGTTTTCTTCCGAGCCGACCTGCATCAACATACTGTACAAGAAGTGGGCAGGGAGCATATTTATTGTCGCCAAGGTCAGCATGGAGAACTTTCATAATTGATAAGCAGACATCTAATCCAATGAAATCTGCAAGCTCTAAAGGACCCATTGGATGATTTGTTCCCAACTTCATTCCCACATCGATATCTTCCTTTGTTGCCACACCAGTATACAGTGTAAAAAATGCTTCATTTATCATCGGCATCAGGATCCTATTCACAACAAAGCCGGCATAATCTCGAGAGCATATTACTGTCTTCCCAAACCTGCCAGTAGAACTGAAGAGTTAAAGCCTATCCCACAAATGGGAAGATAAAGTTTTCACTTTTATGCAATGCAAAGTATCCAAGTGAATAACCTTTCTGCCAATGTTTTTGTAGCATGAAAAGTCTCATCTGATGTGTCTGCTCCTCGCACAATCTCAACAAGTTTCATTATAGGAGGAGGGTTCATAAAGTGCATGCCAATCACCTGAAAATCACAATAGTAATTTGATTTCTGACTACACAGGTGTGGACAAAAATATAAAAAATAAATCTTGTATCTTGTTTAAGTTTCACAAGCTCTACAGAATCTGAAAAGCATAATCTCAGGACCAAAAGTAGAAAGCATATTCAGAGCTTAACCTGCTTTGGTCTGCTAGTTGCTGATGCCAGACGAGTAATGGAGATGGAACTTGTATTTGATGCCAGTATGGCTGAACTTTTTGTGATCTTATCTATTTCAATAAATAACTTTTTCTTCACATCTTCAGACTCCACAATGGCTTCAATAATAACATCTGCTGAAGATAGTTCTTGCAAGTTTGAGGTATACCGCAGACGGCCCAAAGCATCTTTACCAACAGCCTGTTAAAAAGAAGTTCAACAATGTGTTGATAAATTACAAGGAGAACATCACACTAGTGTATATGGATGATACACCTAATACAATAGGGAAATGTTCTATTGGCTCTGTTTCTCAAAAGTTACTTATGCGAACTGTTAACAAGAGCACACTATGCCACAAGTGCAAAACTTTTCCAGTGAGACTGTTAGTTTGTTGGGAGTTGTCACTTTGATCCATGGCAAAAGAGTGCTGTTTGGTAAAAGTAGAAAGAAACTGAGAGCTTAACTAAACTGAGAACTAGGCTTTACATGACTGCTCTAGAGTAGAAATTGGTTGTCTGGAGTAGTTACTTGAGTCGATTGGCGTTATATTCTGCGAAGCTTCTGGTTCTTCACTTGTTTAAACCATTTTCAGCTAAGAATTGACCAAATTTCTCTATCGAAGCCTCTTGCTTTTAAGTTGGTTTACAAGTTCAAGCTGAAGGAACTTGTGATGAGGAATTGTATTGCAGGACTGATGAGATTGATTTTTCCTTGCAAATTAAAACCATATATTACAGTATCAATTCTGGCCAATTATCACGATTTCAACTTCTGTTTTCTACTTTATGTTTGCAAGCCTCACCACATAATCAGAACCAAAGACCAATTCTTATACTAACCACCTAAAGTTGACCCATCACAATTTCTATAACAAATTGACGGGGTTTTGAGTTCATCAAATTCAGCATATAAAGAATGAGAGAAAGATATTTATTGACCTGGGTGAGTTGTCCTTTGGAAACGAGGCGCTGGATGGAGCTGGAGATGGACTTGGAGGCTCTGGTCAGAGCACTTGGGTCGGTATCCAGGAGCCAAGCATCACATCCGTGCATGGCGGCGAGTTGGGCTATTCCTGAACCCATTTGGCCGCCGCCCACCACAGCAATCGTCTTCATCTCCGAGATCATCTGGTGTCCCCACAAATTCTAACAAACTGTACTCTGTTTTTGCTTCGGGAAAGCAAACAGACCCTGCTGATCATAATCACAACGAAATGACCGTTTTGTCCTTCATATCACAGCTAATCACGATATTGTCACTCAGTTTTCAGTTTAATGATCTTTTTACCCTTCCTATCACCTTTAATTACGTTTTACCACTTAACTTTTAGTTAGTGTATATGTAGGTTTTTAATGAAATGACCTTTTCGCCCTTTAGTTTTTTGTCTAATACCAGTTTTGTCATTCCTTTCTAACAAAAGTATAAAACGGTGTAAAATTTTTTTAATTTTATTTTGGTTGAAAAAACGTGCTTGAAAACGTGGAACCTGTAATATCCCGGAAATTTAATATTAGTTTCTAATATTATTTGGGAGTTTTCGAGTTGACTTTTTAATCTGTTGGGTTTCTCGGAAAACTTCCTTCACGGAAGTTGTAGAGCATGACGATACGAGTTCGTAAACACGTGGCACGCGTAAAACGGATTTCGTATGTGGAAGTTATGGTCAGCAGAAGTTCGTGGTTTTTCGGGATTTTTTAGTATAACTATGAAAAAAGTTATAGGGTTCCCTCAGTTTTTGTCCCGCACCACTCTCTCCTTTTTTATTCTCTCCCGCCTCACCTTCAGTATCCGAGTTTCCCAGCCAACCCGACCCGGACCCGGTTGACCCGATCAGGATTTTCCGGCCATCTCCGGCCGACCCAGACTACGGCACCGGTCGGAAACTCTTCCTCTCCTCGGCGTGATCTTCCCTATGTAGGTGGGTGAAGACGACTCAAGCGGGTTTGAGAGAATCAAACGCTGCAGTGGAGGGTGGCAGACCAGACTTTGACCCGAGGGCGTTCCGGCCTTGTACGGCGGCGACGGGAGGTGAGGCTACCTATTTCGTGAAGCTTTCGTCCTTCCTAGAATGTTTGAACCACCCTTGCAACTCATTTCTGGGTTTTTGAACCCCAAATTGCAAAGTGAAGATCGGAGCTTGCGGCGGCTGTTTCGGGCGGTTTAAGGCCGAGTTGGACTTAGGCTCAGGTAGGAAAAGTGCTTTATTTGTAGTGATCTTCAAGTTTGTAGTTGGGTGTTTGGCCAAATTGTGAAGTTGTAGGGTGGCGCGTGGGGCCCACTCACCGCTGCCGGTGGTGGCGCGTTGGGCATGGTGTTTAGGTTTAGTTACTTTGGTTAGCTAGTTCTTGTTGTTGTGAGCATGTTGGTATATTATGAGATTAGGTTAAGTTTGAACAAGTTTTGCTTGTTAAATTCTTTGTTATTGTAGACTTGTGCGAAGTGTTGAGCTAGGAGAATCCAAAGTTAGGCAGTGGGGGATTGTGGTTAAGTGTTCGACGACCTTGGGGGGTCTCGGATGAAGGTTGTCCTTTTTGGGCAAAGCTTGAGTTAAGGCATGTTAAGGGTGTAATGTTCTTTTATTAAGTTGTTATTAAAGTTATTAATTTTTGTTAATAGGTGACTTGAGGAGTGTGGTTTGGTGTTATGTTCTTGTGTAGTGCGTGTGAAGACGCAGCTGGATTTTAGGTGAGTAACATCTCACCAAGGTCCACTTTCGGACCAATTATATATAATTATTATGATGATGATTGTGATGTTGATTTTGGAGATGATTATGATGATGATTGTGATATTGTTTTTGAGGATGATAATTATTATGATGACGATGGTAATGGTTTTGATTGATGATTATGATGCTATTTTTATATTGTGAGTAAATCTCACATGGGTTCTTAAGGAACCGAAATTTACTTTATAATTTTGTTTTATTAATTGTGAAATTGTCCTTGAAAGAAAAATGATTTTGTTTTTAAAAATAAATGAGCTTGATCGTCAACGGCTCATGGTAAGTAAAAACAAGTTTTCTGTTAAAAATAAATCTTTCAAAAAGACTTCGATCATGTGATATGGTGATGTTGAAATATGGTTGTTGATAGATTATTTTAGTGGGAATATCTATGTCTTTGTTTATATAAATATATCTAGGTGGAAAGATATAATTTATGAAGTGCTCTTGTGATGTTGTTGATGATATTTTTATATTTGAATTGTTGTTTAAATAGTCAAACCGGGTTCCTAGCCTTTAATCGGGTGATAGGTTACGGTTATGATTATATTTTTATTTTGTGATTTGATAAGTGTTATGATGGGAGAGTATTGGAATGTGTGCCTTAGTGGTGATTGTGTGCATTAGTTGTGTATGTGTGTGCCTTAGTGGTGATTATTAGATTAGGAGCCTTCGTGATGGACCGGGAACCAAGCCTTGGCCGGGTGATTGGTTACGGTCAGTATAGAGCTCTAGTCTGTCAGTCGGTACTTCATGGGGGATGACTAAGTGTTGACGAACCCATGAGTACGCATTTGTTTGGTTACTTATGGGGGATGACTAAGTGTTGGCGAACTCATAAGTAGGAGTAGAGAAATGTTTGTGTGATGTTCTTATATGTTGTTTAAATTTCATGCTTTGAGTATCTCCTGAACTATGCTTATCCGCAGGAGATGCTTAAATCTTAATTGTGTGATTTTAATAGAATTCTTGAACTATGTTTATTTATAGGATTCATTTATGATTTTGAGTGATTTTAAATTATTGTGTTTTTTTTTAATTGTTTCTTTTGAATTCTCTTGTTTTTAGGCGATTCCTGAACTAAGTTGCTAATGCAGGAATTACCAGTTTTAATTATATGTGATGTTGGGATTGTTGGGTTATTATTTTGGGAGTTACTCATACGAGCTTTTTAGCTTACCGGGTTTGTTGTTTATAACCCGGTGCACCAATTCATGATGTAGGGGTTAGACCTGCAGGTGATGATCAGAAGGTTTGAGGCAGTGGCCTAGGAGCTGGGTTTTGACTAAATACATTTATTTGTATTTTATGGTAGTTGTTTTTAAACTCTTGTGAGCGAAGTAGTTTATTACTAGACTTTTGGAAGTTGATGTAATTAAGGAGATTAAATGTTTAACTCGGTTGATGAGTTTATCGACATTTACATTTCCAGTATTTGTTTTTAGTTTTTGAAATTGTTGAGCAGGTTATGGGATATTTAGAATTTGAGTTTTATCATGCCCAAATTTTTGAAATTTTCGAAGGATAAATTTCGAAAGGTGACAGAACCCAAATGATGGTTATGTTCCTGCTTTAATGAAATGACCTTTTTTCTTAGGAACAGTGTCCGTGGGACCCAAATGACGGTTATGTCTCTGTTTTTTTGTTTAATTACAGCTCTTACCTGTGAGGCTAAAATGACGATTTCGTCTCTATTTTTTTGTTTAATTACAACTCTGTCATTGAGAAACTTCATGAAATGACTGATTTACCGTTTAGTTGTTGCCCAATATCAATTTTGCCATCTTCTTACACGTTCGAACCCCGCAGTTCGACGCGGGTACAAATCCTATTGGTAAGGTAGAACGAGGACATTTACGAATACGATGTGTGTTTTGGGTAGGACTGGATTAGGCCAGGTCTAGTCTGCTCTACACAAAAACAAGTAATAGGAGGGAGTTGTTATAAATATTATAATATATGTGGCTGTCTACGTAATTACTCATTAGTTATGTACTTTAATGTAAATCCTACCTCTATATAAAGAGGCTAATTGATAGGTGCATTTTATGCAACGTTCTTAATGTATTTCCGACCCTATTTAGTTATGTAATTCCTTTAACAATATTGATTTTAACTTAGTTTGTGTTTTTAGGTCACAAATAAAGCCGAGGAGCACAAAAGAGGCAAAAGAGGAGAAATCTTGAAGGAAAAGGAATCCATATGGCGCAAGGAAAGAAATCAGAAAATCTGCCAGGAATAGTCAGTCAATTTCGACAGAGAATTGTGATCAGCTCACAACGATCCAGGAGATGAACTTTATATCAGCAGAAAGCTAGAAGAGTCTAGTTTTCAGAACTTTTCGCAGATCGTCAATAGCTATTTTGGTGACCAAGTTATGACCGTTTGAGTGACCAAAGGTCAGTCTGCCCGAATTTCTGATTTGGACCGGAACTTCAATTTCAAGGCCCAGACCACAACGGCGAGCCCATGGACGAAAATTAAAGGTTCTCTAACCCTAATAGCAGCTGTTCATATGTTCTCTATATGTATGAGGTGTAATACCCTAGATTTTCATTTCTATTTTCCTTATTTTATTCCCTTATTTTAATGAAGGATTATTCATGAAAATTCTTGGGTTTATGCGAAGTTGAAGTTCGGGAGTTTATTTAAAGTTGCCTTGACTTTTAATAGGCCAAAAGTTGACTTTATTTTCCGTAAGTTATCTTCGAAAACTTCCTTCATGAAAGTTGTAGAGCTTGTCGATACGAGTTCGTAGACATGCGGCACGTCTAAAACGGATGTCGTATGAGAAAGTTATGGTCAGAGGAAGTTAGTTCCGGGTTTGGAAAGTATATATAAGTAGAAAAATGTGTGGGAGTTATTTTTTGTAAGCCCTAAAGTTGCAGCAGCCAGTTTCCAGTTCTCTCTCCTCTCTCCCGCTCTCCCACGCTCTCATTCTTCTCCGGTTGATTTCTCCCTCATCCGACCACCCAAATTGGACGCCGCCTGTTCCGCTGGACT
>NC_020494.1:4533604-4542326 GCF_000184155.1 Fragaria vesca subsp. vesca
GATTTCTCTTGCCGTGCCTTCTCCTCTGTAATTCTCGGCGTAGTTCCTTGTTTCAATACTCAAAGTGTAATCTAAACTCAGACCTCATGTTTTCTTTTATTATCTATTCAATTACTTTTAGTTTGTTTCCATCTCTCTTATTCGTTTGTGTTCATGAGTTGGATTTTTGATTGAGTTTGTTCTTATAATCATGAAAATCAGATCTATACACTTGAGTTGTTGGTGTAATTCATGATGCTTTTGATGATCTAAATTATGTTTATATGTGTGATTGACAACTTATGACTTGTTCTTAATCAATATGTGCCATTGTTTGTGTTAAGTCCGCGTCGGTAAACATGAACTAGAATGGTAAGGAGTTATAGGTTGCATGCTAGGATGTTTTTGAAGTCCGCGTCGGTGAATTACATTCTAACATGTTCAAGTTCTTCCTTTGATCTATTTTGGATATGAAGTCCGTGTCGGTACATATCTATGAGAGGTTAGAAGGGTTTTGAGTAGTTAAGTCCGTGTCGGTAAATTACTTGAAACATGGAATTTGATTCGTTTCTCCATATGCATGATTTAGGTTGTTAGGGTTGAAATTACATAGCTATTTGATTATATGAATCTGATTTAGTGTTTTCTTGTGTGCAAAGAGACGATCACATGTATATAGTAGCTTAGGTTTTTGTTTCTTTTTAGTTTAGGATTTTCGTCACTCTTCTGTTCTGTGTTTTCTTTTATTTTATTTTCATATCAAACGATCTCCGAATCCCCTGAAAATTTGTACAGTAGTTCCTCTGTGTGTCTAGTAGATCTCTGTAAATTTTCATATTTTTCTGAGTAGTTTAGGTTAGGTTTTTAATTAGGTTTTCGACTGCTGTTCTATGGAACAGTAGCTACTTTTGTAAATTGTTTAAATGTTTTATTACTTGTTAATATTTGTTGTGTTTTTCTAACGCTTTGTTTTGCAAGGTACCCTCAATCCCCGGCCCTATACGATACCCTACTTACTCAATGTTACTAACGATAAAAAGGGTTTATTTGATGCAGGTTTTGCACTCGTCACTAATGAGAATGAATGAGTAGACTTTTATCTCCTCCCAACTATTCTCTCTGCGTCTTCTATTCTATCTTTTCTTTATTTTATAATATGTTATCATCACGGCTAAACATTTTTTTTTTCTCTCCTTATCTCTAACTCGATGATGATATGAAAGCCTGGATATAACTTTGTTGTTTTTCATCGATCGGGTACTCTTCATCTATGTGTCTCAATTTCCATAAATCAATTATTAGTTTTCTCAATTTCTGTTAGTTCAAGTACTAAATATAATTGGCAGCAATTCGAACATATGATCATCAATTTTCTTTTTCTTTTTTTTACTGTTAACGATAACAATTAGGATGATGGGTGTTTGATACCATACCTAACTGTATTCATTATCTTGCAATTTCATTATTGTACTTATTGTTTAAATTTTATTGTTATTCATACGGGCCATCAGCCTTATATCTTGAACGTATGAAGTGTCACTTGGGTTACTCGAGCCTGAAGTTTCGAGCACTTGAATTATTTGAACCCGAAGTTTGACATACGAAATATGAGAACCTATCATTCTAACATTATAAATTCGAACCTGAAGGTTCGATTTCACATATGATTGATGGTTCCAGATTAGCATCCACTTTGAATTAAGCGTCTCCAATGCGGTTCAAAATCGATTAATATATGATATAGATTGTGCCAAATTTTACAGTGAATTAAGACATATAATATCATGAACCAGAAGTTCATTTAACCAAATACATTATTTGGCATGACAAGTTATGTCATATTGTACTTATAGTGTTGCCTGGAATCAATAACAAATTTTGATGATCACTAGCCCTACTTATAGCCAATTGTTTATTTGTCGCATATTTTTGAGTTGTCACTTTAATGAGACAATCCTCCCATCATGAGGGGGAGAGGGATTGTTCCTGAAGAACGATGTAGAGTGGTGAGAGTTGTTTATCCACCTTCTCATTTTGATTTTGAGAAATGTCTCAGCTAGTGATTTGATAAAAGATCTTGACAAACGTATATGCTAAAAGCATAGGCATCAGCATGGATTAAAGTCTATGACCATCCATATTAACTTAAATACTCTATACCCCATTTGATTTGTGGGATACACATGTATCCAAGTGACATGGTTCTCCTGAAGAGAATGTCATGATACAATGTTAGAGTTTCTAATACGGCTACACATACAAAGGTTGTATGTACGCCATTAGAGAATGATATCTTGGTTGATATTAATGAATATAATGTTTTTGACCTCATACTTGGTTTAGGTTTGCCACCAGCCAATGAAAATCTCACTCGAAAGAAAGTGATAGATCTTTAGACGTAATATATGCTCACGGTCAAAATAAGACAGTCTTCCCGCCATTAGGGGGAGAATAAGACTACTGTCATTTGAATAATGGCGTGAATTTGAGTGGAATGTATCCACTAGGTATAAAGTTTTAAGGTCCTGAAAATTGAAGATTATAGAGGTCTTCTAATGGTCTACATGATATTACAAGTAAAAGATCCACATTCGCTAGATAATATTTGTCCTAGAAGTAACAATATTTGCCCTAAAAGTGGCATGGGTACCCAATATAAAAAATGCATGCATATAAGAATGTGTGGGATTTATGAATGATGATCATCTATGACAATTTACAAATAGTAGCTACCAAAGACCATTAAGAACTGTATTAATCGATCTTATTCCACGTTTCATTATGCATATCAACAAAACATATTATTGGCTAAATTGGAAATAGACAATTCCAATGAAACTAAATATTTGAAACGTGATGAGATACTTTGACCTTTAACCCTACATGATACAAAAGGGTATTAATTATAGTGAAAATAAATCACTATGGCATAATGTCTACAAGAGACATGGGGATTGTAAATATCTTTCCTTATACGTGACAATTTTATGTAAGTACAGTGTTACATAATAAATGTAGTTGTTATTGACGAGAAACTTACGACATTTGTCCTTGTATATTATAAGGATCGTAAAAGACACATTGCTAGAAGCAAATTCCCAAAAATAAAGTGTCATTACAAGCGTATCGCTTGTCAAATTCTTAAATGACTCAAGTACATGAATGATTCAAGTACATGAATGATTCTAATGTAATTCAATCCATGAATACTTAAAAGAGCCTAAAGCTACTTCATGGAATCAAATAGTCTAAAGTTAGTTTATATATACTCATTCCGTTATAGCTAACGTGTTCGAAATTACCTCAATGAGTACTATGATCGAATTATACAATCGAATTTGAATTATGATCATTATATTGCAACATATTCTAACTCTTGGGAAGTTATGAATTACTCAGAGATCTTGAAGAGCTTATATGAGACATATCACTACACAAAGATATTAATGTGTATGGCTAGATACGCCATGAGATATTTCAATGTTTTAATGCCAATTTGCTTATCTTGTTTAGCTATTGCTTAGTGTATGAATTGGTCATATGACTCAATGAGGTAAGACCTATTTATAATCATTTAGATTTGTTGGTATTGTTTTAACTTTACAGGTACACAATTTATGATAAGCCCCTATATGCAAAACACGCATGGTCTCACTTTAATAATGAACAAATCAAACTGTTATTTATGGCGCATCAAGCTTGCAACGTTCAGGGGCGATTCTTATCAAGGGGAGCATTCAGAAGTATGCTACTTAAGACATATGCGCGTTGTACTCTTTTTCTCCTTCGACCAGTGTTATTTTTCTTCCACTGGGTTTTTCTTACCTGACAAGGTTTTTAACGAAACAACATTAAGCACATTTAATTTCATCATTCATTGGTGGACATCCAATGGGGAGTGTTATAAATATTATAATCTATGTGGCTGTCCACGTAATTACTCATTAGTTATGTACTCTGATGTAAACTCTACCTCTATATAAAGAAGTTAATGAGAATGAATGAGTAGACTTTTACCTCATCCCAACTATTATCTCTGCGTCTTCTATTCTATCTTTTCTTTACTTTAATTACAATAAGAGTTTATTATCTTTTATATTTTTAGAAGCTAAGAAATTTCATTAATTTGAAGGAATACTAAAAGATGAGGATGATGAGGATGCATATGTCTTCTACTCTACCATGAGCCGATTGAGGCTCAACTCTAAGTCTTTAACCACATAAATCATTCTTTTATATGGCTACAAGCAACTAAACTGTTTTAGAAATTTCATTATTTTTTTACAGACAACCTCATAAAAAACAATCTCTCCTTCCAACACCATATCCAAAACCGCTAGTATACGTGAGTTCCTAACTGTTGTGATTAAGATATAAGAGTTGTCGTAAAGGGATTAGAAATCTATTTCCAAGTTTTGATTAAACCAGAGGAAGGTAGAAGAAATAAACAAAAACTTACCCCTAAAAAAAAAAAAAAAAAAAAAAACTTAAGGTTCACAAAGGAAGAAGTCATAGCTCACCGTATATATGTGCAAAATTATATGCAGTGAAATGGTAAGGTAATTGAAACCAATACTTTTAAAATAAATTAGACTACGTATAATTAAACTCACGGCTTGAATGGATCGAGTTAGAGATTTGGTTATTCACTATTAACTACCCAGAATTAGCCATTAATTTGGCAAGTTTTAACTAGATTGTTCATTAAGAACTTCTAGTTTGTTATTGCTTGTGTGGCAAAAAAAATCGAAAAAGGAAAACCAACTCTAATCTAAATGTTAACCACCACAAGTAATTGAGTTGGTAAAAGCATTGGTGTGTACAAAAGTTAAGGTAACAATCATCTCAATAAATGCAAAATCTTGATTGATGGCCAAAATTGAGCTCATATCTTGTTACCGATAGGGAATATTTTGGTGAAGATAATTTCCACCTTATTTGGTTATATTAATCAAACACAGTATACTATATATGAACTATTTGTTTCATATAGCCAAATATAATAATATTTTGGCATGACAAGTTCTTGTCAATTTATATTGTCACTTAGACTTCTCTACACAACTTTAAAATGTTGTAAATTACAAGGGAATTTAACCGCATGTTTTCACGGGTAGTCACTTTTAGTCATACATTCCCTGCTATTAGGGGGAGAATAATCTATTCTAAAATTGGTGTTGAGATATTTATCCACCATGAATTCCTCATTTTACTTTTATGGAGAATCTTAATCAATTAATTGAGAAAGTGACAATATCATTACATATTTTTTTTTTACCAAAATCTTGGTTTGGGCTCGCCACCCACCAATAAATAAATAATCAAATATTTGTTTCAAACACATTTCGGAGTATGGTCAATTTGATAATCTTCTCGCCGTTAGGGGGGAGAATAAACTAATGTAACGGCGTGAATTTATGTTGTGTAATATCCACTAAGTCCAATGTGATTAGTTTCCTCTAAAAGAAGATTATACAAGCCTTATAACACTCTTCTTGAGGTTATATAAAGATCCGCATTCTCAAATAAATTGTCCTCAAGAGACAAATATTTGCTTTATTAGAGGCATGAGTACTCAATATCTATAAAGCTTATTATAGCTTATGCGCGCATATATGAATGTGTGAGATTGAAAATTGATGATACAACTAACGATAGTAGCTACTAATATCATCAAGTGTTGTGCATTGTTCCACGCTTCGTTATATCGACAAAGTATATTATTGGTCAAATTGGAAAGAGGCAATTCCAATGAAATGATTAGTGGAAACGTAATGAAATATTTAGACTTTACAATCCCTAAATAACATAAGGGTGAAATTTTAGTGAATTGAAATCACTATGAAACTCTCATTGTTCTTCTCTAAACGACAATTTTTCTATAAGTACGGTGTTACATATGGTTGGTATGGACGAGAAGCTTATGGCAAATTGTCTTATTTTATTATATGAAGATGGTAAAGACACATTAACGCATGTTCCCAAATTTTATGTGTCATTATAAACAAATTGCTTAACCAAATCCTTGAAGGATTGATATTGCCAAAGGCAAATCCATGAATGATTACTAGAGCATGAAGCTCACTCATTGAATCAATTAAGTAGTCTAAGCTCGCATGCTCATTCTATTAAAGTCAAAGTGACGTATTGTCTCAATGAGTATTATGAACGGCAAGATTAAGAAATCGAATTCGAATTACAATGTTGCAACATATTCTAACTTTCACAAAGTTATGAATTTGGCTAGAGCTCCTATTGAGCTTATATGAAATTATCAATTGTACAAATTGATATTTATGGCTAAAAATGTGCCATACTTAAATTTTGCTGCTCAAAAATATTATACGATGGTAAATGTAATGTTTTAACTAATGTCTTTATCAATGATTTGAACAGATGAAATTGGTCTTTTACCATGTGAAGTAAAATTTAGTCATAAAATTATAGTTTTGCTAGTATTTTCCTAACCTTTGCAGGATTGAATATTTATGATGAGTCTCCTTCATGCTAAGCTCACACAGTCTCACTTTTGTGATCGACACACCATATCTACTATATAAGATATGTGTATTCCATCACATACATGATATTGGAACTTGCATCAATCAATCAAAAGGAGATTCTCATCAGGGGGAGCATTCAAGATTATGCTACCTAGAATATATGCGTGTTGCACTCTTTTTCTCCTTCGACCAGGGTTATTTTTTCCCACAAAGTTTTTATTACCTAGCAAGGTTTTTAATGAGGCAACAATAAGCGTGTCCAACACCATATCATTTATTGGTGGACATCCAAGGGGGAGTATTGTAAATATTATAATTATGTGGATGTCCACGTAAATACTCATTACTTATGTTCTTATGATGTAAACATTACTCTTATATAAATGAGTCTAAAGAGATCGAATGAATAATACACTTCTTCCTCCTCCCACGTATTGTCTCTCAATCATCTCTCTCTTATTTCTTTAGTTTATAACATAATCTAAATGTTTAAAGTTAGAGAAATTTTATTCACATATCAAAATACTAGATACACATATCCTACTTAATACACCACTTATCAATTGTTTTCATTTTAACAATTTACTAGAAACACAACAGTAAATTTACTAAATTATCCCTTTTTAATACACATATTTTATGTTTTCTCCACTTAATCCAACAATGTTCAAAATGCAATTGTTTCATGAAGACAAATTGCAGTTTATATAAATTACGATTCCATCGATCACCAAGCATGCTAACAAAATAAGAACCATAATATTTTTATCTTCAGTCTTTATCATTGCAAATTCAAAAGTAAAGAATTACTTCAAATTTGATAATGATACTTAGGGTTCCTCTAAATTCTTCAACGTCTTAGGTCGCTAAAACTTATATTTGGATCTTCTTTCCTGTTTTCTTAACATTAGGTCCAGATTCAATGCTTTGGCAGCCTTCAAGAGTTGTGACTTTAGATTGAGCCATCACAGAAGAGCTCTGCTTATTATCAATCGAAATAAAAAATCTGCAAGTGGTGAAGAACCATAAGAGTTTTAGAAATTTGCATAATTTACATATATGTGGTAGATCTGAAAGAGAAAAGAAAAAAATTCAAACGTAAACTATTGTTTTGGTTCGTACTATATGAAACAAAAATGTCTTTTTTGGTAATTTAATATACCCATAAAATCTAATATTAAAAGTATGAAAAAAGATATGTGTATCTAGTATTTTGCAATGTGTGAATAAAATTTCTCTTAAAGTTAGTGTACTTTCTTTTTAGATACTAGTACTTTTAGCATATCAAAAGTTATCAACAACTCAACAAGTTATCAATGATGTTCTCTATTGTGGGATCTGTCATCAATTTAAGGATGAATGGATGCTTGATTTGTGTATGCTTTACTTGTTAGTTTTGAGACTTAATCATGAGACGTGCCAAAAGTTGTAACACTAAGGAAGAAAGAATGGTGACATGCCATAATGAGGTTTTTAACTTTTTATTCATCCTGCTATTACTTTTACTGAGCCGTTTACATCATTACGTAAAATTATGGGTCATGTTATTAACAAATAAGGGTAACAAATAGGGGTTAATAACATCAACCAAATTTATTTGGACTAATTATTTGAGATTTGTTGCTTATCTCAAAGAGCCAAAGGTTTGATTCATGTTATTTATAGATGAACCTGTGTCACATCCCGACCCTTATATTTTTACCTTATTTACTAGCGTGATTATAATAAGAATTTTACCGTCTCGATCATTGAGTAAATAGTTTAATTGGTCCTTAGAGGGGTTTCGGGGACGATTATGTGCGGAGGATTATTCGTATGATGAAAATACGACGACGGTAAAAATAGTAATTTTAGCTAGTAAAAGGTAATTTTTATTCGGGTATTATTTTTTCGGGGTGTTGAATTTTGGAAATTTGGGTTAAAAGGAGTGTTGGGTCGGCTGGGCCGAGCCCAACCCATTTTCTTCTTCTTCCTCTTCTCCCTCTCTCCCGATTTTTCTCTCTTCTCACCCGGTTTTCCCCTCTCTACACCCAGAAGAGTTCCGGCCGTCCTCCCGCCGCCGTCCGGCCGCCCCAGACCGCCGCACCGGTTCCAATCGATCGACCTCCAACCCAGTAGCCTCCCTGGACCGGTGAGAGGAGCCCTAGCGCCGCCGTGAGTGAGCGGTGCCGCCCGAAAGCTTCGACTGCCGAATTGGTTTTCTTGCCGGAACTTCCTCCTCCGGCCACCAATCCGGGCAA
>NC_020494.1:4542962-4559516 GCF_000184155.1 Fragaria vesca subsp. vesca
TTATTTTTGTCCACTCACTCTAACGTTATTAAATGTTTTCCCCTGGGCCCTTCGTTTTAAATTGCCCAGTCTGCAGAGTTCGGGTTGGATCTAGTAGGAGACGAGGCATAGTCACCCGCTTTTCGGCCAGTTTTCATCAGTAGGTTACCTGTTCAACCTACTTGTGTTTTCTTGCTTCCGCTTGTGTTTAGTAGCTCTGAATACTTTAGAATTTTGTATATTATGTGATATTCAGAAGCGTTAAATTAAGAGTGTAATATGAAATTTTCCAATTAGGGTTGTCCATCTGCAAGGGAGATTTGCTTAATCTTTTTAGTAAATTTTCCTTGGAGGTGGTCCCCGCACGACTTACTCTGGGTTTCAGGGTGAAATTCGGGGTGGGTCGTGTCAACCTGAGTGCTTTTGATTAATGAGAGCTTGATCAGCAAATCATGTGTGAGTAGAGCCATGACGTTAATTTCTGGACAATGCGGGAAAATGCCTCCGATTACCTTGGATCGAGGTGAACCGGCCTACTTCCGTTTCACCTTGGACGAGATTGCATCTCGGCCGCAACCAAATCCGTCTCGAGGAGATCGTACTTCGTCTATGAACTAACTCACCTCGAGTGAATACTTCTACCAAGGTCACATGTCCAAACTCCATCACATTCGAGTATTCGACACAACTAAAACCTCCTCATCATCTTGAATCAAAAAATGAGTTCTGGGTCCAAAGAGTCTTGACTTGGTAAGTAATATATTCACTCCCTCACTCTATGTGGACTGATCAAACTCCCATATCTGTCTCTACTGTAATAAAGCTAACAATTAAAAAATTCACAAAATCATGAACTGTCATGATTACTTTAATGAGCCAACTACAACAAATACAAACAAATGTCATAATGTCATTACAGTAAACAACAAATAAATAAGTAAAATAAAATAAAACTTAGAAATGATTAAGGAAAACTAAAACAAAATTAATCACTCATTTTTTTATTATTGTGATCCCGTGCAAATGCACGGGCAATAAGCAAGTTAATAAATAAATAAATAAGTCTCACAATACAAATAATAATATTTAGGTTTTCAAGTGAAATTGGAGGGTTTAAGATTTACAGACTCATCGAAGAAACAAAAACAGAAAGAGGTTTTAGAATAAAACACGCTCCACGCGTGCGAGAAAACATTTATGAGATTTGTTCTCTCCTGGCAGAACGCCGTCGACTCTCCCGCCTATGCGTTTCGACTCTAGAAGGGATGTCTGTCCATAAGAGTGGAATGGCTACACGGCAGAAACGAGGTCCAGGATACGTGAAGTGGTTCTCAAGATCAGGTTGGACAGATCAACGTAGATCTGTCCCTCTCGAATCACCGGCGAGCACAGGTGATGAAGGATTGCCTGGGTTTGTTGCTCGGAGGAGAGAATCAAGTGGATTTTGTGCTTGTTCATCTCAGATTTGTGAGCTTGCTGCTTTGGAGAAGGTGCTCGGTATGATCGGATTTCAGAGGGTGTGCTAGAGTCGGTGGTTTGACAGGAAGGCTCGCCTTTGGCGTGGTAACGTCGTGCTGGTCCGATCCTGATGGAGCGGTGGGTATGGCGGTGGTGCGGAGTCTCCCTCGTAGTAGAGGTTTCGGTCTGGGTGGGTAGCGCACAAGGTCTCACACAAAAGGCTTCATGGGCTTGGGCTTGGTGATTTGCTTGGTATTGGGCTTTCTCCTCATGATCGTAGGGCTTATGCCTAGGCCTGAGCTTTGGCCTGGGCCTGGGTTTTCAACCCACAAGAGGTATCTATCTTAGATTTCACTGTACTTTACGTTTTCATGTTATTTCGGGCTTTAGTTGTTGGGCCCATGTCACCCATGTGGTATACTTTTATCCCTATGTTGATTATTCTAGCTTGGTCCAGCACAGGAGGACTTAGTTCCTCATGGTGTCAGTCGGTCCCAACCTAAGTTACACGGACATGGCGACATGGCAAAACTCAAAAACTGAGTTTTCGACACGGCAAACAAAATTATATATTTATGTATTTTTAATAAATAAAAATATACTAAAATATGAAATAAGTTCATTACATTATCAAATAAAGTTCTAAATTCAATCTATTTTATAACCATAAGAAATAAGTCAAGTGCATAACTAATAACATTAAAAGCAGCAGACCTCTAGCACCTAAAACATAACATTAAAGAAAAACAAACTTGAGCAGTAGCTTGTTTTCAAACAAGACAATCTTTAGCATAGTAGCACCTAACCGACAAGAAGATGAACTAATATAATTATCATATCCATAATCTATCCAATTTTTTTTTTTTTTAAAGTCTGAAATGCTGACGTGGTGTGTCGCAATGCCGTGTCGGGGCCGGTCAACCTCTCAGAGACGTGTCTGAAAAGTTAACTTTTTCGGACACGTATTTTGCCATGTCGGCGTGTCGGCGTGTCAGACACTCTGACACTCCAGGGGTGTGGAGTGTCCGTGCAACATAGGTCCCAACTCTTTCCACATATTTAGTCACCGGACACCAAAACAACCCATCAACTACCATTGTGTACCTTCATGTGAACTTATGTGGCTGCACGCTTAAAGTGCGATTTCACACTTACCTATTAGATTATGGGTTTTCACACATGGGTTTATAACCCTCATTTTCGTTGGTTACGCCTCTTGGATGTGGTTCTCGGTCCTCTCTCGTTAGCCTCTTCGCTTTCATGACTTGGGTCTCGATGGTGGATTGTATGGTGTTGTTATGTTAGTGGATTTTCATCCTATTTGTATTGGGATTTGATTGACATCAATTACTCGGGCATCAATGTTCCGATTTAGCACTCTTCATTATCTCTCGATTTCTAGCGGCAATGACAACGACAATACTAACATGCTTGGGTGGTGAACATGGTAGATTAGTTGGTATTGTTACATTTTCTTATTTGTTTGTAGAACACTTGGTCCATAGATTAGCGAGCAGTTGGTTTAATTTCACTCTTTCTAGCTTGATCGAGTTGGAGACTCATGCTCTTTGTTTTTAGTAATTTTCGGTCTCGCGTTTGCGGTTGTTGTAGTTGGGCTTGTCTTGTGATTAATGAATTATTCATTTCTCTCCAAAAAAAAGCTTTACATACTTCATTTCATTAGTGATGTTGGAATTTCAGTCCTTTACCGGCAGTCGACAGTGAAAGCTAAAAGGACTAACTTTTTAGCTAGAGATGTCGAAAATAATAGGTTGGGAACATGCTATATACATGTTCCATATCATACTAACTATGTTGTGAGAATGTGCACACGATGGTGTAAACACGATTATAAGTTTGTAACCTCAGTTTGAGAGGAGAAGATAGTGAAAAATGATTTGATGATGGATCAATGAAAACAATGTTGTACACTATCTTTGTCGTCAGATGCAAAATCCTCTCGGACTAGAGTTGCAGTAGCGTTTACATTGTAATTTTAGCTGCACATTAATATGACAATGTTATCACTCATAATTTTTTTTTTGAGGGGAATGAATAACTTCATTGATCGAAAAGATCATACAACTTAACGAGCTCTCTCACTCAATCTAAGGGATCCGAAGATCACCTATTACTCCTAAAGATTCCTACACCTTGAACGAAGAAAGCATAAAATTTAACCCATCAGTACATCCGCCTAGAGATATTTATGGTGTAAATCAATACTGGTGAAATTGGGTTAAACCTTATATTAACTAAAGACTAAGGAATATAGGGCCAAGACCTACTACACCCAACCGGAAAACAAAAGAGATTATTGAATAAAAATGCCTAAAAAAACTTAACCTAAGGAAAGAAAGTTAATTACCCCAACTCTAACTGAATAAGCCAAAGCCCACCTAATAGAAGCCCAAAACTTCAAGCCCAGGAGGGTTGTTGGCCAACACGTAGGGCATCACCGTCATCACCATAGTGCTTTGCTAAGGCACCTCCGCCCGGCTTCACGCCGTCCCAAATCCTACCGCTTGATCCACCATTCACGACCTCTTGCCGCTACGAAGCACTCGCCCATATTGCCATGACGTCGCACCGCTTGATCTAGCACCCATAGCTTCACCATTGACTTCAGCCTTGCGACGCCAACAACGAAGCTTCCAAACCCAACTCAGCAAAACCATGTTGTGACTCGTCCAACAGAAACTATTGTCAACACCATGCAACCCTCAAGCAAAGAAACTATCTAGGGGGTTTTGGATATCAACGATCATCCAGAGCTAAGAATAGCCTAATAGAATTGACCCGCCCGATTGCACTCATGGCACACCGACAAGGCATATAGCCTGTCGTGGCACGGGAGCCGCCGGACGAAGACCTGCAAGCTTGCGTAGAAACCATAACCCCTCTTGGCCTTGTTGAGGGCTTGCGTAGAAACCCTTAAAACTATACATTTATGTTATCACCAAGGATTAAATCTCTACGATATATCCGATATATCTCCCGATATCTTTTTTTTTTCAAATGACCGATATATTTAGAGGGGTCAATATCTTATCTTTCACCGTACCTCCGATATTTCTCCGATACCGTCAAATATCTCCGATATTTAGGATATTTAAGATATATATCTGATATATTAAAGAGATATCTGTAAAAATAATTGGAGTGATATCTGGAAGAGAAGTAATTCCCTCAAGATATATCTTAATGAAGAGTGAGGGTTCGAGTGATATCTGAGATAAAAGTAATTCCTTTAAGGTATATCCCAATGAAGAGTGGGGTCTCAAGTAATATCTGGAAGATAAAGATAAGTAATTCCCTCGAGGTGTATCCCAATGAAGAGTGGGGGTCTCGAGGAGAGAAAGATTCCCTTCAAGGGATATCTGGATGCAGATCGATCTATTACATAATTATCAAAATTGGAGATGAGTGGAGGAATATTTGCACTTGAGAAAGAGAATGAGTACAGTTAAGAAAAATAAGGTGCATTGGTGAGACCGTAAGTCCGTGAGATATAATAGAAAACAAGTTGCTAAATTATAGAGATGAGAAACACAAAGAGAGAGAGAGAGAGATGTGACAATGGATTTGCTAGAACGAATCTTCTCGAAAAAAAAAATTATTATAAAATCCCTATATTTTTTTTTCCGGATATCCCCAATATATCCTAATACCTTTTTTTTTTTTTCAAAATACATACACATATATATATATATATACAGTCCGTCTCTGCTACGGACGTCCACACCGTTTTTACTGTGCGGATTTTTCGCCGTTTGCCACCATACGGCGCAGCGCGAGGGCGCGCCTCCACCATAGCGGACTCCAGCAGCTTCCCTGACCACTTTCCATCCCCGACGAGTCCGCCAAATTCTAGTTTTCCGATCAGATCACCCAAAACTTCAAACAAAATCAATCTGACCGGAAAACTGGAACTCGGCGGACTCACCGGGGATGAAAAGTGGTCGGGGAAGCTGCTGGAGTCGACTGAGGTGGAGACGCGCCCTCGCCGGCGCCGTACGGTGGCGAACTGACAAAAATCCGCACCGTAAAATAGTGCGGACGTCCGCACCTGAGAAAAGTTATATATATATATATATTACACTGATACCAATATTTTAATCCTTGGTTATCACTCATAATTGTTTGTGTGTAACACTCGTAATATAAATACAAAATTCAAGAGTGTTTATCACATGAAATATAAATACGAAAACAATGTTTATCCCATAAGATAAAGAAGATGTTACAAATGTAACAAAAAAAAATATATATTACAAAGGGGGTTGGGTGAATTCACGTGTGGGAAGGTTGAGTAGTTGACCCGAAAGTCCGGTTGGGCGCAGAAACATTTCCCCAATCTTGGCTCACGCCTCTCCTAACCCCCGTGACGTCCGCCGACCGCCGCTCCTACTCCACCGCCTCTCATTCTTTCTCTTCCACCCTCTTCATCCACCCCTCGCAAACACCACGCGTGCAAACCACTCTCTCATCCTCCTTTCACCTAAAACGACCTAATACCTTCCTAGTGTCACAACGCGCCCCATGCAAGGGTGAGGCAAAGAAACCTCCCCCCTCATTATGATGCAAAGAGACAAAATGTAGAGAGCATTGTCATTGACAATCAGTGTGACTTTTTGCCACTGTGAATAAAATCCAAGAGAGAAGAAATTTTCTGCCCAGAAAGTCAGCTCTTTTGTGTACCATTTCAAAATCAAACCTACTAAATCAGACACACCTCTAATTTAGTCCAATTAAAATAGAGATTCTCAAGAAACAAAGAAGCTTCCTTTTTCCTCTCTACTGCACTAACCCAAGTATTAGTGTTGGGTTTCTGTCCTACTCTTTCTGTTGTCTGATTTGAAATATCTGCCCCTGCTTTTTTTTTTTTCTTTCTTCCTTTAATATATTCCCACTCATCTCTTTGTGTGCTTTTGAAAAAATTAGGGGAGAGAGAGAGAGAGTCTGGTATTTATTTTAGAAAAGTGGGGGACGACCCATCTGTAGGAAAAGTGCTCTCTCACTGTTTGAGGTTAGGTAATGCTGATAAAGTGGCTTGCTTTTCTGGTGAGTGATGGCAATGCTTGTGAAACCTTGACCCTTTATCAAGTTCACTGTTGGGAGGTTTTTGGGTTCAGAAAAGCTTTCTGCTTTCTTCATGATTTGTGTTGCTGGTTGGTGTTCTGTGATGGTTTTGTGAGGACTATGCTTGTGGAGCAAATTAGGGGTTATGGTCAAGGGTTTTTGAGTTGAGGGTGGGGACTGGTGTTTGATTACTGCTCCACTTTTTAAAGAGGTCAGTGCTAATTGCTTCACTCACAAGTTGTTGTTGTTTAGTTATAGCCCTTTCTGTGGTTTTTGAGGTGCTTTGGGATGTGGCCTCTTGGGTATTTAAATTTGAATTTCTGCTTTTGGGTTACTGTTTGAGATTGAATTGAGCTTGCTTGCTTGCATATATGTAGTCTAGGGATCTGATTTCACCAACTGGGTTTCAAATTCCAATACTTGCTTGATTTCAGCAAGTTGCTAGCTGGTTTTTAAAGTGAATATCTTCTGGTATTCTGGGTGTAGAAGATTCTTCATTTGGAATTTCCCCCTGAAAAGCAGTGCTTGATTGTATTTGAATGATCTGAGTGTTATGGAAGTGTTGGTATTAGCTTGAGGTGGATAACTGATTTGGTTTGAGTGATGGTGTTGCTGGGGATTATTCCAAGGACATTCCTCATATGGGTTTTCTTGGCTTGCTTTCTTGGTTCTTCTTTGGGTCTTGATGCCCCAATCCAATCCTGTGATCCTAGTGATCTTCTTGCACTCAAGGGATTTGCAGGAAACCTTACAAGTGGGGCTATTATCACAGCATGGTCCAGGAACTCAAATTGCTGCCAATGGGATGGTGTGGTTTGTGAGATTGTGAATAATGGGACAGCTGCAAGCAAAGTCAGAGTCACCAAGTTGTTTCTTCCCAGCATGAGTCTTAATGGAATGATTTCGCACTCCTTGGGTGGATTGGATCAGCTGCAATTGCTTAATCTTTCAATGAATCATCTTCGAGGTGTATTGCCAGCAGAGCTATCAAACTTGAAGCGGCTGGAAGTTCTTGATTTTAGCTATAACAGGCTTTCAGGACCAGTTTCAGGTGTGCTTGTTAGTTTGAAATCCATTAAAGTGCTGAACATTTCAAGCAATTCAATCAATGGTGACTTATCTGAGCTAGTGGGTTTACCAAATCTTGTGGTATTCAACATAAGCAATAATTCATTCACTGGTCAGTTCAATCCTCAAATTTGTAGCTCTTCCAATGCACTTCGTATTCTTGATATGTCTTTGAACCATTTCACCGGCAGTCTTGAAGGCTTAGGCAATTGTAGCACATCTCTCCAGCAATTGCACTTGGACTTCAATTCATTTGCAGGCCAGCTACCTGAATCTTTGTATTCTTTTTCGGCCTTGGAGCAGCTTTCAGTCTCTGGGAACTCTCTTTCTGGCCAAATAAGCAACAGGCTAAGTAAGTTCTCTAGACTCAAGACATTACTCGTTTGTGGAAACCAATTTGTTGGTGAACTTCCTAATGTGTTTGGGAACCTTAGTCGACTAGAACAGTTAGTTGCACATTCAAATTTGTTATCTGGGCCATTGCCTTCAACTTTGGCACTCTGCTCAAATCTTCGAGTGCTTGATCTTCGAAACAATTCTCTATCAGGTTCTATTGATCTAAATTTCACTGGTCTTTCCAAACTCTGCACACTTGACCTTGCTACTAATCGTTTTTCTGGCTTCCTTCCAAATTCACTTGCATACTGTCGTGAGTTGAAAACCTTAAGCCTGGCTAAGAATGAGTTAAGGGGTTCAGTCCCTGAAGACTTTGCCAAACTCACATCCCTATTCTTTCTCTCATTGTCAAATAACAGCTTTGTAAACTTATCTGGGGCACTATCTGTGCTACAGCAGTGCAAAAACCTCACCACTCTTATTCTTACCAAAAATTTCCTTGGTGAGGAAATTCCCAAAAATGCAAGTGGCTTTGAAAGTTTAATGGTTTTAGCACTTGGGAATTGTGCTCTTAAAGGCCAAATTCCAGCTTGGTTATTGAGCTGCAGGAAGTTGCAAGTCCTTGATTTGTCATGGAATCACTTGGATGGTAGCATCCCTTCGTGGATTGGTCAGATGGAGAACTTGTTTTATGTGGACTTGTCAAATAATTCTCTATCTGGAGAAATCCCAAAAAGTCTAACAGAGCTGAAGAGTCTCATATCTACAAATTGCAGCCGATCATATCTTACTGCCTCTGCTGGCATCCCGCTATTTGTGAAGCGAAATAAGAGTGCTAATGGACTGCAATACAACCAGGCATCAAGTTTTCCACCTTCAATATACTTGAGCAATAATAGAATCAATGGATCAATCTGGCCTGAAGTCGGACGACTGAAACAGCTCCATGTTTTGGATTGGAGCAGGAACAACATTACTGGGACCATTCCCAGCTCAATCTCAGAGATGGAGAACTTGGAAACATTGGATTTATCATGGAATAATCTGTATGGTTCCATCCCTCCATCACTTAGCAAGCTCACATTCTTGTCAAAGTTTAGTGTGGCAAATAATCACTTGCATGGAGTCATTCCCAATGAAGGACAGTTCTTGAGCTTTCCCAATTCAAGCTTTGAAGGCAACCCAGGACTTTGTGGGGAAATATTTATTCCATGTTATGCCAAGAATGCAGGTTCCAAGCCTGTAATGCCATCAAGTTCAAGCAGTAGATTTGGTCGTAACAGTATCCTCTTAGTAACACTCAGCATAGGAGTGGGGATTGCGTTGGTTCTTGCAATTGGGCTACTTAGAATGTCAAGGAGGGAAGCTGAGAATGAAATTGATGATTTTGATGAGGAACACAGTAGGCCTCGCAGGTTATCTGAAGCACTTGCATCTTCAAAATTGGTGCTTTTTCAGAATGCCGGTTGTGAGGATTTCACAGTTGCAGAGTTGTTAAAATCTACAAACAATTTCAACCAGGCCAACATTATTGGTTGTGGTGGTTATGGGCTGGTATACAAAGCCAACCTACCTAATGGCACAAAAGCTGCAATCAAGAGACTTTCTGGAGAATGTGGGCAGATGGAACGAGAATTTCAAGCTGAAGTGGAAGCCCTCTCAAGAGCTCAGCACAAGAACCTTGTCTCTCTTCAAGGCTACTGCAAGCATGGCAATGACAGGTTGTTAATTTACTCTTACATGGAGAATGGAAGCTTGGATTATTGGCTGCATGAAAGTGTCAACGGAATTTCACCTCTGAAATGGGATGTAAGACTTAAGATAGCTCAAGGTGCTGCTCACGGATTGGCTTACTTGCATAAGGGCTGTCAGCCAAATATTGTGCATCGAGATATAAAAACAAGCAACATTCTTCTCGATGAAAAATTTGAAGCTCATCTGGCTGATTTTGGTCTTTCAAGGCTACTTCGTCCTTACGACACTCACGTTACGACAGATTTGGTTGGGACTTTGGGTTATATTCCTCCAGAGTATAGTCAGACGTTAACTGCAACCTGCAGGGGCGATGTTTACAGTTTTGGTGTTGTTCTTCTTGAACTTGTAACTGGCAGAAGACCTGTTGAAGTGTGCAAAGGGAAAAACTGCAGAGATTTGGTATCATGGATGTTTCAGATGAGACGTGAGAAGAGAGAGGAGGAAATTATAGATTCATCAATCTGGAACAAGGGTCATGAGAAGCAGCTTTTGCAGGTACTTGAAGTTGCCTGTAAATGCCTAGATCCCAATCCAAGGCAGAGACCCTTTATTGAAGAAGTTGTATTGTGGCTTGATGGTATTGAATTGGAGAGTGAGAAACAATGAACATCCGTGCTGCATTTCACCTTATGGAACCAACCTGAGGTTTGATTTAGGATCCCAAAATGGAAAGGTATACCTCTCGAGCATTACTGTTGCAAATTCCATGGAGTGTAGTCTCTGATCAACTTTGGTTTCTTGCAGAAACACTTCCGTACTATATACTCACAGATGTAATATGTATACAAAAGCTATGTTGACACAATCTATCTAAAATTCTAAATGAAGTATTACAAAATTTCCAGAGTTTGCCCCTTTTCATTTTTCTGCGTTACATGCTTTGCTTTCTTCTCTCTCTGATGAACTTGCCATAGTCCAGGGCATGTATCAATTTAAATCTGTTGGCTTCTTATTTCATTTGCATAGAAATTGGTTTTGTTTCATTGTACATACATGACTTGGATACATAGAGTACGAATGTACGATCACATTTTGGATAGGTTTCATCCCTTTGCATATGAAGATCCCTTCTGTAAGTATACTGGTAAGAAAATCATTTGTTTTATTTTTTTCATTACCTTGTTCTTTGTGAATGAGAGCTTTTTTCATTTATTTATTTATATTTATCTCAACTTATCAAGTGATTGACAGCTTCAGTAGATGTTATTATCAGATAACCATGGGAGACAGATTCATCAGTATGGAGTATAGATGCTTGTATGATAAGGCATAAGAACTTTCTTTTTCTGGTGAACAAAGCTTAAGAACTCTTAACATACAATGATTTCTAATATTATATTTGTGTGATCGTTTTGGTAAATTTCTCACTGTCTGCATTGTTTTCTAGACTCCGCTCCACTCTACTTATTATCATTTAACAGAACACAATTATCTCCATCAGCTCAATGCTGATTTGTCCAGAATGATTCAAGCCAAGGGTTGTAGACTTGCTAAACTTACACTTTCAAATAAGCATCATCTTTATTGGTACTTTATAAGGGAGTATAAAGACCAGGTTTTAAGCTCTGAGCTTCCAGTTTCTTTTTATGAAGCCTGTTTTACAGTTTTAGTGACCTGTGAATAGAAGCTTTTGATGAGAGCCCAAATTCATGTGATAAACAAATTGATAAACAAAATATCAGATTGGGGAGGATCACTCTGTGCTTCCAAAACGTGTCCAAACCATTCCACGTATCACTCTCTTTGTTGTGCCACCTTAATTTCCATTGGACACTAGTAATCAACCGCAAGAATGGTTGATGATGAGGAAGGAAAACATTAGGGTCACAGACAGAGAAAACCAAAGCCAAAATAGCAGCCTAGCTAGCTAGCAACAATGTTCATAGCAAGAAGAGCTATTGCCTCTATAGCTGCCGGTACTCAACCCTCTCCCCCACGGTCTCTAAGGCTTACCTCTCCACTGCTTTTGAACCATCAGAGGTAAATTTCATATGGTAAAACTTGACCTACACGTACATGGGTTCTCATCAGATTTGATTTTTACTAGCTTCAACTAGTCTTGACACAAATAACCTTCCTTCTCTTGCAAGATATCCCTAACGTTATATCGGGTCGTGAATTAACAGTTTGACAACCTAATTAACATGCCACACATATAATTCTACATAATGAGCTTAAACTTTTCAGGGAGCTAATGCAGCGCCGGAGGCAAGAAATAGTGATGTTAGTATGGAATCAGGTATACCCCATACTGATCCGGCCAAGGAAGGCTTGTTTGAAGCCAAACATCAAAACATGGCCATGACAACCGACGCTGCAAGAGATGGACCGGTGAAAGCGGCGGAAATGGAAGAGACGGTGGGAGACACCGCGACGCGCACCATGGTGGAGGGAGCGAAACAGGTCAAAGAGGCGGTGCTAGGGGAAGATGAGAAAGTAGGGCCGAGCAAGAAGAGCTTGAGTGAGGATGATACTGATAGTATTGAGGATCTGAGGAGGAGGGCAGGAGGGTATGATAAGAAGGATCGTTGAAGAGAGTTTTATGTATTGCGTTTCTAGCAATTATGTATACATCTGTGGTAATAATAGCAGAGCTAGTTGTTAATGAATGTCCATTTCAGCTGGTTTATAAGGACCTGATGACAACATTTAGTAATTACGTAATGGTTAACTAAGTTGATGTCTTAATCCTTTTCTGTAGACTACGTACTATAAATAAATGACCACCTGGTTTCTCTAGTACAGCTTTGGACTCTGGACTGGTCTAAATAAAAATAGTAAACTAGAGTTTAGTTACTAATCAAATTTCAACTTGCAAATACATCTTTTACATAATATCATACACATTTAAGGACAAATATTAACAAATTAGGACAAACCAATATCATCATGCCAACTGTCATTACCTATTTTACCCAAATACCCTTCTTCCCCATCCATAAAAATAGCTGAAAAAATCAGAAATCTTAGTTCCCAAACCTAACGTGATCAACCGTCTCTCTCGTTTTCTCTCTTCTCTGTGACGAATAGTGTCGCCGGAGACATTCGCCCGAGGAATTTCGTCGTTTTGCTCACCGGAAAGCTCAACAGAGTCCAATCAGGCATTGATCAGTTGTGGAATTCAGTCGTTTTGTCTGATCATCTCTCTTCGTCACCATCAGTTCTATCTCTTTTGGTTTGTAGATCAGTTGTGGGATTTCGTCGTTTTGCTCATCGGAAAGCTCAGCAGAGAGTCTGATGAAGTGTTGATCAGTTGTGGAATTCAGTCGTTTTGTCCGATCATCTCTCTTCGTCACCATCAGTTCTCTTCTGGTTTGTAGAAGCGATCTATTCTTCTCCGAGATAATCGAATTTTCAGGTTAGATTTTGGCTTATTAGTGTCCTTTTATGCTTTAATTTCATGTTTGATCGCAATTTGATGCTTTTGTTTTGTTTTGATCATCTACTTTATTTGATCTGTTGTGGAATTCGTCTAGTTATTGTTTAATTTTGGTTCATTTTAAATTTTGAACTACTTTTTGGTTGAAAATCATAATCGTAGCATAGTAGTAGTAGGTTTCTGATTATAGGTTAGAACAGTAGCACAGTAGCAGAGGAAGTATCAGTAGTTTGTTTTTGTAGTTTTTGACTATAAAGAACTAGTGGCATAGTAGCATAGTAGTAGCATAGAACTAATAGGATAGTAGCATAATTGAATTCATAAGTGGGTAGCAGAGACCACATGGTACAAAAAAACTCATTGGTTGTACAATTCTTGTGAAATATGCCTCTTTTTACCACAATGATACTACTTATAATCGATAGTACCAACCACAAGCACTTTCCTAACTCCGAATCAAGTAAAGTGTCTATACCTCTAACTGTATACTGGTAACTCACATCTAGTTTCTTGACTCGTGATAGAGTTTTGAGCATCCAACCAAGAACAATTCATAATAGGTGGAGTAAACCTTGCATGTAGATTCAAGAGTGTTGTTCATGTACCATATTATTTCTCTTGGTCTTTTTGGTGAAAGTTTGTTCCAGTTAATACCAATTGCACATAGGAGTCCCACCTCTTAACCAAAGCCATGTTTCTCCAATGCAGGACAACATTCCAATTGTCATTCACTTCACTGGGCAATAACTTATAAAAACTATATTAGAGAAATAGTTTTTCACTACCAGGACAAGCACTTTAGCCGACGAAAAATTTTCGTCGGCCTGTTAGCTAAATTCGTCGGCTAAGATCTTAGCCGACGAAACATCGTCGGCTAAGATTTCGTCGGGAAAAGGTCGTCTGTGGTGACTTTAGCCGACGACACATGTAGAAGTCGTCGGCTATAGTCCCAGAGTTTAGTCGACGAAAAACATGTCGTCGGTTATCCTCCCAGACTTTAGCCGACGAAACATTTAAGATATTCGTCGGCTATAGTCCTAGAGTTTAGCCGATGAAAAATATGTCGTCGGTTTTTTCTCCGACTTTAGCCGACGAAACATTTAAGATATTCGTCGGCTAAAGTTTGTAATAAAAAAATAAAAAAATAACTAAAGCCGACAAAATATAGTCTATTTCGTCGGCTTTATAGGGATTTAGCCGACGAATTAAAGCGTATTTCGTCGGCTAAAACTTATTTTAAAAAAAATAAAAAAAACTATAGCCGACGAATTAAGGCGTTTTTCGTCGGTTATAAGTCCATTCCAGTAAAAAAAAAAACCCCGAAATTTCTAAATTACCATTCCAAGCAAGCTGCAAAATACACCAAAACAATTCCATATAACCAACAACAAGCATATAAAACTATATAATTCATCAACTACACAAAATCTAAATCGTCTAAATTAATATCCACTTCTGGGGGCTGCTGCGGAGGTTGCGGCGGCTGGGGTAGCGGTATAGCCGTAGGCATGGGCGGAGCCGGAAGTCCCTGAAGCTGGGCAGCTGTAAAGTTCTGCATGTACTGGAACATCTACTGCTGCTGGGCCTGCTGGATGGCATGTATCTCGGCAACATAGGCTGCCTGCGCGGCATTATAGGCAGCCTGAGCAGCTTGCTGTTCCCGTAGTCTCTGAACTTCCGTCTGTAGCTGAGTCGTCCTGGTGGTCGTGGACGTGGTCCTGCTGTTGGTCGAGGCTGCCTTTCGTTGAAATCCTGGAGTGGTCTTCAGGACCCCCTCGTCTTTCTTTCCTAGACCCCGGCAGTAGAAGTTGTTTGCTCTCGGTGGGAAGGCTGTGCCCATGATCCTCGCCCCAATCGTCGGATCCGAAGTGTCGATCCGGGACATGGCTTCGGACATCTCTTCCTCCTGCGTGTCCGGCCATGTCTCCCTCACTATAGCACTCATCACCTCGTCACTAGCCTCCCTCACCTTCGCCTATATGGATAGGAAAAAATTATTAATTAACATTTTGACATATATATAAGTAAATTTAAAAATTTAAAAACGTAAGATGACTTACAATATCCTCCTGGGCGTCAGGATATGCCTTCTCGTACGTATAGACGTACTGGTTGACTTCTGGATGTTCCCTGTCTGTCTCATCCATGAAAACAGTGAATGGTCTAGAACCGCCATGATGGTTCCTTGTGTTGCGTTGCCGGTTCTAAGCGTTCGTCCGGGAAACGGCCTTCAAAGAAAAAAAATAAATTATTAGTAAAATATTTAAAAACGGACGTACTTAATGACAAATTAACTAATTAATTTTTTTAAATACCTGTTTACGAGGGTTGTTGAATTCTGATGTCAGAAGCCAACGCCACTCGTACTCCCTGTACTGGAACTCAGTAGGGGTACCAGAACGTGCGTTCCCGTGCGTAGTGGAGTGAGTCCGCAACTCGTTCTTCCACTCCTTGTACCTACAGATACAACAAAAATATTAGAAATATTATTAATATCACATACAATTTTGTTTTTCATTAACTTCCCAACGTACCTTCCCCCATGCACAACGTCCGGCCAGCTGTCCTTCAGGTGCTCAGGAACCTCAAACCACACCTGCATTTAACTGTTTGTTGGTTTAGTTAACTATTTTGGCCAGACCTTCAACTGAAAATAGTTTTAAATCGATGACACGCAACAAGTCGTATAAAAATTTTACGCAAAATAACCACCGAAGATATGGCTACTCATAGGGGGAAAGAATGAAAAATTGCATTGACCGCAACTATCGGCACCGAATATTTACTGGAATAGTGTGATTTTTCAACGGTGGATGTATTTCAACATTCTCGTCATATCTTATTTCACGACTTTTTGGCGTTTGAAGGTTTTACGTATAGTTTGTTTTTGAAACGGAACATTTACATAACACTTGGTAAACAAGTTATACAACATTAGTAGGCATGTTGTGATTGTGATGATCAAACTTGAGAAACAGAAATCCGACCGTCAGATCTGATCATCATGACAAAATACATGTATGGGAAAAATTCAACTTGATCCGACAAGAATAAGGGCTTGATCCGGACGGTCAATCTCGTAAGTCAAACCTCTAAACGTACGGAAAAGGTCGTTCGACCGTCTAAATTACGTATTTTGGCCGGACCTCCAACTGAAAATAGTTTCAAACTGATGAGACGCAAGAAGTTGTCTAAAAATTTTACGGAAAATACCCACCGAAGATAGGGCTATAGTATGTAATAGAAAAATTTTAGGGTTTAGCCGACGAATACCCTAACGTATTAGGGTATTCGTCGGCTATAGTATGTAATTAAAAAATTAAAAAATAACTAAAGCCGATGAAATATTAGGTTATTCGTCGGCTAAGATGGTTTTAGCCGATGAAATACACTATAATTCGTCGGCTAAGATGGTTTTAGCCGACGAATTATGGTGTATTTTGTCGGCTTAAGGAAAAATACATTGAAAAAAACAGACGATATTAGTAAACCATACT
>NC_020494.1:4560092-4561420 GCF_000184155.1 Fragaria vesca subsp. vesca
TTAAGGCGAACGGTAGAGGAGTTAGGAATACCTATTGCGTTGGGCTCTTGATACGTAACATCCTCTTCCTCGTCTTCGGCCTCTCTAAGTGTAGCCGCCAGGTAAATGTTTCGAGGGTGCACAAGGTTGACTACTTTCCACGCGTCACCCTTAGCAAGGTCATCAAGATAAAACACTTGTTTTACCGATGTGGCAAAAACGAACGGGTCATCTTCGTAAGAACTTGTAGCAGTGTTCATCGATAATATTCCGTACTGATCGGTCTTCATGCTCTGCGGCCTAGTATCAAACCATCTACACTTGAAGAGGTGCACTGTCATGCCTTGCCCATAAACGAGTTCCACCACTGAATGGAGAACACTGTAATAGTCAACTCCATTCCGCCCACCATGTGCCATGACCCCAGAATTCTGTGTTCTCCTTCTGTTGTCTCTCTGTTCGCATATAAATTGCACGCCATTCACCTTGCACATCGGATAAACTCTTGACATTATCGGTTTCATCGCTAGAAGTCTTAGTTCGTGCGACCAATTTGGGTGACCATCAAATTGAATATGGTTCATCTGCAACCAACCATTCAACTGTAAATATAGATAATTATGCAATAAACATAAACACGTACAGAAAAATTAAATTACGTACCCAGCCGCCAAAATAATCTGCGAACTCCCTGTTGTGGTACTCGAGATCACCTTGAATGTCTGGACGATATAGATGGATGTCTTTCTAGTATTCAACTTCTCAACAGTTAATCAATACCCACCAGTGGGCAATGACTAGCTCATGTGGTTGCAACTTGTAGGAGTCTGGCAAAATTCCATACACTTCAACATCACTGGAGACTATGGAAAGATTGAACTTCGGTACATCTACCGGCATGGTTTGCGGAGTTTCCTTCAACGCTCCTAAATACAACTTCATGTAGGTGACGCAGTCGTGCGCAATATATGCTTCAGCTATACATCCTTCAGGCGCGGATTTATTAGCCACATAATCTTTGTAGTCTCCAAGTTGCCTGTAAATCAAGTTGCAAAATGTTATGATTATTGAACATGTATATATATTGAGGAATTCAGGTGTAAAAACGTACCTTTCCATGGGATACATCTAAGTGTAGTGTACTAGACCGGTAAGCAACAATTGCTCAGGAAGATGGATCATCAGGTGAGGCATGATGTCAAAAAAGAAAATATCCTCTTAAATTTACACATGATATAAATTGATGTCCTCTTGCATTTCCCGGAGGTTAGATTTTTACTATTTTACCGTTGTGTCATAACTTCTGGAAAAATCTTGCCGACGCTACTAACGGCTCCTCCACCTGACGG
>NC_020494.1:4561655-4570295 GCF_000184155.1 Fragaria vesca subsp. vesca
AAATTAATTAACATATATATATATCTACTACTTATTAACAACAACTTCATATATATATATATATATATTATCAAATCATCAACCAAATCGATCAACACACACATATATATATATATACATCCAACGTACTCAAAATCTATCAATTCAATCACACTTAAAATCGATCAACTCAAATAAAACTCAAAATCAACATATATACACATGTACGTACCTATATATAGCTCCACTTCTTAATTATGGACAGATTTCAACAACACCCAAACTTTTTCTCCCGTTTTTTCTTCTCCCAGTTTATTTTCTCAGATGAGCTGCTGTCCAGATCTGCGAATATAAAGAACTTTAGCCGACGAAATTTATTTTCGTTGGCTATAGTGAAATTTCGTCGGCTAAAGTTCACTATAGCCGACGAAAATATAAATTAGCCGACGAAGGAAAATTTTGTCGGCCTGGTTTTTTTTGTTCGTCGACTAAAGTCTTTCTTCTGGTAGTGTTTATACATATATAGTTTGATCATATACTCTGCAACTTTAGGTGTAAGTGTAGTTTTTGACTATAAAGAACTAGCGGCATAGTAGCATAGTAGTAGCATATAACTCATAGCATAGTAGCATACTGAAAAGAACTAGTTTTAGTTGAATTCATAATAGAGCAATGGCATAACAGATTTTGCACTTATGTATGTACTAAGACAGTAGCATAACAGTAACATACCAGATATGTATTAACAAATTTTGGTTTGTGGATAAATTGCAGCATAACAGATGAACATAGTAGCAGATATGTTTATTAACACAGTAGCATATACACAGTAGCAGATACAGTATAAACACAATAGTATATATGTTATGTATTAACACAGTAGCAGATATGTTTATCAACAGTTTCATAACATATATGTTTCAGTTTTTGTATTGTGGATAAATTGTAGCTAGCATAACAGTAGCAGGTTTTGGTTTTTTGTGCTTATATTATGTATTAACACAGTATGTTATGTATTAACACAGTAGCAGACACAATATATTAGTAGCTTTATTAACAGATTTTCTAATCGTGTTATGTAGTATGACAAAGCCTATATATGGAAGATTTACTTATGGTTTACTTATGGCACAGACCAAGCTATTATTCCAGTCCCGGATTGTGATAAGCCTAATCCTAGTAGTTTTGGTGATTCTATTTTGCAACCTCCCATTACTCGAAAACCTCCCGGAAGACCAAAGACAAGGAGGATCATGTCTTTTGGTGAAGAGGCCAGACCAATGCAATGCCAACGTTGTCATCAACTTGCCCACCACAATAGCAGGTCATGCACTGCAGCTATATGAGCAGTGGCATATGTAGGGAAACTGAGTATGTTAGGGAAAAAATGGTCATGGATCAATGGTTTTAAGCAGTAGCACATTTTGACAGTAGCAAATTTGACTTTAGTAGATGGTATTGCTTTGTTGTAGCAAATTATAAATTTTCAGATTTTACAGGAAAATGTTTCAATTTCAGCTACTTGATATTCTTTGCTAGCAGTTATATAGTACTTCTATTTTTTTATTTTTTTTCTTTTGAGGTCAGTAGCAGGGTATTCGCGGTGCAGCGGCACGCTGCTTTACTCATGTACTATATTTTTCATGAATTTAATTTGATTTTGCCTCTTCTTTTTTGTGCCAAATCCCCTTGCTTTTTTATAGAAAGAGGCCGTGCACAGTTAGCGAGTCTTTGACTCTCCTGAGAATGATTACCAATTACCAATTTAGCAAAGTAATTTTTTGGCTTTATTTTTGTAATGCATATTGCCTCTAAAACCTATCAGCAAAACTTCCAGCAACCAAACACAACATTAATGCTTGTCTCATTTGCACAAAACATTCAATTATGATATACCACTAGCTACATGACGCAAGCCAACTTGTACAAACTCCCACTTAGTAGCATTAATAGCTTACTGAAAAAGAACTAGCTTGTTGAATTCATAATAAACTGTATCAGAGCAGTAACATGTTTTTACAGTTCATCCAAACAAGGTTATGAAGCAATGCTTAAACAGAAACCTAGACCGCTATCTATCCTAATGCAGTAGCAACATTTTAATTTTCCATTCCTTGGTTTTTTCGAGAGTCTCTGCACCTCGTAATCTTCCATTTTCTTCTCTTTTCGGTCCCTCCTTCCTTTGATCCTCTTGTCTCTCACACCTTGTGCTGGAGCTTTGATTCTCTTTAGTCCTTTTTACACCTGCAGACAGTAGCATATTCATATTCTCACATTCCAAAACACACAAACATTACAAGTAAATGCAGTAGCAACTACAAATTAAATCAACACACCACACATTCATAACAACAAACACTTGCTCAAACAGTAGCATAGTAGTAGCATAGAACTAATAGCATAGTAGCATACTGAAAAGAACTAGTCTAGGCTGAATTCATAATAAACTGTATTAGAGCAGCAACATAACAGATTTTGCGTACTCATTGACATTTTCTTGGGTTTTCAGAAACTGTATATTCTCAGTCTATATATACGTACATTGATATATATATTTTCCTTTCTTGTAGAAAAACATAATCATTTGAACAACTAGCTAGTAGCACTGAAGGTAAGCGCACACCAATCCTCTAGAAAAGGATGATTTCATATTTGCTTGTACAGTACGTTATCAATAAACGAGGAAACGTACCCTTTGATTAATTTGAGCTTCTCTCAAAACTCTAATCAGCTGGTTTCATATCAAATTTCATAACAGATGCAGTAGCATAACAATATGAACACAAACACATATCAAATTTCATAACAGATACAGTAGCAGAACAATATGAACACAGTAGCATATATGTTATGTATTAACACAGTAGCAGATACAATTTATTGGTAACTTTATTAACAGATGTAGTCACAATAGCCTAATTTTGCTACACATGTCCAACTATATTCCAAGTTTCGACACTATAAACAACATCAATAGAGTATAATTACAACTAATTTCAGACAGTAGCATTTTGCACCTGCAGACAGTAGCATTTTGCACCTGCAGACAGTAGCACATTCATATTCTCACATTCTCAAATTCAAAACACACGCATTCCAAGTAAATGCAGTAGCAACTACAAATTAAATGCACATTCATACATAATTACCTTGTTGTTTTTGTCCATATCTTTGTGTACAAAAGCTGCTACTGTCCTGTAAAATGTGAAAATCACACCATTAGAGCCTGCTTCCCCACCTTCAACACAATTACATTCATAAAATCACACCATTCGATAAACATGACATTGCTACTGACCCAAAAAATTAACATGAAATTGCTCCGACTAATTCAGCGACATAACGTAAAGAAATCAAACTGTTATTACTCATTTTAGCTTAGTGATACTGAAGGTTCATGAAATCGAATTCAGATTCGACAAAAAAAAGAAGATTAAGACGAACTATACTGCTACTTCCATAAATCAAACTGTACTGCTACTTCCATAAAACAAAAGATGCTACTGATTTTCTCCCAATCAAAGAAAAATCATAGGAATCGTTTCGATATCAAAGGAAACAAGGTTACTATTACTGGTTTTCTCCCAAAAACGAAACCAAAAACCAAAAATTATGTTCGATAGCTTTAGAAATTGAACTAGAACAGTAGCAGAGAGAGAAAGAAGAGCAGTAGCATCACTTACCAGAGGAATTTGCAGAGAGAGGTTGAAGAAGATGAAGACGAGAAAACCCTGGGCGCGGTGAGGGGAGACGAAAGGAAGGAGACGCTACATTTGCTACTGAACCAGAATTGGGGATTTCGGATCCCTTTTTGCGTAGTGGCATCCATGTAATTAAAAGAAACGCTACAATTTTTTGGTCATTTGTAAACGCGTTTGTGGATCAGGCCTGGTGCCATGGACCATCGCCCTGAGGCTCATGTAGTAATATGTTAGAAAATTATTGGAAGTGGGATTTTTGTTATTCTAAATTTGGTCATGTGCTACTATGTAATTTTCTCAAATAAAAAGCTAATAGTCTCCCGGCCAGACTAGGATCTCCTTACTTCTCACGGGGTCTAATTAATTACACTGTATACAAGGACGGAACTAGGATTCCAAAACTATTTGGGCTAATTTTTTCTTTGATAAAAAATTCAAAATGTATGAAAATGAGATCATTAGATTAAGTAGAATCCATACATATATAAAAAACCAATCTGACTACCTAATCTTAAGCTGTACTCTACGAGTTTTTGTAGCAAACTCATCAATAATTGGCTCCTTGTCAATACTATCAGCAAATTGTCTTTCGATATGAACCAACATGCAATCATCAAGAAACTCTTCTTCTATCTTGCTCCGAAGTCGACTTTTAATAATTCTCAAAGCTGAAAATGCTCGTTCTGTCGATGTCGTAGTAACATACCTCTTGATTCCTGAATCCTGATCAATATTGATCAAAAATACTCTCTTTTTTTTCGTACAAGAGACTCTTTTTTCAGTTAAGAGAGATGGAGACTTGGAGTTTTTTTCGACAGGGGAGAGCTCTTTTTTTGGTTGGAGAACAGGGAAGGGAAGACTTGGAGTTGATGAAGGTAATTAGGTGAATGATTATATTTTTTTAATAAAAGATTTCTGGAGTTGTGGTGCCGTGTAAGAGTGGAGTAGATTTAGGAAGATTTTTTTATTTTATTTTCTGTCCATATCTCTGCATATTCAATTTTTTATATGGGCTACTCTACCTATGTATGCTTATTTTATAAATCCTTGCCCTAAACTATTTGTAAACAACCAGTACTATGTTCCGTCCCTGACTGTATAAAACGAGGTGGCTGGGGGTGTAGCTTGGGCTTGAAGCAATTTTATATAGTTATTGAGCAGGTGCAACGATCTTCTAGTGATTTTGAATCCTCCATATCTTTCAGTCATCTTATTAACAGAGTATAGATCATATTGGTATTTGATGTTGGCATTCCTATACCAATATTAGTAAAGTGCATGACACTGAGATTCTGACTTATGTCTTTGATCTTAACTCTGATATGCAGACATATATATGTTGCTTAATATGACTCTTCCTTATGCGTGATTGTGGTGTATTTGTATATCTGATTAACAGAGTATAGATCATATTGGTATCTGATGTTGGCATTTCTATACCAATATTAGTAAAATGCATGACATTGATATCCTGACTTCTGTCTTTGATCTTAACTCTGATATGCAGACATATATATGTTGCTTAATATGACTCTTCCTTATGCGTGATTATGGTGTATTTGTATATCTGGAATAAGTTATTGACAGGAGATATGCTTGTACGTAATTGAGTCCTAATTTGGTTAGAGCATCTCCAACAGCTTCCCCATTTTCTTGTTCTCAATTTTGGGGAATATAGAGCAGTTTTTAGGTCCAACAGTTTTCCCATCCCATTCCCCAAAATGGGGATGGAGAAGAAAGAGAAGTCTTCATTCCCCAAATTTGCAGCAAAACATTCCTTCCCCAAAATTAAATTCTTCACGTGCTCCAACGAATTCAAGACATCAATAGAATATTTTATTGGGTAGTTTATTGTTACAATGAAATATATAATGTTTTTTTGTTATAATTAATAATGATATAGTATATTTTATTGTTGTATTAAATGCTGAAATCTCCAAAATGGAGAAGCTGTTGGATTTTAAGCATAATTTTTTTGGAAATTTTAGCTTTTGTTTTCCCATTTTAGAGAAATTTTGGGGAAGCTGTTGGAGATGCTCTTAGGATCTTATTTACAAAGCATCTATAACTATAGAAAGGACGTCTTGCGTATGTTTGATCTGATGTGATTGCTGTATATATATGGTATTTAACGCAGAAAATATGTTTGAGGAAAGAAATCCTAAATATGTACGGATATTCTTTCATGTCTTATTTAGATAATGTTTTACGACTTATATTTGGTGATTTGATTCTTATTAGTTTCCTACTTAGATTTGATTAGAGTTACACCATGGACAAAGGAAAATTGGGTCGATGCAAGTTGAAAATACAAATAGGAGCTGAAGTCTTATTGAGACGCATCTTTGCACGCTTAGTGTTTGAAAGAGAGATTTATTCAGCTGCTTATTGAGTATAGAAGTTCAACTGTTCCTTATTGAGTTGAACTTGTTGTGTGTGAGATTGTGATTTTCTCATGTGTTGAGAGAAGGTCATTGAAGAAAGAAGAAGAAGATGTTCTGCCTAGAGTCGTAGGGATTTGTAATAGATTAGGGTTTACAAAGTAGTTGTAAGACTACACAAATTCATCTAGTTGAGATCATTTTTTGAGCTTCTGCTCCGCTATGTTTTTTTCTCTATTTTAAGGTTTTTACACAGTATCAAAAATCTGGTGTTCCTTTTTAACTTTATGTCAGTTTGTCGAGGATTGAAACAGTTCACGTTCCAGTACCTTTAGATCAACATGTGGAGAAAGAGATTGTTGATAAAGAGTATAGTCAATTTGTGGAGAAAGAGATTGCCGAAGAGAAACATGGTTGACTATGGTGATCCAAGCACAAAGGTAACAACAATAATGGACCTACCGGAAGATGTCATGGTTGACATCCTCTTGAGGCTATCGGTAAAATCACTCTGCCACATCCAGTGCATGTCTAAGACCTCTTTTGACATAGCTCGCAGCCCCGGCTTTGCTGCACTGCACACCCGTAACTTCGAATTCCCTCGGCTTATTCTAGTCACTGAATCGCGCAACCAAAATGGGACGACCTCAATTGCATTGCAGTCATTAGAATATAATTGCGAAAAGTACACATTGACAAAAACCAAACAGTTTGCTCTTGTCTCAAAGATTTGCTTTAGGAAGAATTCGTTCCCCCAAGTAGACTTTGTTTACTGTAACTTACTTTTCTTCACAAGAAATTGTGGAGTTCCATGGCTCTTAATGAATCCACTAAGGGGAGAAGCCTTAAAGCTACTAGTTGTTAGTTGTTAGAACAATTTTTAAATTATAAAGAAAATTAATAAGAAGCAAAGGAGAAAAGGTGTAAACATATACCACCAATGCAAGAGGTATGTTAGTTTGAATTGAATTAATTCAAATTATGTGATTGTTGGTAATTAAACTAACACCAAAAAATCAGTAACTCTTATTTAAGAGACTTAACCTTTGGTGAAGAGTTACCAACATGAAGAGACACCAATTCTAATAGACACGACCATTTCTATATAAAGAAGTAGTTCTTTATAGATTGATACATTCAGAAACTCTCTCTATTCTTCTTAATAAAATCTCTATTTCATTCCTTGTTTTCTAAAAACAAAATCTAGAAACTATATTACTGCAGTTATAGTTTCTAGGAATCTTGAGCCCCTTGTAAACCTTCAATTAAGTGTTGGTTGATCGTCGTAAGTGTAAGACACCGATCAACAATAGCAAAATTGCTAGGCTTCATTGTATCCATAAGGCTAATTTCCAAAAACCCATTTGCACACAAGCTAGTAGTGGGTCTGAAAGATATCGTTGCTACAACGTGCCTTAAAACATAAACTCTTTCAAATTGCCATAACCCACTAATCTATATTTCCCAAATTTTCAACATTTTTCAGACTATATTCCTGCTATGGCATATTTGAAAGAGTTTGTTGATGCAATGAAGCTAGAATGCTTTGAAGGAACAATTTTCAGACAATGGCAAAAGAAGATAGAATTATTGTTCACTAGCTTACAAATTACGACACCAAGGCCAGAAGAAAGTGAAGATGAGACTATTTCCATGAAGCATGAACGAGAAAAATGGGATCAAGATGATTATGAATGTAAAAACTATATATACAATTGCTTAAGTGATGAGTTACAACCGAAGTTTCAAAGCAAGGAGACGTCAAAGGAATTATGGGATGCATTGGAATCACATTATATTTCCACAGATCCTACAAGTAAGGTTTTCTGATTTCAAAGTTCTTCAAATATAAAATGACAATCATCTAACAAGTCCACCACTAACTCCGCCACCTTAGCACGTGAGAACTCGTCATGTGCCTGGCCCTGGATAATCCTGGAAATCAAGGTGGGCTGCACAGAGGCGCTTCCAAGGAAGATCCCCTGCTCCTTGCCCGATGGTAGAATGCCAAACTCAGAAGCAGTCTCCAACATGAGCCACTCTTGCACCATCATAGAGGCGACTATACCCCTAGGCTTCCTGCTCAATGCATCCGCCACTACATTGGCTTTCCCAGGGTGATACTCCAAAGTGAAGTCATGTCCTTAAGGAGCTCCATCCACCTCCTTTGCCTCATGTTCAAATCTTTCTGAGAGAATAAATACTTCAAACTCTTATGATCAGAAAAGAGTTCGAACTTCTCTCCATACAAGTAATGCCTCCAAATCTTCAAGGCAAAAACTACCGCGGCTAACTCTAGGTCATGAGTGGGGTAATTCTTCTCATGAACCTTCAACTGTCTAGAGCCATATGCCACAACACCGCCAAGCTGCATCAACACACAACCCAAACCCCGATGAGATGCATCGCTATAAACAACGTAGCCAACACCACTAATAGGAATGACCAACACTGGGGCGGTAGTCAACCTAGTCTTCAACTCCTCAAAAACTTTTTCACACTCATCGGTCCACACAAACTTGGCATCCTTCTTTGTCAACTTGGTCAAAGAAGAGGCAATGCTAGAAAATCCCTCAATA
>NC_020494.1:4583047-4586244 GCF_000184155.1 Fragaria vesca subsp. vesca
GGAATATGGATTGCCATCTTCTCACACTCTAAACACAGTTTGCTTGTCTAGGTAAATACTATTTATCTTGTCATATAAATTCAGCTACGGAAACTAAGCACAACATTATAGAAAGCTCTGCTTTGATCATCGACCTTTATGTATACTTATTGATAATAAGTATTCTAATTTTGTTAAACATATAGCGGCTATGAAAGTTTTGGTTATATTTTCTAACTCAGTAGCAGTGATATGAGGTTGAATGGTTTGGGTTTTGGTTGATTAGTAGGTGATGCCACATATGAATGAGGTTTGTTGTGAGAACATGAATGAGATCTGTTTATCTGAATGAGGTTTGGTTATCGGGTTAAACCATTGCTTGTTGTGGTAGATGCAGTTTTAAAGTTCATTAGCAGTGATACATACAGTAGCAGCAGCGCTATCATCAGAGTCGGCTCGGCAGTAGCAGCGCTAACGTCAAAGTTGGCAGTAACAACACTCTAGCATTAGAGTCGACAGTAGCAGCACGATAGTAGCAGCTTTGTTTGATTCCGGAGAATTGCCTGAAAAATTGCAATAACTCATTTTTATCGGGTGCTACTGTGCTACGTGGCAGTAGCACCCAATGTGCTATGTGCTACAATGCTTCTTGGCAGTGTGCTACTGTGCTACTGTGCTACTTGGCAGTAGCACCGAATGTGCTACTACGCTACTCGGAAGTGTGCTACTGTACTACAAGTCGACAGTAGCAGTTGATATGTAGTGAAGGGTATTCTGGTAAAATTGTAGTGACAGATGTCATGTAGATATTAGTTTGTCCTAATTTGTTAATATTTGTCCTTAAATGTGTAAGATATTATGTAAATGATGTATTTGTAAACTGAAATTTGGTTACTAAAAATAGTAACTTTATAGTAATTTACTAAAAATAGTAACAAGGGGTAGTTTGGGTTTTTGGGCAAAAAATGAGGACCAAAAATTGAAATGTGGGACCTCTTGTTAGCTCCAACTCAGCGCATGACGTCATAATCAGATGGAAATTTGAAATTTGGAGTGGACTGATGCGATTTAGAAGTTCAGGGATGAGTCTGATTAAAAAAAAGATGAGGGACCGAACTGATTTTAACCTTAAAGTTTGAAGGGGTAAACTGAAGGTGATAGTTCATATATTTGAATATGTGTCTGTGCTAATTATATAAATATTTGAATATGTGTATGTGCTCATATATTGTTTGAAGTTGATAGTTCTATTGTTTGAAGGTGATAGTTCTGGCAATCTGACATGATAAATAGTTATACAAAATGATGTCTTCATGTTTACTGTTCGATAAGTATTAATAATTGAAGTATGTTTATATATGCTTGCATTTGATATTCAATCTGCTGCATCATGATGACCGCATTATGCATCTCCTTTTACATGTCAAATTATATACTGCTAGTAAAGAAACACAAAACCAAAGAGTTTTGGGTAATATAGTCCCCTGCAAACTTGATTTATACAACAGTACATGCATAATGCTTCTTTTGGCTTAGAGATATGGCAAATACTTGTGTGTCTTAAGGTATGGATACCTTAACCACATGGTTGCTTATGATTGGTCCAACTAGATTAATGATGACCTGCTACCTGTTTGACTGGTCATCCAATTTAAATCTCAAACTAAGTCTCACTCTCTCACTAACGGGGTTAGTCTCTCTCTCTCTCTCTATCTCTCTAACTCAAACAATTTGAACACCTTTATCTCGTAGATCTCTCTCTCTTTTCTCATCGATATGTCAATTTCTTACTAAAATTGATCTCGTTGCAAGAAACTAATTCCTCTTGTATGCTCTCTTGAGATTAAACTCAACGAAGGCAAAAGTTGCAAAGTTTACATTTAACATAAGACACGTCTACTATTTTCATTAGAAACATCTACCATTAACATAAGAGAAATCAAAGAAAAGTAGACTTTCTGGAAAATTAAATTGTTCTTGAGATTGAAGCAAATTAACCAAGGTAAAAAATGCAAAGTCTACTTGTAACATAAGACACAACAACTTTTTTCATAAGAAATGGCTACCATTAACATAAGAGAAATCAAAGAAAAGTAGACTTTCTGGAAATCTAAATTGTTCTTGAGATTGAAGCAACCCAAGGTAAAAGATACAAAGTCTACATTTAACATAAGACACCTCTACTATTTTCATTAGAAATGTCTACCATTAACATAAGAGAAATTAAAGAAAAGTAGACTTTCTGGAAACCTAAATTGTTCCTGAGATTGAACCAACCCAAGGTAAAAGATGCAAAGTCTATATTTAACATAAGACACAACTACTTTTTTCATAAGAAATGTCTACCATTAACATAAGAGAAATCAAAGAAAAGTAGACTTTCTGGAAATACTAAATTGTTCTTGAGATTGAATTAATAATGGAAGATGAAAGTTGCAAAGTCTACATTTAACATAAGACACGTCGACTATTTTCATTAGAAACGTCTACCATTAACATAAGAGAAATCAAAGAAAAATAGATTTTCTGGAAAATTAAATTGTTCTTGAGATTGAAGCAAATTAACCAAGGTAAAAAATGCAAACTCTACATGTAACATAAGAAACAACAATTTTTTTCATAAGAAATGGCTACCATTAACATAAGAGAAATCAAAGAAAAGTAGACTTTCTGGAAATCTAAATTGTTCTTGAGATTGAAGCAACCTAAGGTAAAAGATACAAAGTCTACATTTAACATAAGACACCTCTACTATTTTCATGAGAAATGTCTACAATTAACATAAGAGAAATCAAATAAAAGTAGACTTTATGGAAATCTAAATTGTTCTTGAGATTGAACCAACCCAAGGTAAAAGATGCAAAGTCTACATTTAACATAAGACACAACTACTTTTTTCATAAGAAATGTCTACCATTAACATAAGAGAAATCAAAGAAAAGTAGACTTTCTGGAAATCTAAATTGTTCTGGAGATTGAATCAATCATGGAAGATGAAAGTTGCAAAGCCTACATTTAACATAAAACACGTCTAATATTTTCATTACAAACGTACTAACTATTTTCATTACAAACGTCTACCATTAACATAAGAGAATTAAAAAAAGTAGACTTTCTGGAAAATTAAATTGTTCTTAAGATTGAAGCAAATTAACCAAGGTAAAAATAGCAAAGTCTACATTTAACATAAGACACAACAACTTTTTTCATAAGAAATG
>NC_020494.1:4586344-4589902 GCF_000184155.1 Fragaria vesca subsp. vesca
AGAGAGAGAGAGAGAGAGAGAGAGAGTATTACCACAGTCAGTTCTCTGGATGAGATCATCAAGCTCCATCTTAATAGCCAGATAGAGATGCTTCCACTTCTCCACAGTCTCATCTCTCCTTGCTCTTTCCTCCCTCATTTGCTCAACCAACAAAGTAGCTGCACAACTACTCCCCAGCACCACTTCCCAGTCTTCTTCACTATTCTCATGACCACCAGCACTGTTCTTGCTCCCCTCAATTACCCTAATCTTCTCCTCTTTCTCTTCCACCATGTTCCTCAACATCTTCACCTCCTCCCTCATCTTCTTCTTCTCTTGCTTCCACTCAGCCTCCTTGAACGCAAACACCATCATGTCCCTCTCATATGCTGCGCTCTCTTTCTTCCTCTCACACACCATCTCACTCATTTCCTCTTGAATTTGCCTCACTTTTCCTCTCAGCACCCCTCTTCCGTAATCTTTCTCCCTTGAACTACTCCTCTTCTTATTCTTGCTTTCAGTTCCACCCATCTTTGAAATTCAATGAAGAGCCTATATGATATAAATTCTAGCTTCTCCACTGATTTAATGAAGAGCTGGGTATGATATATATATGGTCCATTTTATGGAGGAGCCATGGTAGCTGCTAGTCTCTCCCTGTCTTCCAAAAATTAATGATTAAATGGAAGCTATATGAATGAGGCTCGTGAAGAAGACTAGTGTCTATAGGATTTTTGTTTTGCATAAATATTATTGGACACACATGACCTGTATGCATATAGAATTGGTGTTATTCCAAGTCACAATATCACATGCAATTTTCTTAATTAGGAGGAGCGTCGTGATGTTCCAATTACCAACTTAATTTCACACCTGCTTCTATTGCAATGCATTAGTTGTAGCCATTTTTACCATCTAAACGGTAAAAAGATGAAATGAGTAGTGCTAGCTAGAGATTCTACATGCATATTTTTCTGTTACTAAATATGAATGACAAACAAGCTGGCGGTATCGGCTTTTTATATCTAAGTTGTTCATCTCTTAATGATTTAAGCCTTTCGATTATTGATTCTGCTCTGATATATAAACTGAGACAATGAAATTATAGAGAGACTTGATGATGATCCAAAATCCCTCAATTATTAGACAATATTCGTATTAGCAATGGGTCCTGTAATACAGTATGCACTTAAAAAGATCGGACTCTGCTGGTTCATTGGGAAAATGATTGCTACCAAATAATGTTGAAAATAAGCATTAAACAGTAACTTTTTCTGTACTTCTATCCCTTCAATGTGTCAAGTCCTAAATTATTTCAACTCTTTTCTAAAATAATGCACTGGACAGTTTATATTACTTTTTCTCCTTTTGGGTTACAAAACCTCACATCAGCTTTTTGTTTCTGGTCGATTGCTAATGCATGTCAAATGAAGAGTTCTGGCATCATTTCCACATTTCTTTTTAAATCTCAAACCGTAAATGTATGATTTAAACGGCTAATTTTTTATGTAAGATTGTAAGTTCGTATTTACAAGATGCGGTGAAATTTTGCAAGTCGAGGCTTCTAATTTGTTTTTACATCTATCTTGTTTGGTTTGTGGAAATGAAAGTAGTTCTTTTGTCTTTCTCATGAGAAATGGAAAAAGAAAGGAAATAAAATTTCCCGATAACTTTCCATTCCGATGTTTGGTAACATAAGGAAAATCATCCGGAAAGTTGTTAATTAAAATAATAAAATAATATATTTTAAGTAATAAATACAAGAAAATGAGATGGAAAAGTGGTTCTTATGGATTTTAAAATGAACAACTTTCCCTCATATTTTCCTAACCTTCAGCATTTCTAAACGCAAAAAATAAACAACTTTTATTTTCTGATAGTTATTTTTCACGAACCAAACGAGGCCTTAAATGTATAATTCAAATTATGTAAAGACCGTAGGGTGTATTTGTCATAACCATATAAATTGTTACTTCGAATGTGATTGCTACCTAACTTTATCTATGTATATATATTTTCTGCCTAGTAATCATTAGTCATCGATCTATTGCTTTTTCCATCTAAGCATCTACTCATTGAATCATGACATTTTGTGCCCAAAAGTTTCCGGAAGAACCAATATTAATTCACATACCATATTTGTAGATGTGAGAGTTACTATTACAACCAAGCAAAACGTTAATGTAGCTGATATGTGAATGCTCACACACTATATGAACAAAGTACATTTATTATTCTTTCATTGGATTCCCTGCAAGAAAGTGACTTTGGTATTGTAGTTGTGTGGGATTTATGAGCCCTTGTGCACTATTGGAGACTTGGGAGTATTGGGTGCCTCTACCAATTACCATGCTGATGTTGATGGTAGTGGTAATGGTAATGTTGGTGTTCATGAGCGTGAGGAAGAAAGTAACATAACTTTCTTTCTAGTGTCGAGAGACTCAAGTCGATCGAATGGATATATGGTCATATATCACTTGGTTATATTATATAGGCTATTGTCAGGGTATCATTTATCTAACTTAAGCCCACATTTGGTGAGGCGATTACATGCAACCGCAGTTCAGGAATTCAAGCTTCTTCCTTCCTTTCCCTACCCTGCATCCAGGATTCGATTGGAACAAGGCAATTCAAATACAGTTTCATATATATATGGTTTGGAATTTGAATAGGATCAAAATTAGAATGAATACAACTTAAGTTGTTTGCCTAAGGCTAGACTAATTTGGATATTGATCATACTATATGTTGGTGGGACTACCTCAGATAATGACGTCTCCCATGCTTCGAGCGTTTGATTCCTGCGAACGAGCGCAAGTTGCATTCAAAGGGCACGCACGTGGACGCACGTGTGAGATTTAAACAAGTGCGCTCCATATATCACCTTCAGATGCGCGCCTCTTCTGCTATAAAAGGAACCCTAACTTCCACGCTTAGGTATCTGACATTCTCTAAACCAAACTCAAAATCTAGTTTCTTTCACTAGATGAATTATATTCTTAATTTAGTGCCGGAGAGGTAACGCTCGAATCCGTCTGGGCACCCTTCTGACTGCTCGTGCTTCTTTCACGGGTAGCGAAATCACTCTTAGAGAAAACATCTTTTACTTTGCCAATGCACGACCGAACGCATAGATCACATTCAAATTATTTTTCCCACACACAAAAACCACGCTCTCTGTAGAATTACTAATTGACGTGTCGCGTAACCGGGGTCAAACAACTTCAATTTAATTACCATGCAATCGTAGTAATATGGACAAGTAGGGATCGTTCTAGCCGGGGAAACCAAAGGGCGATCGAAAGAAGATAAACCAAACAACTTATAAACAAGTATTCACATATATATTGAAATATTGGGGGTTTAAGATTGATTAATTCTAACAAATAACCTACTGAAAATTAAACCTAAGATTATTATATACAAATGATCAACATACTCATGCAACACATAACACGAAAAACCATCAAGAACACATAACAACTTCATGCAAGGCCGGGCAGCAACGTTCAAATTATCCTAGACTCTAACCAATTCCGATTCTAATTAGAGCCTTTGCGGTTATCTAATTGTTAAGAC
>NC_020494.1:4589975-4607408 GCF_000184155.1 Fragaria vesca subsp. vesca
ACGAATTCATGATAATTAATCAATTAGAAATCAAAAACACATAAGAACATGCTACTGCCCTAAAACCTAAATCACGAAATCATCATATATTCAAGAAGTTACAAATCAAAACATAGAACAATCAAAGATCACAAAGAAATCCGAAAACCATGTTTGATAAATAAAACCAAAATCGAAAAGTATATTACAATAGAGTTCGAAACTATACAGAAAATAATACAAGAAGCCATGAGAAAATCACACTTTTACAACCTTGAAAGATTCGGCAAGTGTGGGGAAAATCGGTGGAAGGATGGAATGATTCTTATGGTTTGTGGTGGATGAATCGGCTAAGTAATTTTCTGTATAGGGTTTGGTAGAGTTTCGGCTATGTAATTGCAAGAGTAGAGATGATGCTTATGGCCTTGAAGTCATGCTTTATATAGAGGAAAAACCCTAGAGAAGTCGGCCACAAAGCCTAAACCAAGTTGGTTTAGGATTCCTAGTTCTTCTCAATTTCGGCAGAATGACCTCCGTCTGATGATTACGTCATAACTCCTTCTAGAAAATAGATATTGAGGTGATTCCAATTGATTTGGAAACTAGACTCCCGTAGCTTTCTATCCATATCTGTCACGTTTTCTGATTCATTGTGAGCTGTCCTGGAGAGTCCGTTGAAGTTGACAGGTGTGCACAGGAATTCTCCCGATTTCATCAGGATTTTCAAGGCTTGGATATTCTTGGAATTCTGCCGAATTTAGATCTTCTTCTCCATATTGGACTTGGTTTGGACCTCTCCTTCATGGACTAGGCTTCGTGGATCAGCTACTTTGCTTCCCTAGGTCCATCAGGAACACTTCTCTCGGCAATGATTCAAGCATAACTTCAATTCTCCTGATTCTTTTTGCCATAACTCTTCTACATATCACCTAAATATCAGAGAAGTTAAATCAATTTGTGACAATGTAAAAGCTTTACAGAATCATAAGAACATCTCTAAGGCTCCACAAATCGGCTTTTGACAATTTTCTACATCATTCCTCTATGTTTAACACATTTTACGCACAACTCTACCAAAAACTTTCGACTCTACATTATGACTCTATTCTACGACAATAAGAGATAATCAAAGTACAAATGGAGGTAATAACACATTAAGAATGTCGTATTTTATGCTCCTATCACTAATTCACGAATGTGCAAGCGTTCACGCATCGTCAATTTTCATTACAGCCGATTCCGCCCGGAAATAGTTTGCCTAATGAAATCATGAATCGTCAATTTCATTCATTTTTCCAAATTAGAATGAATACAACTTAAGTTGTTTGCCTAGGGCTAGTCTAATTTGGATATTGATCATAATATCTATCCTTCTCTGAAAATAGCATCCACACCTTGGTTTACTGATTCATGATTTTATGGAGGATAAAAATAAAAAGGATACAGTAAAACCTCTATAAATTAATAATGTCTGGACCGGCAAAATTTATTATTCATTAATTGATAAATTAATAAATTATTAATTTATCAAAAATAACTTATTAATTTATCAAAATATTATTTATTTTCTCAAATATAGTTTTTTTTTTCAACAATATTGTTTTACATTGTTCAATGTACTACGTTGCTGAATTCATTACATATACATTATTCAATAGGCTACTTTATTCGATGTACTACTTTATGGAGCCCCTGCTGGTCACGAATAGAAACTCTTAACGCAACGATGACATTAATTAAATAAATTTTTATTGCACCATGAGAACCACACCAGAGGTTTCTTACCATGATAAGAAAAGTCTGAGATTCAATGTGACATCAATTTCAAGAAAACAAGCCACAATTGACTCATTTTTTATCAAGTCCTCATAAATAAATAATTAATTATATGTATTAAGGAATAATTATTTTATATATTCATTGGGGTCTATGTAAATTCTCGTATTTGTATTATCTTATAAATTTAGCGAATTATTGATTTAGCACGTTGTCCCTGACTTAGGATCGACAAAAATTATTATGTTAGCGAGGTTATTAATTAATCGATTATTAATTTTGATACGGGTGTATCGTGTTCTCCAGGAGCTTAGTTAGATTCATTTTCCAACTTCGTTAGGGAAACAGTTTTCTAACTTAGATAGGAAAATAGTTTCTAGGTTAGTTACGAATTCTAAAGTCTAAAAAAAGAGATTTTTAGTTTAGATCTAAACATAGAGTGAAACAGAAACACAAATATGGTTAGAGGTGCTGTGAGAGAAAGATTAAGAGAGTTGTATCTTTTGAACAATATTCAATAGAAGATAGTTTTCTTCAAGTTTTGTTCTTGTTTGTTTCCTTTCTATTGCTATTGATAATTTCGCAATCAATATCACCTTGCATAGTGATTTGTACCAAGTTAGTATCAGAGCACTTCAAGTCTGCAATGGGTTCCTATGGTTTATGGTCCTTACTCTATCGCAATACAGAAAATTAGGCAAGGTTCTTGTTTCTTGGGAGAAAACCAGAAGGACAAGAGAAAAGAAGATGGGTGACGAAAGAACAGATAAAGATATACTTGATGCGGTAGAGAAACAGTTGACGTCGATGGGTTCTACTCATACGGAACTGGCCGATTTCATCAAACATGAGAAGAAAGTCTAACCTTTGGAAAAACCCGAAGAGCATGACTTCCGATTTAGATGGTGAAAGGGATTAAATAGTTTCGGATGAGAAAACAGACGACACCAGCAAAACTTCGCAGCAAGGAGGCAAGGGTTCTTTTCGAAATCTGAAGATTGATTTCAAAGTCGAGATCCCTATGTATGATGGGAGCGTCAACGTAGAGAAACTTGATTGGATTGAGCGTCTGGAAACTTGTTTTACTCTTTATGGCTACACGTCAAAGGAGGAGATTATCTTTGCAACTCTTAAAGTATTGGCTCATGCTTTAACTTGGTGGAAGTCCTATAGAAAATATAGTGACTGAGAGGCAGTGTCGTGGAAGAAGTTCAAAGAGTTGCTTAAGCAGCAGTTCTATCTAGTTGGTTTTCTAGAAGAACGATGGTGCAAGTGGTACAACTTGCATCATGAACTCAATCAGTCTGTACATGAATACAGTCAATACACCACCGAATTTCAGAATCAAGCTATGGTTTTGGATATTGCATTGAAGGAGCATCCTGTGTTCATGAAGTATGTGGTGGGTTTTAGTGAATATAACTAGAAAGAGTTAAAATTATTCACGGTAAAAACTAGTGCAGAAGCCAGCGTGAAAGCTACTGTCATTGAAGGTAAATTTAAAAAGAACAAAGCAAAAGGAGATGGAAGGCAATCTGTGGGTGAGTCCAATGGTTCCTATGGCAAAAGGAAGAGCACAATAAGGGTGAGTCTGATGGGAAAGAAAGTTTGGTTTGCAGTCACTGCGAAAGAACATGTCATTTGGTGGATAAGTGTTGGGTGAAGTATTCTCATCTTATACCTAGAAGGTTAAGACAGAAGGAGGAGAAAAAGAAAGCAGCTTTGACCATGCAGAGCCCAAAGGAAGTACTAGGGATGACAAAACCAAATACAAAGCTCAATCTTATGGCAGGAAAAAAGCATGTGATAGACGAAGATGACCCCAGGGAGCAGCTCTTAGTTGTTAAGTTACAAGTGAAGACCAGTTTGGTTGATGCCATTGTGGATTTGGGAAGTCAAAAGAATCTTATCTCTGAAGCCTTGGTTCAGAAGCTGGGTCTCAAGACAGTCAGACATATGAAGCCATATCCGTTGAGATGGATCCAAAAGGAAGTCGGCAGATGGAGTGTAACCAACCAATGCACATTCAAGTTTGCTCTTCATGAGTCTTACATTGATGAAGTAACTTGTGATATGGTGCCATTGGATGTTTGTCAAGTTATTCTAGGAAATCCCTACTTGTGGGATAGATATGCTATCTATCTATAAGTATTAAGTATACGTTCACAAAGGATGAACAAGAGTTTGTTATTCGAGCGGTTTCCCTACCATAAAAGGCAAGCTTGGTAGCAGCGACTCAGGCTAAAAGATTAGTCAATGCATGTGAAAAATTTTTTTTTGTTGATTATACATCCATATGAAGGGCACTTAAGTCAAGATGTTGAGAGGTTAAAATTGAAGAAGTCACAGGCAAAGTACAAGGCCAAATATAATAGACATGGGGTACCTTGTAACTTTGGTGTTGGCCACTTGGTATGGTTGAGGCTGAGTAAATAGCACCTCAGAGATGATCAATTGCTGGAAGATTGCATTTTGGAGCGTAAAGTGACTACGACACGTCAAGGGGAATGAGAAGTGTTTCGCATTGGGCGTGCATGTCAATTTCCAAGTAAGGCTAAATGGTTCAGCAAAGAAAAGAGAACTCTCGAGTTTCCTCATCTCTGTTTTTAACTTAAACGGGAGTTTAAGTTTCTAAAAGGGGGACCCATATGATATGAGAGTATCGTGTTCTCGAAAAGCTTAGTTAGAGATTCCTTTTCCAACTAAGTTAGGGAAACAATTTTCTAACGTATATAGGGAAATAATTTCCAGGTTAGTTAAAGATCCTAAGGTCTATAAAAAGAGATGTTTAGTTTAGATCTAAACATACAGTGAAACAGAAACACAAATATGTTTAGATGTATTGTGAGATAAAGATTAAGAGAGTTGTATCTTTTGCACAATATTCAATTGAAGATAGAGGGTCGCAGACACTAGTCGTATTTGGTTGCTATCTTATTATTCTTTTATATTACGCAAAACGATATGATAAGTACTGGTTTGATGATCAAAAGTTATAAATTATAACAACTTAAACCTGTATATCTTATTAATATCAAGTCATTCACTTATCTCTCATTGTTCATTAAAAACTGTGCTTAGGTGACAAGCTGCACGATTATAATGCCTACTTTGGATTATAACTTGGAATTCAAACTTCCTTTTAGGTTTTTTTTAACAAATAAAAAAAAAACTAAATGCGATTGCCAAGTTAGAAAAGCATATTGGAACTAATTTGTTCAACTAAATAAAAGTTTGTTTTAACTTCGTAAGAAAAAAAAAACATCAACTAGCTCTTGAGCACAATCAAGCTTCTAAAAAAAGATTCATAGTTATAGAACTTCGAGAGATGCCACTTATACAAATCATCATCATATATTTAGTCATATGAATATCAATCAATTCATCTAACTAAAACAAACATTACTAATCAATTTTGCAATATATTGATCACTATGTTCTTTGGTATACAAAATCAACAACCTATCTCTCAACTAAGAACACATTCCCTAGTGAAAGCCCCTTTTTTTCAACCACAATCTCAAAAAACAAAAGATACAACTACAAAAGAAAATATAACAACAATATCATACAATCATCACATCTTAATAAAGATTTCTACGACTCAAAAAAATAGATGAAGCAATAGTAAACCCAAACCACTACCCTAAAAAATTATATTCACACCACTATTCTCTTTAAACCCAAACCCATTCTTCTCAGACAAAGACGAAACCCAAAAACTGAGTTCAATTGTCCCAAACAAACACTGAGTTCAATTGTCATATAGATCGGGTTCGAAAATCAACAATATCGCCTTGATTCATTGCTCCTTGATTCGCCGAGCTCTACTTTCGTAGGTATCGTTTGTTGAGTTTGTTGGTGGTAATTTTATGTAGTTAGTGGTTAAATCCCTAATTTAAATCTTTATTGGTGCAGATATGCTACTGATTTTGTAGGGAGAATCTTCTATCACTTGCTTTGCACTGTGGTCAAGTGCACCCTTGACAACCGTAGGGTTTTCAAGCATGAACGGTCTGAGTCCATTCATCAACGGGATAAGAGAAACATTAGCCGTCATTTGTGAGGAAGGACACACACAATAGTTAGCTCTCACATTGCAACAAGGCCAACAGTTGCTAGAAGATTTTGAATCTATGAGCAATAATTGCAATCCATACATTTAAGTGCCTTGTTTGGTGCGGCATGGTTTTGGTGCAAAGCTGCAAGCACTGTACATATTGAAAAAAAATTTAGACTCTCAATCAGAATTCTTGAAGAAACAATCTATTACACTCAAATGACTCAATGTAGCTATTATGAAATTTATTATAAATACGAAATATTAGTTGTAGCTTTTTCATTTCTATCACAACATGATGATGATCTTGACTGTTTGATGAGGCATATTTTGAAGAAAATATGCGATGATCCATGTATATTGACACTAGAAGAGTTGGAATCAATGTCTAAGCTAGATGATGTTTCTGAGAAAGAGAACTTTTTTTATGACAACCATGCGGTACTCTCTTGTAAAATATCTTTTATAATGTCGTTATTGGTATGGATTCTGGGCTCTGATAGATTTAATTCTTTCATGTTGTTATGTATGTCTCTGTCTTTAACAACGTAGCTTGATTCCTAAAGGGCATTATGTTCTTATTTTTTCCCGAAGTCTAAAGATGTTTGATACTATTCAGGTTAGTTGCTTAAACTTATGTGTTAAAAATTATAAACTGAATCTGGACATTTTATTGTTGGTCTTCTCAAGGCACTTGTTGCATTATTTGCTTGCAAAATCTGCATGACTATGCATGCCATCTAGGTTCTTACAAAGTTTACCCTTAATGTATTAAACCTTTTACATAATCCATAATCACATACTTAGAATACAGATAATTAATCACGAAATCAGCTTAGTGCAGGGGTGTCGGCTAGAGGATGCAAATTGCATGACTTTGTTGGCAATCCGCTAAATTACGGATCACTGATTTCTTGACATTATGTTATTTTTTAAAGAATTAAAATAACTCCATTTGTTTCAATCAGATGACCATACTAGGTCAATCTTGGAGAGGTCTGAAGACAACTCCGTATACAAGCATTGCCTAGTATGTCTACAATTCAAAAAAAAACCTACAAAAATCTAGCAAAAAGACTAATTTTCAAAAAATGAACTTATTATGGCTGAGGAATCAAACCATGGTACCCTTGCTCAATGAATCAAGGCCTAGAGACCTTTTTGGTGTACCTTTTCATCAAAAAGAAGGGTAGACACTTCGTTAAGATTATGTAGGGATCTGTCCCTTCATGAGAAGGTGATTACTCCCCGCCATGTTCATCAACATGGGTGGCTCTTGTGTTGCATGAGCAGCCATGGAGTCAGAAGTCTCCCATTGGAACAACTGCTTCTTATCTGTGCTTCCACGAGGCCTTCCTCTATTCTTGGGTGATTTACAAGTGTTGGCAATACCCAAACCACCTCTATTAGTATCCATCGAAAACCTTAGGTCCTCCGGGTTCAATGGCAATGAGACCATTGCTAATGCATGTTGTGACCGTTTTTCGCTTTCGGGCTTGTCCTCTTCTCTTCCCCACCGGACCCTGATGACCTTAAATGAGGATGGAACGGGAGGGACCTCTCTTATATGCATTGTCCTCTTCGTTATTAAACAAGGATGGAGAGGAGGAACAACCAATGTGGGCCGCACACTAGTCCTAAAGGCTATAGGCGGAGCAACAGTCATAGTGGAACCCGACGTCACCGCTTGCATTGAATGGGCATCATGGGTTTTGGGGAATTCCAATTTTCCATGGTCAATAATCATACACTCCTTGCAACGCCCTATAAGCCTCTCATACCTGTATTGTAACTAGATGACTTTTTCAGTGGAAACCCTAGTCGGCTCAAGCCGAACTGGGTTGTTCAAAGGTAACGTGAGCCGAACCCTAGCAATAGCCTTCTCCTTAGTCCAACACTCTTACCTGGTCAACTTGAAGCACTGATCTGATAGTCTCGCCGACTAGTCTCACCGTTGCCTCGGTAGATAGAGTCAACGGCAAACCTCGGCTGTGTATGTCCAACAATCACATTGCCGTCAAACGTCTCTTGTCCAACTCGGTAACACTCAAGCCAGACCCTAAACCTCTTGGGTAAAATCACAACAGTTTGGTGTTTTGGATGTTGTTTGATAATGCGCGAACAACTTGATTGACACATCCTGCAGTTCCATGTTGAAGTAGATTGTGAATTTGTCCTAAATGAAGGACCCTGGTTCTTTGGAAAACATGGTTTTTCTGTCGCTCCATAAGATTGATTGATGCATGTGAATGATGTTTGGATTAAATCAATTCCCGTATAGGATAGTATTTTGATCACTCTCCAAAGTTTTTTACGGATGGTGCTATGATTTTGATTGGAGTCATTCTAGGTGTGATCATGTAGTTAGACCCGACGAAGATTAAGAAGGGAACGACGACCAAAGTTAGGATCTGCCACAACATCACCGAGCCTGTGAAACAAGTGTTTAATCCTCACACCTTTGAGTTCATAATGTCTAAAGTTGTGGTTGTGGTGAGGTACCGATATGATTAGCTAGTAAAATTTTGTCGCTTATGCAGTATGTTCAAGCAAGACTGGCGCTGTAACGAACCATTAGAGGCAGAGGCGAATATGATTGTGGATGTCGACCTTAACCCTAGCTAAGGCTACGGAAAGGACCATTTCTCAATCCCTTTGCCTCTCAAACCCACAGCCTCGACCTTTCTGGCTTCACAGCTGCTTCTCCACAGTTTGGCAACGGTCTCTTCTTCCTTCCTGTCCTTTTTGGCAAAGGCTCAAGCTCAGCTGCCCTGGGCCCCTAGCAGTGTAGCTAGCTCCATTGTTAATTGGGGCCTATCATTGGTAAGAAATGATCTAACAAACAACTTACATTGGTGCAGTATATCATAATTAAGGTCCAAGATGATTGTTACACTAATGCGGTTGAGAACCAGGAGGTTCAGCTTGGCTTTGAGCCTGGGGTAGCCCTCAAAACTTATTGTTAATGCCATTATTCTTATATCCCCAACTAAGAAGAATAGGTTGGGAAGACCCACCTGGCAGCAAGAGTAAGGCCAAAATTAGGGAGATCAAGCCGCATGTCGTAGGGGTATCCAAAAATAGTTACTTGTGGAGGAGATTGTTATTGACAATGCAGTTAACACTAACCCTTATGATGCAAGTTGCAGAGGATGGAGTGATGCATATAATGATCCTATGATTGAAGCAATTTAGGATGTGGTTGGTGTGCCACAGGAATAGGTTTCTTTGTTTTTTTTGTTGCAAATAAGGTTAGATTCTAACGTGGTTTCGTTTTGGTTGAGTTCCTAACACCGTCAAAGAATTGTTCTTTGTTCTCTTGTTTTTATTTTCTAGATTTGGTTGCAATGTATCTGCAGTGGCGGAGCTATGCCAAGGCCAAAAGGTGCCCTGACACCCCTTAGTCTTCTAGTTGCTATGTGATTTGAAGCTATGAGCTTATTGACTTGGAGAAAATTCCTAGCTTATTGTGCTTGCTGGCACCCCTAACAAATGAATAACTGTGTTTTCAGGAAGTTACTCAATTAATAAATGGAAATGTTATTATATATGTGGTAGATCTCCAATTTCATAACTAGATTTTATTAGCTTATAAAAGTTCTAATTGTTTACCTTATCCAAATTTATATTTTTGGGATATACACATATAATTCGTGAGGGAGCAATGAAAAAAATTTATAGCAAGTCTACATCATAATTAGCTATCGAGGTTTAATTTTCATTTCGGTAACGCACAATTTTTCTTTTACTACATATATATTGGTCAGCCCCCCTAATTATAAATTTCTGGTTCCGCCTCTAGGTATCTGCTTGAGTAGTTTTATTGTTGGTTTCTAGAACCATTTTGATGCCTTGATCTTGACTCATTGTTTTCATAGCCGTGCATGGAGTGAGCATTGAAGTCGTAATTTTTTCACATTCTTATTGGATTGTGACACTGGCGGAGCTACTTCAAGACCAAAGGGTGCCATGACACCCTCCATATTTTGGCTTGTATATGTATTTTTCTTTGTAAGTTGGTTCAAATGAGTTCATGCTTGGGTTAATAAGAAATAGTGGCACCCCCTACCTATTTATAATCTTTGCCTCTGCTATTGAATTGACGCCCGCTCGATCTTCAAAAAAAAAAAAAAAGGTTCTTTAGTCGATAATGATTTACACTACTAGCTAGTCTTCGAAATACATACTAGCTAGTTAATTTCGACCATCGGTTTTAAGTGGCGCATAGCTAAATTTTCTCTTCATGAGGATGTTTATTTGGAAATTTTTCAAAGAGTCAAATTAATTTTTTAATTAAATAAAATTTAAAAATTAGATTTTAAATTTATTTGGTCATTTGGATATTAAAGAGCCGTAAGAAAAAAAAAGTGTAACCAACGCCGAGGTAGAAGGGGCAATAAGAGAATTTCACATTCCATGTTGTGAGTTAACGTGAACGCGTAGTTAGGCTTTCCGGAGGCCAAACAAAGGCAAAAGGGAGAAATAGAGAGGTTGAAGTGCAACGAGAAGAAAGTGCAAGAACGAACGAGAAGAGAGAGACACAAAAATAATAAGGGAAAAATAGTTGCAGAGAGAGAGAGGATCTTCTTTCTTTCTTTCTCGTTCAAGAAGGATTCAAGGTCCTGCCGTCTGCAACAACATTTCCCATGTAACCCCTCCCTAACCCTAAACATACGTACGTATAACCTACATTATCGTTCTCCTCCTGGCGTTTTAATCATCCAGGCTTTGTTTAGTAGAGTTAGAGACCCGTCGGCATTGTCCTCCAGAGCCGAGGTTAGGTTGCGTTGCTGCAACTCGGAGTTTTTGGAATAGAAGTAGGCACGTTTTTGGTGTTGGATCATTGGGTTTATGGTTGTCTCTGTCAAGAGAGAATTCATGGTTTCTTCGGCATTGTGGTGTTTCTGAGGGAATCCGGTGTTTGGAGCTCTACCTCGGATCTGAATCCAATTAGACATTTTGTCTGCAATGGTAAGTTTTCTTTGCTCGTAATTTGTTTCTATCCAAGCTTTGTATATAATGCATTTGCTATCAATTTGTTGCTATTCTATATATAATTTGATTCCAAGCTCAATTTATTGCCATGGGGTTTCAATGTGGCTTCATTTTTGCGCTTAGTTAGCAAAAATGGGGATTATTTAATTGCTCTGATGAGCTAAAGATGGGATTAGAAATGTTTTGATTATCGTTCGTGGTGGACTGGTGGTGAGAATTCCAGAAATCTTTTTTTGGATTTTGTTATTTATTTATTTTTTTTATCATAGTCAAAGTTGAAAATTTTAGAATATCGATGTTCATTTCTTGATTAACTCAATTGAAATTAACTTTTTTGGATGTAACTTGGTGGAAGCCTATGAGATGGCTGGGCAGTTAGTCTATTGTTTAAATGGATTGCTGGCTCAAAAGCCATTAATTTTGCAAAATAAGTTGTAGAAAAGAGAGCTTAATTCTTCCCCATTGCTGCTTATTGACCAGAATGTTTGTTAGATTTTAAGTTTCTGATCTCTTTTTATTTTGGAAGACTGTAAACCGAGACTGTGTTTGTTAGAAAACTCGAAATGTATTCTTATGATAAGTTGTAGACTAACCTCAAGCAACATGCTTGCCATCCTTTATGCAGTTAATTTCTTTTCAAGGTTGTATTTGTATCTCATTGTGGTGCTGTTTTGTTCTATTGGATGCTTCCCATCAGTATATGATACATGATAGATGCCTTGAGAAGCTGGACATAATTCTAACCAAGCACATTTAAATGCTAAAAAGTAAAAACTAAGATAAAACCAAGAAATTCCAGAAAATAAAATAAAAGCCTCATGTTGTTTCTCTTGCAAGTTAGTTCTCACATTTTGACATAGCAGCCAGTTGGTGTTTTATGGATGAACTGCTTTTTAATCTGAAAAGATGAAAATCAAGTTTTTTGTATAATTTATTATTAGAACTTTCATTTTCAGCTGTAGAATACCTCACAGTTTTGTAGATCAGTTCAGTATCCTGATTGCATCTTAATCTTGTCGTCTCCTGCTGTCTATCACTCATTGTTGTGCATCAATTATGGCTATGATTTAAAATAAAGATGTTCTTATAGATCTACTGTTGATTTTATTGGCCATGCAGGCAGATAATGTCAAATTGGCAGTTGGATCTTTTGTTTGGGTAGAGGATCCTGAGGTAGCTTGGATAGATGGAGAAGTAGTCGGAGTTAATGGTGAAGAGGTTGAAATAAACTGTACATCAGGGAAGACGGTAAATGCTGCTCTTGATAGTTTTTATTAATCTAGTTGAAATTGGGGATATCATTGTTCATATGATTAAGAATTGCATGTTTCTCAGACTTTTTTATCTTGCAGTGGCCTTTTTCATTTTTCTTATTGCTGTTTGACACAACTCTTTGCAGCCCTTGGTATTGTTCATCCAGTTGCTTTTATCAAGATACAGAGCAAATTTATTTATTTATCTTTACATGACCATGCATTTTCTTTGCATTTTCAGTCTACGTTAATTAGGTCGGAAAACTTATAGCACCATATCTGGATGTCAGTAATCCTTTTAACCTCTGTGAAAATGTTGATTATGATTTCTTCATTGATTAGTAATTCAAACAGTAGCTGTTACGTTATTTCATTTCGGGTTCTTTTCATTGGTTACGTGGAATAAAAAAGGAACTCTATTTTTTGACATTTATGTTAAGGTTTATACTTTAGACCTTCGCTATCTTGTACATGTATATTTAATATCTAGTGCCCGATTGACCCCATATCAGTGAATATGGTAAGAGTCTCATGGACATTTTATTCTCTTTTTCATTTTTACTGTAGGTTGTGGCCAAAGCATCCAGTGTTTATCCAAAGGATCCAGAGTTTCCTGAACAAGGTGTAGACGATATGACAAAGTTGGCTTATCTACATGAACCGGGGGTTCTGCAGAATTTGAGTTGTCGATACTCTTTAAATGAGATATATGTGAGTCTTATTTGGAGAGATGCACATCCCTTGTCTCTTTTAACAAGTTCAAGAGAACTAGTGGTGTTTCTCTTGATCTTGTAAATGAAATAAATGCCATTTTAATTTCTGCAAAATTAGCTTTCCTTTTCACCTCTCTACTGTTATTCAGAAATGTGATAACGTCTTCATTTGCTATGTACATTTGTTAGTTTAGAGGTGAATATTCAAAGAAGCAGTGTAACTAAAAATATGGCAGACACAGCTAACCTCTCTAATGGTGTTTCCAGACATACACAGGGAGTATCTTGATAGCTGTGAACCCTTTCCAGAGACTACCTCATTTATATGATAATCTCATGATGAAAAAGTATAGAGGAGTGCCTTTAGGTGAACTGAACCCACATCCTTTCGCTATTGCTGATGCTGCATACAGGTAATTTCTCAAAGTTTGCCTTTGGTTTCACTTGTTGAGTGTTATACTATATTCAGTGAGTTAAAACTAATAAGAAAGTTTCTAATGCAGGCAGATGATTAATGAGGGAATAAGCCAGGCAATTTTGGTCAGTGGAGAAAGTGGAGCTGGAAAAACAGAAAGTACAAAGATGCTTATGCAATATCTTGCCTATATGGGTGGAAGATCTGCATCTGAGGGGCGGTCTGTGGAGCAACAAGTCTTAGAGGTAACCAGTTTGTTTTTAGCCATCCAAGTGCGTAGCATCACATTTAATTCCATTTTTGTATCTAAGACGTCTGTTGTTCATGGGATTTTGTTTATGAAGTGACTTTTCCTAGTGAGATTATTAATTTATTTTCTTTCATTTATTGATCTATTTGATGGCAGTCCAACCCTGTTCTCGAAGCATTTGGTAATGCAAAGACTGTAAGAAATAATAATTCAAGGTGGGAACCTCTTTTCTTTTTGCTTCTACTGACATAAATATTCTTTAATTTTCTGAGATACACAACTACACTACGAAATACGAATGCTATAATTTACTGCTGAAGTCAATATTGAAAACATTATGTAAATATTCACTTATATTTTCAATACTTGCATGAGTTTCTCCCCTCAATCAAGTTCAATATAACTGCAGTCGTTTTGGTAAGTTCGTGGAGCTTCAGTTTGATAAAAGGGGAAGAATCTCAGGAGCTGCAATCAGAACTTATTTATTGGAACGGTCGCGTGTTTGTCAACTGTCTGATCCTGAGAGAAACTACCATTGCTTTTATATGCTCTGTGCTGCACCACCAGAGGTTAGTTGAACTTTGATATCCAAATGAAAAATTATTCATTTGTAATTACAGTGATATTGCGTTGCAAGAAATTATTTATTGTTCTCCAGCTAAATACTGTATTTTAGATATTCAGAAAGACCACTGGATAATAAATGATCGCAATTGTTCAGATGCTGATCATTCCAAAACTTGAGAAAATTGTAGTTTTTTATGACTGTACCGTGTATCCCTTTGTGCATGCTCACATGCAGATAGTCATAGGTCTAAGCATGGTAGTGGCACATCAGGATCACCTGTGTAACCCAAGTACACAGGAAATGACAACCACAGTACTCTAATTGAATTTCTCTCATTGACATGCTTTATTGTGTTCACACAGGATGTTAAGAGGTACAAATTGGGAAATCCAACAACATTTCATTATCTAAATCAGTCAAACTGTTATAAGCTGGATGGGGTGGATGATTCTAAGGAGTACCTCACAACTAGGAAAGCTATGGATGTTGTTGGGATCAGCCCTGATGAGCAGGTATATCACTTGTAGCTTATAGATACTGAATATTCAGAAGAAAAAGAAAAAAGAAAAGAAAAAACCTTTTCAATGTTGCGGTTTCAGGATGCCATATTTCGAGTTGTAGCTGCAGTACTCCATTTAGGCAATATTGAGTTTGCAAAGGGGACAGAGGCTGATTCTTCTGAACCGAAGGATGAGAGATCTTGGTCCCATCTCAAAACAGTTGCTGAACTCCTCAAGTTTGTGATCATTGTTCATTATTTTCAAGATTAACATATGAAATTTGATGTCAACAGTAGTGCTAATGTCTAACCTACAACATCCATTAGGTGTGATGAGAAATCACTTGAAGATGCTCTTTGTAAACGTGTGATGGTGACCCGTGATGAGACCATAACAAAATGGTTAGATCCAGACACTGCAGCCACCAATAGAGATGCGCTGGCCAAAATTGTTTATTCAAGATTATTTGATTGGTAGGTTTCAGTAATTTTTCAATGAAGTGTATGTTTCAATAGATACTAATTATTTCATCATTCAGAACATAAAGTGTTCACTGATTTTTTAAGTGTGTAATCTGATTACTCCAGGCTTGTGAACAAGATAAATAACTCCATTGGTCAAGATCCTGATTCGAAACATCTGATTGGAGTTCTGGATATTTATGGATTTGAGAGTTTCAAGACAAACAGGTGCTTAACTGGTACGCTTTTGTTTTCATCATTTAGAGGTTAATTCTTGCAGAGGACTGCCTCGTATTGTTTTATTTATCTGATGGGGATAATAATTAGAAAGACTATCTTGTGCCCTCTTTGATGTAATTTGACCAATGCAATTGCATTTGTGATTGTTAAATTATTTGGGATGGTATTTCTCCTGCTTCTCTGGCTGGTTCTTCCTGGATAAACACTTTTAGATAAAGGTCCTTAAATTGGTTTCACAGTTACTTGCAAGCACCTTTTTGACACAACTCTGTTCCTTTCTTAATCCAGTCATCTTAGTTGCTTTTATTATATTCTTGAGTTTGATGCTCATGTCTGTAGTTTCAATACTGTTAACTGTGTGCAGCTTCGAGCAATTTTGTATCAATTTGACAAATGAAAAATTGCAGCAACACTTTAACCAGGTGTGGAAAATGAATACATGATCATATCTATTCTTTGCTATTCTTGGGTCTTCTAGACTTCTCATTAATTAAGTGTAAACATTCTGCTTAACAGCATGTCTTTAAGATGGAACAAGAAGAATATACCAAAGAAGAAATTGATTGGAGTTACATAGAGTTCGTAGATAATCAGGATATCCTTGATCTCATTGAAAAGGTATAAATTCCTACCTCTTTTTTTCTATTTATTTATTTAATTTTTTTTCTATTTGAAGTTTTGTTTATTTTCTTGCGATTTAGATAAGAACCTAATTTGAGATTAACGATGCCTATATATTTATATATAGTTTTTCTGTAGTGCTGCAAGTTCTTTTCAATATTTTTTACAATCTTGTGAGTGAAAAATTAGTCCTGCGTATGCGAGTGTTTCCCAAGTGTGCTTCTCTTGAATTACTCCTTTCTTTTTCTTTTTTTCGTTTATTGGAACTCGAGGGGCATTGCAATTGATTTCCTGTCCATCTTTATACTCTTCTAACTTTGGTTATTAAAGTAGTTGTTTTCATAACAAAAAAAAAAAAAAAAAACAAATCTTCATACTACGTTTATTTTCTCCCTATTATTCATGCATCCTTGCTGCTGCTATTATTCTCTTTGCAACAGAATGATGTTTTACCGAATAATAAGATTCATGATATCGAGGTTTATTTATCTGATGCATGCTTTTCATCTTCAGAAACCTGGTGGCATCATTGCTCTACTAGATGAGGCTTGGTAACCATTCGAATATCAAACAATTATATGATATCCCTTCCCTGCCCTTTCCGTCCCAATTTTGAAGGCAGCGAGCAGTTGATTATTTGGATTATGAATTTATTTTCATATTTAATGTTTGTGACAAAGCTATTTGAACTTTTTGTAGCATGTTCCCCAAATCAACACATGAAACGTTTTCACAGAAGCTTTATCAAACTTTTAAGGATCATAAACGTTTTAGCAAGCCGAAGTTGTCACCCACTGACTTCACTATATGTCATTATGCCGGTGATGTAAGTTTTCCAGTTCCAGATTTATAGTAATATGCAATATCTATATCTCGCAGAAGAAACTATAAACTTGCTAGGTAATTATTTCATTGGTACATTTTGTTTTCAGGTTACGTATCAAACGGAGTACTTCATAGATAAGAACAAAGATTATGTTGTTGCTGAGCATCAAGCACTCCTGACTGCATCAGCGTGCCCTTTTGTTTCAAACTTGTTCCCTCATTTACGCGAAGATTCTGCAAAGTCATCAAAATTCTCCTCAATAGGTTCTCAATTCAAGGTCCCCTTCTGCTCTAGTTTCTCATTATGCATACTCGCAGTGATTTTTTTTTTTTGGATTTATGCTATTTTACTTTTTATTTATGTGGTCTTTCTGTACAGCAACAACTGCAATCTTTGCTCGAAACACTAAGTTCCATTGAGCCTCACTACATACGTTGTGTGAAGCCAAATAATCAACTTAAACCAGCCATTTTTGAGAATAATAATGTTTTGAATCAGCTTAGCTGTGGGGTAAGCTTATTTTTGCAGTCATTTCATTACTATTGATCATACCAGTAAGTTTGTTACAGATAATCAACAAAAAATGATAATTAATACCTATTATATTCCAGGGAGTTATGGAGGCAATTAGGATTAGTTGTGCTGGATATCCTACTAGAAAGACGTTTGCTGAATTTGCTAATCGTTTTGGCATCCTTGCACCTGAGGTTCTGAAAGGAAGGTAGTTCCATTTATCCTCTGGAGACATCAACCAAAACTCTTTCTCTCTCTCTCTC
>NC_020494.1:4607428-4623289 GCF_000184155.1 Fragaria vesca subsp. vesca
ACAACTACTCTCTCTCTCTCTCTCTCTCTCTCTCTCTCTCTCTCTCTCTCTCTCTTATTTCACCTGTGCAATTATACAGTAACTACCAGTGAACTACAAATGCACTGTTTATCTCTCCTCATCTATCATGTCGCACAACAATTAATATATGTATTATTGTTGTGTGAGAGATGTGGATTATTATGCAGAATCCAATATAAAAGTTTTGTAGAGTTGTAGTGTGCAATAGTTTTTGGATTATATGGCTCTTGAGAAACATATGTCTTTCTTAAAACTATTTGTGGGTTGGGGAGGAGTTACGGGATAAAATATGATTCTGTTTTTTACCTTCAGAATCAGTATCTTTTCAGTCATGGGATCTATTTGCTAAAGAGCAGCTGTTCTAACTAAGGCATGGTTCTCTTTGTTGGAAGCATGGTATCATATCTAGTATAGCTTTCATTTCTGTACTGTACTACAGTTCAAGGGGACAGATTGTCCCCAGAGATTGTACTGTTGCTTGATCACTCAAATAAAAATATTCATATAATGAGAGAAAGAATGACTAAACATTTACAAGGCAACTGCCATGATTTATGATGTATCTATAAGACTATAACCATACATGTATCAGGTCTTTAGCATTAGGTTTCTTCTTTTTCGTGTGTTTTATTTATTTATATATATTTATTGTGTGAGAAAGAAGTCCTATTAACCATCTTAGTTCTTTATGTTTAGTTTGGATAAGGTCACTGCATGCCAGAAGCTCTTGCAGAATGCCAACCTCCAGGGATATCAGGTACTCAGACTAGTTCTGGTTTTACAAGTTTATAGAGTTTATCATCTCTATTAAAAGATTATGTACAATTGAAAATACTTATGTTGTCTGCATGTAACTAGTATTTACTGAAATGGAGGCAGTTCTTGCTATAGAGGACTTAGGTTTTTATTGCACTGTAGTGTCACTGCAATTTGACAAATGCACCAGTTTGCAGAACCCAAGCTGCTTGTTACTGCTGAGCTTTATATGATCCACACCTTCACTCTTTGTAGTATTTAAAGGAAAAATCTTTATGTTTCTCTTGTAGATTGGCAAAACAAAAGTGTTTCTCAGAGCGGGTCAGATGGCAGAACTAGATGCTTGTCGAGCTGAGGTCTTAGGAAGATCGGCACGTGTTATCCAGAATAAAATTCGCTCATATGTATGTCTAAAAGTATATATCCGGTTACGGTCATCTGCCATTGAAATCCAAGCTGTGTGTAGAGGTACCAAGTATTCCACCTGAACTTCTTGGTGATAAGTTGCATTCTACCCCAAGAGATAGTAACACACACTTTGGTTTTTGGAGCTGATTCCAGGACAGATTGGACGGCATCTATATGAAAACATGAGAAGAGAAGTTGCTTCTGTGAAAATCCAGAAGTACAGTCGCAGATATATCTCAAAGAATTTTTATAAAAATGTGTGGTCTTCAGCTGTTTCTATTCAAACTGCTATGCGTGGGTGGGCTGCTTGTAATGAGCTTACGTTCAGGAGAAGAACAACCGCTGCAATTATTATCCAGGTGAAGATTACAATTTTGTTTATTATAGCAACACTGATATAGTGATATCTGATATTTTGCATCAAAACCCAAAACGTCAACGCAGTCTAGTCCAATAAGAAAAAGAAAAAAAAATAACAACAAAACCAGATCATACATAACCATACATGCAATCACAGAACTACATAACGAAGGGTTACAACCTTCTATTTTAACAAACTAGATAAATGTTGATGCCCTTAAAATCAACTGAAACAGATGCCCCTAAGGAAGAGCAGTGCATAACTCCCACAATTCCTCAACCTCCTTCTTTCATGATGTAAGCTGTTACATGTTGAATTAACACATGATTATACTCATTCTGCATCTTGACACATAATGCATAGGTTTTGGCATAATAGATATGGTCTCTTTTCTTGAAGCACATGACACGTATTGGGTTTATGCATGAACTATGATTCAAGCTGCTACTTCAACCTATGAAACATGTCCACCACATCTGAATCTTTTCATAATTTTTTCCACCTTTGTACTAATCCCTTTCAGTCTTGAATAATGCAGAGGAAAAGAATATAGTAGAAAAGAGTTGTACGAACCCTCATTCGAACATTGAAGTTTAGCCATTCAAAAGATACTATAGAATTCATTGTGTTATTGTTACAATATTTTTATTTCGTGTATGCCACTAATTCTATCATCTATGACAGAGTCAAGGCCGGCGATACTTGAGCCGTGCTCGATATTTGAGAATGAAAAAAGTAGCAATCACCACACAATGTGTTATAAGACAAGAAGCTGCTCGGAAGATGTTGCTGAAGCTTAGAATGGTGTGTATCTTCTTTCTTTTTGTTTTCATTCTAATTTCTCTTCTTTATCCAGATGTAAGCTTCCCACATCTGTATTCTGTTGTCCCTTGTTGGAATGCTTGTCAGTTTGTTTCCCATCTTTCAAGGATTCACTCACATAGATGCTCCAATGCTCCCTCGTATAGGAAAACATCTATAGTTGTGTATGTTTATTCTGTTGCTAGGACTCCAAATGTTGTCGTTCGATTCACAACCTAGAACAACTCAAGATCTGTCTCTCCAAATTCTAAAGCCTTATATGGAATTGTAAAGGAAACTGTTTTGGTAGATCACGAGTTAATTTCACATTTTTTTGGTGCTTTGGAGGAAGGTAATATATAATTCAATTGAAAAGGACAGACAAAGTTCTCATTTTTCTTTCTGAGAAATTCATTTATCTTGTGTAAGTACAACTGTTTGGTTCATCCAAAAGAAAAGAAAAAGCGATACAAAAAAAAAAATATATATAGCAGTCTTCTACTTCTGCTTCATCTCTGTGTGCGTGTGTGTATCAGTGCAAATTGCAGGATCGAATGACATTTTCATCAACTTTTGTTCGGACCTGTATTTTTTGTTCCACTCTATGGTTAGTTGGTTACATGGTTTCCAAAGTAGTGCGTATGCAAGCTGGATATGAATAGTTGTTACATCAACTTTTCCTTTTTACAGGATGCAAAGGAAACTGGTGCCCTCCAAGATGCCAAAAAAAAGTTGGAAAAGGAAGTTGAAGAGCTAAAAACGGAAAATACAAAGTTGCAGTCTGCTTTAGAAGAGATGCAACTCAAATTGCAAGCTGCATCGAAAGGTGGTGAACAAATGTATGTTACGCAGGAGGTTTCTGTAGTTGATCTTGAAATAATCAATAAGCTAACTGCTGAGAATGAGCAGCTCAAGGTAAAGGTTCTGAAACTCCTGCAAACATATGTTTCTCCTGAATAATTATAAGCAAATTGACTGTTTGACATTGCAGTCAAGCATATGCTATTAGTTTTTACCTTTTTTATTTTACAATTTTGAGCTGGCTAAGATCTCTTGCAGGCTTTATTAAATTCAAGTGGTCTATCTCAAGAAACTAAACCTCTAAGTTCTAAGGAAGGTGAGGCTGCAACGACAAGAGCTGAACAAGCTCCTGTGGAACTTCCAGTTGCTGGTGATCAGATGGCCAACAACCTTGCTTCTGAGAACATGAAGCTCAAGGTAAATGTTTGTAATCTGTGTGCAAAATTTGGTTCTGAAATACTTTCAAATAAAAAAGTAATATTTTGTGGTTGCAACCAGATTCTCTGTTAGTTTTTCCTTTTATTCCAGCTGACTCTGATCCTTTTGCAGGCTTTGGTAAATTCACTGGAAAAGAAAATTGATGAAACAAGCAAGCTTAGTGAAGAGCGGTTGAAGCAGGCTATGGTGGCAGAGTCTAAGATAATTGAATTGAAGACTACCATGCAGAGGTTCTCTCTTCGGTTCTTCACTTCTGTCATATTAAACTAGGAGGCATCGGTGATATCTATTCAGTCAATTACTACGGAAATTAGTTATCGTGATCTTCATGTTTGATTTGGTTTGGTTTAGTTGTCCTTTAATATTTACTAGTTTCTGTCGAACTTCAGACTCGAGGAGAAACTCTCTGACATTCAAACCGAGGACCGAGTTTTACGGCAGCATTCGATGCGGATGTCACCATCTCAGAAGACACCAGAACATTTAGCAGCTGCAACAGCTCAGGTAGACATGTCATAAAATGTTTTTCACATTGGTCCCTTTAAGAACATTGTTTTGAATATTTTCTTTCCCTCCCCTCATAATTGCAGGTCGATGGTCATCATGTAAGTGAATGTATCAAAGCAAGAGTGGTTTACAGCATATTTATTCACTGTTCTATCTATAATCTTAAGGTGGTTTTACATTATATATAGGAACCACTGAGATCTGCATCATCAAAAAAATTTGGGTCAGAGTCTTTCAGGAAATCCCAAATTGAAAGGCAACATGTATGGTTCCCGCCCCCCCCCCCCCCCAACGTTCATTATGTTCTTTTTTCTCACTTTTTTTCATTCAAGTTTTTTGGCTTAGTATTTTCGTATATCCTGCAGGAGAGTGTTGATGCTCTGATGAAATGCGTAACAAGTGATCTGGGGTTCAGTGAAGGAAAGCCAGTTGCAGCAATTACGATATACAAATGTCTTCTCCACTGGAAGTCATTTGAAGCTGAAAAAACTAATGTCTTTGACCGGCTTATTCAGATAATTGGTTCGGCAATAGAGGTAAGTTATATTCATTATTAATTTTATTTTACCCACGTTTAAGCACTGGACCAGTAATTTATGATTTCTATATATATATATATATATATATAGGCCGGATGTGGAGTGGACGTCCGCATTCCGGCTTAAAGTGCCGACCTCGTCCGTTCTCCGCCGTCTCACGCCGGCGACGGCTTCTCTCCTTCCCGGACGACAGCACAGGTTTCCAGGACGGCTTCTCTCCTTCCAGGACTGACCGGCGACAAGTTTTCCGGCCAACCTTGATCAATCATGGTGTTTTCCGTCCAGAGCTTCAATCTGGCCAGAAAACTTGTCGCCGGCCACTCCTGTAAGGAGAGAAACCGTCCTGGAAGCCTGTGCTGTCGTCCGGGAAGGAGAGAAGCCGTCGCTGGCGTGAGACGGCGGAAAACGGACGAGGTCCGCACTTTAAGCCGGAGTGCAGATGTCCGCTTCACATCCTCTCTCTCTCTATATATATATACAGAGAGGATGTGAAGCGGACGTCCGCACTTGGCTTAAAGTGCGGACGTCCGTCCGTTCTCCACCCTCCGGCGCCGGCGATGGCGCGCCTCCACCCCAAAAGACTCCAGCAGCGTCCCTGACCACTTTCCCTCCCCGTACGGGTCCTTTTTTTCCAGTTTTCCGGCGAGATCAACTTTGTTTGAAGTTTTGGGTGATCTCGCTGGAAAATTGGAAAAGAATGGACTCGCCGGGGAGGGAAAGTGGTCGGGGACGCTGCTGGAGTATTCTGGAGTAGAGGCGCGCCGTCGCCGACGCCGGAGGGTAGAGAACGGACGGACGTCCGCACTTTAAGCCGAGTGCGAACGTCCACTTCACATCCGAACTGATATAGATATATATTAAGAATCTTACTAAGAGCATGTATATTTGTTCTTGCACATTTATAAAAAGGATTGTAGTATTATAAGGCCCAGCAGCAATTTAGATGAAATTTCCCTGCTATGCATTTTGGAACTTGAGTTTAATAGTGTATGCTTTTTGCAGGACCAGGATAACAGAACTCATATGGCTTATTGGTTATCCAATACATCGATATTGTTGTACCTACTCCAACGGAGTTTTAGAACTTCTAAAAAGCCTCCTATTCCAACAACATTTTTCGGACGGATGGCCTCAGTAATAATAAATTTCATTTATTTACCCTTTAGATTTTGTCCTTGTGATAGTTCATCTGAAATCTATCTTCTTTTGTGCATGAAGTGATATGTTGTTCATGTCTCATAGGGATTTCGGTCTTCGTCTGCCAATATTGCTGTTGGCGATTCTGATCTTGTGCGCCTGGTTGAGGCCAAGTATCCAGCTTCACTTTTCAAGCAGCAACTTACAGCATATGTAGAAAAGATATATGGAATCATCCGAGACAATTTGAGGAAGGAATTATCTCTTCATCTATCTTCTTGTGTCCAGGTATAACAAATTTTGAATTTCTGCTACCGGGTCTTCGCAAGACTTTCATGGTTACTCTATTTTTAAGAAGTCTGATTATTTCTTTCTATATCTTTGAGATAACTTTTGCTAAACTTGTTTTTGATCTTCTATCAAACCTGTTCTTTTTTTCCTTCTGACATTCATGCTTTCTTGATGTGGATTTTCTTTTGCACATTATAGTGTAGAGAGATTCCTTCTATGTAATTTTGATTTGATTTACGATTTGATTCCTCATGTAAGTTTGGGAGGCTGCAAAAAAGCTATGCTTCCTCGGTTGATGTTACAAAATAAAGTGTGGACTCTGGGGAATGATTTAATTTCATTTATTGTTATTGTTATTATTATTATTATTATTATTATTATTTTTTTTTTTTTTTTTTTTTTTTTTAAATTGTGTGTTAGCAACTTAGCATGGGTTTAAGTTATGCTGGTTTATATGAACCAACTCAGTCACTTGTTCTCACTCCAATGAGGCATTCCATCAGCACTGATCACATGCTTTGATTATTTAGGCGCCCAAAACATCAAAAGACAGTGATGTGAAACCAGAAGACTCCGACGATAATAGTTCTCCAGCTAATCCTTGGAATGCCGTTGTTGCGTCTCTTGATGGGTTTCTCTCTACAATGAAAGAAAACTGTGTACGCGATTCTACTCTGTACAATTGCAAATCATCCACTTTAATATGTTCTGATCTGATTGTCTATCCTGTTTCAGGTGCCTCAAGTTCTTGTGCAGAAGATACTTGCTCAAAATTTCTCATATGTCAATGTACAAATTTTTAATAGGTAAGTCGATGTTCTGTCTTTATCAAAAACATATTGTACAGAGTTATGTAGTACATAGGTTAACTCATGGCTGCGTTGTCGTTCAATTGTGCTACAGCATCCTCCTTCAAAGAGAGTTCTGCACATTCAGCAATGGGCATTATGTGAAGAATGGATTAGCTGAATTGGAACTATGGTGTAACCTAGCAAAGGAAGAGGTACTCTTCCATTCTTATCACCATAAAAGGGCTAGTTTTCAGTTATTTACTACCTAGCTGCTGCCTGCTGGCGTTGAATACAACACTTGTTGTTTCTTCGTGATTTATTTTTTCTTTTTTTATCAATTTTCTTTGATGTTTCATCTCACTGCAGTATGCTGGCTCATCATGGGATGAACTCAAATATCTTAGGCAGGCTGTAGGTTTCCTGGTAAGTTTCTTCAGTTGTGTAAAAGAAAAACTAACTGTACTTCTTTTGATGGTTCTTGTTGCTAGATATTGTAGTTAAACAAGTCGCTTCGAATGTTGCTCCTTCTCCTTTTTGTTTGTTATTTGTTTTTGTAGCCATAGGCTGAAATATATGTAATAGGTATAGTGGAAATATTAAGAACCCTTTATTCTCTTTTAATAGTGAGAAGTATGACAAAATTAGAAAATAGAGAACTTTTTGTATGAAAAAAAATATGAACACCAGAAAGAAAAGGATTTTTGAATTATATCTGATTGATTATACAGTACATTGGGAAGTAAATACTTCATTATACTGAAATTTACAAGTGACTGTTAACAGCATTGTATAGAGACACAACTGATGGAGCATTGTTGTTACTCTAGATAATCAAACATATAAAATGGAACCGGCACATTTCCCTTGCTTTGCCAGTTCAGACTTCTATCCTTTCATTGTGTTAACAAAAGTGTAGAATTGCAGATCAGATGATCTGTCCATATTATCACATTTTGTTGCCTCACTAGGGACACCAAGTTATGAGAATATCCTAGCAACTTTCACTCAACTTTTTCTTATATTGTGTAAATGATCTTGACCTTGCATTCAATTTGAATTAATCTTAGAAATACATCAACATTCCTGAAGCATTTTTGCGTTAAACTATTGGAGGCTCAGCATTTGGTGTACATTCTGTTTGAGCACACTTCTTAATTTCACTCTTCTGAAAAATGATAATTAACTTTCTTTGGGTCACATGATTTTGAAGTTGGAAACTCTTCGATTATTCATCAATTTAATTTAGAGCTAGTTCTTTTATCTGAATACTCGTTTCATCTCTGCAGGTTCTGCACGAAAAGTCTAGAATCTCCTATGATGAAATCACGAATGACTTGTGCCCTGTAAGCCTTTTGTTCTGTGAAACTAGCTATTTAAATGTATTCTTAGCCTGGATAAAATGTAAACACAATATCGCTTGTGATCGATATCAGCATGTTGTGGTGACTATTTAGTGAGTTTATTTCTCTGCTCATGATAAATAGACTTGATTTTTGACCTCGTATGTTGTCCTTTGTTAATGCTTCTTTCTTCAGGTCTTGAGTGTTCAGCAGCTTCATAGAATTTGCACATTGTTTTGGGATGATGTTGACAATGAACCAAGTGTATCCCCTGATGTGAGTTAAGAAATGTGAAATTGTCTTCAAACTTCTTAGTTCGTAATTGTGATATAGTGAATGTACTTTTCTTCTGTAGGTTATTTCCAGCATGAGTTTTCTAATGACAGATGATTCTAGCAATGAAGATAGCAACAATTATTCATTGGATGATACTTCAAGGTTAGAGAATCCCTTCTCTCTCTCTAGGGGTAAAATAAACTAATGTTTGAACTCCCACTAATCATCGTTGATGGATGCAGCATTCCCTATTCAGTTGATGATCTTTCTAGTGCCATGCGCGACCAGACATTTCCAGATATAAAACCTCCTGTAGAGCTTTTGGAAAATTCAGCCTTCCAATTTTTACAAGAGTAAGGCTGTCATTTCTCTACAGTTCACCTTTTCTCACCGTGCCACATGCACATTTTGGCAATGAGTCAACCGAAACTTCTACTCTTTCAACTCCATTGGCATTTCTGTGCTGTACATCCAGTCCAAATTCCCCCCTCTGCATGTGTCTTTCTTGTAACGTTCATTTCCATGGTGTAATATTGTTCTTTGCAATTAGAAATGTATAATTATGCTAGGCTCGTTCAGATACGTGTAGAGAGGGGCAGGGATAGTTTCACAGTTGGAGGTTACAAAATTTTGTTTAATCTCTTCTTGTAACCGGTCACTTGGGACCAGCATTCGTTATGGGGATGGTAGGAGGGAGAATATTGTGCAGCACTGTAGGGGAGGAGATGATCTTAAGATCACTACTCCAGGACCAGAACTCCATCTGTACAAAGTAGTCGAATATACTTCAAATCAAGGTATATAATATAGTCGATTCGCTTATACATGATTCCAGCAAACATGTTTCAGACGCATCAGTTTCTCTTTTGGTTCTATTGACACATTCTGCGGCCGCATGATGCTTACGACGTCCCTCTATGTTCATTTAGGCTAAGAAAGCTTTCTTGCTATGTTATTTTATTAAGGTTTTCATCAGCCACAACTACAGATTGTCTTCAATGAGGAATTTCATTCAACATGTTTGTTTGAAAAGTTTGGTGGTCACACAGATTTGATGCTTCACCTCTATCTCCGAGACGACCTAGATTGTTGAAGTGTCTGGTTCATCATATGAGATAGGGTGGTTCAGAGCGAACCGTTGATAAACTTCATTAACATTCGGAAGCCTTCGCTGCACCTTACGTCCTTACCCATGTAAATTGTTTTTATGAAATGATTAAATGCAACACTGGGGATACCAATATCAATATCTGACACCTGAGGCATCTCCTGCACCTCACCCAACCCATAAGACTAAAATATGCAAATTTTTCAAGGACGGGAAGGGGTATTGGAATGACAGGGAAGACTGCGAGTATGTCACAGCGAGCATAAGCATGCCATAACAATTGATGGTATTTGAAATGTGGTTTGTGGGTTTTAAATAAGACATGTGATGGATTTATATGCCTCACTGTCATAATTGTATTGTAATTGTCATTCTTTAGACATTTAGTTTTGTTGTTCCTAATTCGTTTCACACCATAATTAATCTGAACAATTTAGTGGTTAAACAAAAAGTCTAATGAGTGAAAGGAAAAAATAACTATAGCAAATTCTAAAAATCTTAATATACTTCTTAGACTCATTACTTGTGCTTTCCATTTGCTCGATCATAATTTTGATCTTCTTATATGACATTTCTTATGCATTTCTTTTTAACCAAATTCGGATTTTTAACAAAGTATGCCTTAGGATTAAAAGAACTTTTAAATCTTCTGTCATATCTACATTTGCATTGTTTTGTGTCTCATACTAGAAAACTGAATCAGCCTTACCGACTTCAACGACATCAGTTAAACACCAAAAAATTTCATTCTCTCAACCCCTCAAAATTAAAACATGGCTCTTCAATTTCAGTTTATCAACAAGATTAGGATGCACACCTTCGGTAACGAACACAAAATAAATAGTGACGAAATTTTATCTTAAGATGCACAAAATCTTTTACAATTTGTTCAAACAAATGAGACACTTTTATATCGTTTTGCAGTCCACCCTACTATGCAAACCGGTTTCATAAAAGGTATGTGCATCGGTTATTTTAGCAGCTTCAATGCACTGCTTAAGACCATCAACCGCCTCATCATTTATGGGAAAATATGACTTTCTCACTAGTTGTTTAAAGTGTTCTCGAGTTGTCACTGTTCTTGTTCCACTAATACCCAAAGTAGTAGATATCGGATTCACATCAACATCAAATGGTTTCTTTCATGACCAAGGTATATCTCCAAATACGGTAATATAAACTTTATTTTTCATGAAATATATTCAAACTGATTTGTGCAGGAATAAATTTTCCGTGAAGTGCTCTGGCTGACACCCACACATAAGCATATATCTAGATGTCTTCCATGACCTCTGGTACATCCTTCGATTGGCCAAGTCACTTCTCAATCTTTACCAAAATCAAGGTCAAATGATGTTGTTGTAAATATTTATCTCGCATGTGGTCTTGTAATATGCTTATCTGATTTTTCTAAGAATGATCTTCGCTTATGAGTTTTAACCATATGTTTGTTATAGTTTGCTCAATAATTTTCTTGTCTTTGAAGTTACTACTATATATCTAACGTACAATTAGTTTTGTGAAACACAAATATGTTATTGCTACTTTGAGATAATCCATCAATGTAAAATAAACAATAAAAAAAAAACAAACTTGGCACAACATGATCCATCAATCAGTGATACTTAAATCCGTCTCATAAAATCTGAATTATGATTATCATTAGCGGACGCCTCAATGTCAAATCCAATCCCAAGAATATAGAGATCTCTACAAGTATTACACTAGTGTATATGAGGACGTGGAATAATGAGTTTATCGAACCACACTTCGTTAATAAATCGACGTAGTAGATTGGCCTGATGGAAATTTGCAATCTAACATTAGCAAAGAGACAAGTCTTTGGGGAAGTGATGCCGACACCACTAGTGTAAACCCTATCAAATGTCTTTATTAGATAGCGTAATGAGAATAAGAGTTTAGACTCACCTTTAGGCGCAAGGTGTCTCACAAAAACGCACTGAGATTGACTATAATTATATATATATGCTCTCGTAATGGATATCATAACACTTAACACTTCAGTACATATTTTGTCAATATAGTAATTTTTGAATAATTGAACATGCAGTTTATAAATATGGTCATAAACACGTCTCTATGGAGGTCTTGAACAGACTTCATGCAAGTGGCTCCAGACCGTATCACATTATCATGTCGTCAGAAAATACGTGTGCTTCATGATTACTCATCCTGAAAACCAGTAGATCGAACAAAAATTTTGTGGATAAATATGCATGTATTATATTATTTGTAGGGGAATATATAATCGTTTTGGGTGGGTTCAGCTGGTTAATAATTTAGCTTGGAACCACATGCTAGTCTTGTAGTTGGAGAATTTTTTATTAAAACCAATTGTTGACTGAGAGTTTCCCAACAGCGAGCGGCCTGGTTCAAGCTTTCAAGTTCATGTGGGCACATGTAATCACATCAGATTCTCTCCTACTTGGGGAACAATTTGACTCCAGATTAAATATAACATATATCTGATTCCATTTCAGTTATTACAGTTATGGAGTTAGTTGCAGTTGTTTATGGTGTTATTGAAGAAAAATAATGGGAAAATAAGCCTAGCTAGGGGAATGGAGCATGATGATCAGTTTCTGGTCTATACATGAATCCAATTGGGATTAAGATTTATAACTACTCTGGTTTGGATCAAATTGATGTACTATATGATTAGTTTGTGCTCGTGGATCACGTTAGGGTCGAGCTAACATCGAGGTGCTTAGATTTGGTTTAGAGTGGGAAGCAAGTATGAAGTTAATTGTTATGTCGATTAATCGAGACTGGACTTCAATGTTTTGCTTCAAAATGAGCTTGGTTTGGCTAATTGTATGATAAATTCATGTAACTTACGAGTAGGAGTTGCTAATTAAGGGTGTTTCCAAATTCCTAATTATTTTAGGTTAGGGTATGCTCATTTTAGAGAAAGATTAACGTCAGATTTCTTGTTTAAATTGTGGTTTAAGATCTCCAATGGTACACCCGGTGTTCTTTGTGATCATGATTTTATATATGAAATAACTATAATCTAATATCAGACGTGGTTAATCGATTGCAATCTTGTATTCTATAAGTCGGTCAAGTAGTGCCAAAACAAAGATTTTGGCGGTGCAAATAATCTGTGTTGTTGTTTTGATCACTATTAAGATTTCAAAATTAATCTACTTTGAATTAAGGGAGTCCTAATTTAGCAACTGTTAATTAAAAGGAATCCTAGTGCTTAATTCATTATAGATCATTTGGCAGCTAATTACCAAAAATTCTTCTATACACCAAGGTGCAAGCGAACCGAACAACTAATATGCAGTATTTTGATTCGGTCATCTACGTCACATTACATGTAGGGTCCGGTTCAAGGTACATTATATTTGACACTAATTTTTACACCGTTTTTTTATCCCTTAGATCTTAATTGATCAAATGGTTGTTATTGATTATGAGTATGATTTGGCAAGTGACATGACAATAATATTTTTACTCCAATAAAAATATAAACAAACTAAAATAAACAAATGCTTTTAAGAAGAAAATCAAAGAAACATCAGAATTGGAACTGCAGAAGAATGGAATTCCCAGAAGAACACTCATATCAACAAGAAAAAAGAAAACATGCCAACATGATATTGAGATGAGCAGGTTAGAACAACTGAAAGAGGTCATATCAAATCTAAATCAAGATCGATCTCTTTACTAAAGCCAAGAAAAATACCCAGAACATAGTCTTATTGAAGAAGGGATCGAGATTAAAGAAGAGTTTAGATATAAATATAGTTCAAACAATCATAAAATTGAATTCCTTCCACTGCATATATCTTTAAAAGCAAAGAACTAATGCCCACAATTAGTCTATAGAATTTTCTTATGCGCATACCATAGGGTTTTCTCATGCCCACAATTAATCACCTATTACTTCATATGATAAGGTTTGCTCATGCCCATAATCAATCTCACTGTACAGGTATATACATTAACATGATGGATTAAATTGCCGATTAGTTTATGGAATTCAGTTAAGAAGATTGATTTATTTGTGAAACAAAGATTAGACGTGGATATTGAATTTGATATGACCCTAATTTAAGTAGAATTTTTATTTGAAGAGGAGCACAAATCTTTGTGCTGTACGAACCTGGGGTTTTCATTTTCACTTTGAAGAACTTTTGGAGTTGTCGATATGATCATAAAAGAAATGTTTTTTTTGTTGGATAAAAGACAGGGAAATTGTTTAATTGAATTTATTTTTATATTTGATTGAAAATAATATTATTACCATGTCACTTGCCAAATCATACTTATAATCAATAACAACCATTTAATCGACTAAGATTTAAGTAAGGGATAAGAAATGGTGTAAAAATTAGTATCAAATATTGTGTCCCTTGAACCGGACCCTTACATGTATATATACTAATACCGTTAACAAAATTGAAACAAAAAAAAACAGTCCCTAGTATTTCCAACTAAAGAGGTGAGAACATTAGGTCAAAGAAGATGTACTCTTATTATGAGTATTTAATTTGATTGGATCAAAAATGAAATTAAAAGAAATGAATTTAAGGTCTCTAGTCTTCGTTCGATCTTCACACATACGGCGATTTGAGCACTTACACATTAATGGTGCAAATACATCTTGATGCGTAAAATCCACTCCAACTAGTTACTTAATTAAGAACAACAATCCTTGCAGTGGACTTTCGTTCATTCATTGATTTGATGATTTCAAACTTTCCAACAACGGAACAACCATTAACCGAATCTAATATATTATGGGAAGCCTAGTCGACGTCATATTAATGTGGAATAATTAAACTAGCCTATAAGATATTGAGCAAGCTAATGATTTCATAATATCTCCATCCACGTCCTTGTGATCACTTTCTAAATATTGGTGCTTTTCCTTTAATATATATTCCTTCTTTCTTTTTTCTTTTTTTTGAGAGGATTCCTTCTTTCTTTTTATTAAAGAAAATTTGGTGCAAATTCATATAATTAAAAAAGTGAAGACTAGATAATATTACACAATGATTCACAGTCATAATCGAACCACTATGTACCTAGACCCTAACTATATTCTTCATTAATTAATAATCACATAACACAATTTTTATTTTTTTAATTTTTTTTATGACTAGAGTATAGAAATTCATTCCCAAATTAACAAACTCACCAAAAGAATCAAATAACAATAAAAAGGAAAACGTAAGTTGTTAAAAGGAGTTCAAAAGAACCAAATGATCGATACATAATTGTTCTGATATGGGATAATTAAGTCTTATTAAAAATGCAAAAGAAACAAGCAGAAAGGCTAGCTACTACATATTTCATTATTTTGATAGTTTCTTTTTCTTTTTCTTTTGAAGAACGTACATATTTTGATAGTTAAGACTGATCATTATACTCTTGATTAGGTCACATGCAGGGTGCCTTTGTAGGACTTAATTCTGTGGAATCTTAATTTCTACATAACATTTTCTTTTCATACTTATGAAATTAATAATATATAATTATGCATTATTCTCTGATCAAATGAAGCTTAGAGTTCTTTAAGCCTTTCTTATTAACGTCGATATTGTTTCTTACAAAATACTTCATCAACGTTTGGTCAACCTTCTATCTATACCAAGCTGACTTTAATCTGGACATGGTTGCATCATTTGCATGTTATTTCTATTTCTTTAACTATTAAAAGAGTGAATTTCGTGAATTTAATTTTAACAAATGTGATAATGTTTAATCTCCACATGGTTCTTATAGAAATTCTAAGTCTCATTCTGTTTTTGCTTCCGTTGATAGCCTATGTCTTAAACCATAGTAAGTTGAAGGTTTGAACCTAATTACTTGAAGAGATTTTATTCCAATTCTTTATTTCGGAATAATTTCATCAATTTATTAATTCAGTTATGCCTAGCTATATATACGTCTTCAATTATAAGAGTATCTGTTGGTACTATAATTATTAGTTAATTACTAAAAGAAGCTATGTCTATGTGCCTGCCGTTGGATGGAACACACAACATAGTTTATAAGCAAATTATCGAGTCAAATGATAGATCACATAGTCAAATTGATAAAAGATTTGGGAGGATATGATACGTACGAGAAACAATTTGTTTTTATTTATATATGTGTTTGCGCAAATGGTGGATGTTTATTTCACTACCAGGACAAGCATTTTAGCCGACGAAAAATTTTTGTCGGCCTGTTAGTTTAATTTGTCGGCTAAGATCTTAGCCGATGAGCCATCGTTGGCTAAGATTTCGTCGAGAAAAGGTCGTCTGTG
>NC_020494.1:4623309-4624736 GCF_000184155.1 Fragaria vesca subsp. vesca
TAACTATAGCCGACGAAATATAGTCTGTTTCGTCGGCTAAAACCTTATAAAAAAATTTTAAAAATAACTATAGCCGACGAAATATGCCATAATTCGTCGGCTAAACCTTATAAAAAATTTAAAAATACTATAGCCGACGAATAAACCTTTAAATATCGTCGGCTAAACCTTTAAATATCGTCGGCTAAAGTTGCTGGTTTTTGAAAAAAAAAACTGCAGAAACTTTCGGCCACCTCCAATCACCACCAAAATTTGACAGAATCTTCCTCTCAACATTTCGAACAATTTTCTAGAAGAAGTCGAAGCCCAATTCTAAGCCTAAACAGGTCAATCGAATCAAAATATAAAAATCCCCAATTTTAAACCCTAAAAACTTCAAACCTTCGATTCTCCTCACACACACCGAATCAAGCTACCAAATTCTAGGGGAATGTAGTACTAATCAAACTCAACTTATCTATATATAGAACTCACCAAATGGTGACCTGAGGAAGGAGAAATTCGATCGACACCGAATCCGAACCGACGGAGTTTTGGAGCTCGATTTATCTCTCACGGCGGCGCCACTCAATGCACCACCTGTCCAGCAATGAAGTAGAGACGACGGCGAAGCTTTTGGGCCAAGTGTGGCGGTCTCCGGTGGCTTGACGGCGGAGCTAGGCCGAGAAAAAAATCTGGCAGGCGAAATAGACTTCTTATCATCCACCTTCGGTAAAACTCCTATATAAAGAACTTTAGCCGACGAAATTTTTTTATTTTCGTCGGCTAAACTCTTTTGAAACTTTTGAAAACTTTGAAAATTTTGGTTGACCGCCAAAAAATTTTGAAAATTTTTCGACTTTAGCCGACGACTTTTCATATATTTTCGTCGGCTAAAGTCCTTTGAAAATTTTCCTCCAAATTTGGTTTACCGCCCAAAAATTTTTGATCTTAGCCGACGACTTTTTTAATATCTCGTCGGCTAAAGTCTATAAATTCACGAAAACGCTCATATCTCCCTCTATATTACGTAGTTTGGTCAAACCTTCCACACGAAAAACTTTCACGTAGATGAGACGCAACCGCCTATATAAAAATTTTGAGACATTTGCCTTCCGACGATAGGGCTCCCCATAGGGAATAATAACGGTAAATAGGGTTGACCGCTACTATCGGCACCGAGACTTTACCCGATTTACGTGATTTTTGAACCATAGCCATATTTCACCATTCTGAACACATCTTATTTCACGAGATTTTTGATAATTTTGCTTCCTATATAGAGTTGGTTCACAAAGTTGTATAACCAATTAAACAAGTTATACAACATTAGTAGACACGTTGTGATTCCGATGACTAAAATTCACAAACCAAAATTCGACCGTCAGTTATGATCATTATGACGAAAGATGTCTATGGTAAAAAATTTAACTGGATCCGACAACGTT
>NC_020494.1:4624756-4637247 GCF_000184155.1 Fragaria vesca subsp. vesca
TCTCTCTCTCTCTCTCTCTCTCTCTCTCTCTCTCTCTCTCTCTCATTTGGTAAAGTACTCAATTCTAAAATAAATAGAGCTATATATATATATATAGGCCGGATGTGAAGCGGATGTCCGCACCGGGCATAAAGTGCGGACGTCCGTCCGTTCTCCACCGTCCGGCGCCGGCGACGGCGCGCCTCCACCCCAGAAGAGACTCCAGCAGCGTCCCTGACCACCTTCTCTCCCCGGCGAGTCCGTTCTTTTTCAGTTTTCCGGCGAGATCACCTAAAACTTCAAACAAAGTCGATCTCGCCGGAACACTGGAAAAAAACGGACTCTCCGGGGAGGGAAAGTGGTCGGGGACGCTGCTGGAGTCTTCTGGGGTGGAGGTGCGACGTCGCCGGCGCCGGAGGGTGAAGAACAGACGGACGTCCGCACTTTAAGCCGAGTGCAGACGTCCGCTTCTGATCCTCTATATATATATTAGATATAATTGTAAATTAGGTGAAGGAGCCTAACTGAAGATTGCTCAATGATGCAAACTTATTAGCAGAGATGGTTAATGAGATCTTAGGGGACCCCGTTTATGATTAGTAGTTTAGTACTTAATCTTGGAGGCACATTTCTTTCCCTTTTCCTAATACAGTTTATTCTTTCATAATTTGGAACAGAATCTAAAAAAATGATTGCAGGAATTAATGAATAGAGAACTTTAATTATTTGTGAGACATGTTATATTAGAACTTTCTTTAACGAACAAGGAATAGGTAGGTGAACGAAACTTTGTGGGGTGTTGGTGGTATTGTGGCGAAACGATGAAGAAAATTAATGGTCATGTACGTTCTATTATTGGTGCCTCTTTTTGTAGAAAAGTTCAAATTGTTGTAACTTTGTGTGAGATACCAAATTTCAAACATGATTCTTCTTAATCATTTTCGAAGGAATTGGATGCTGAAAGATTTGTTTATTTAACCCGATCAGACTGTTAGAATAACCACCCCCCTGTTTTGGCCACGATCCTCAGCAGGGATAGAGAGGTAACTTGTGCTACCAAAAGTAAATTAGGGTTTGCAGGGCGTGCCACCACGCGGACGCGGAACGAGACCTCGCGGGCGAGGAATTACGAGCAAACTATCTAGTCACCTGTGAATCGATACTCACTGTTCGAAGCGAGCAGAGCAACAATTAGGAAGGAGAGGCGAGTCCATACGGGCTCTGAGATCTAAGGCGAGGTGCACTTAGAACTTAGGGTTTCGAGGATGCTCGAAGATTTGCAGTTGTTTTGTATGATTGATTGTGTGTTTTTGTTTGTTGTGTCGAGCTCCCTTATATAGCGATCCGCAAGCAATTGGCAAAGACCTAATCACAACCCATCCGGACCCCGCAATTAGAATCCCACAAGGATACGACTAACTCGCGAGCCGCGCAATCCATGCAACACGTGTCCAGAACAAACCTCGCCTAGGTCTTGCTCACTGCCCCGCATCATCTCACTGTAGCGTCGTACGCGAACTCCAACACTAAGCGATCCTATCCCGCGGAGTACTACAGTCCATTTCCAACTCTACCTCGCCATGCACTGTAGAACCCTACACGAACTGGAACAAAGGATCCCGCGAGGACATCGAATCCCGCGGGGTATCAGAATCTTTGCCAAACTCCAGCTCGCGTGTTGCCAGACTTCGCCACCCTTCGTGGGCTTCGTATTAAAAAAGGGCCACAGGTACTGGCCCAAATGTTATCCAAAACGTACCCCGAGTCTTGGACCAAAAATACCTACTGGGCTCAAACATTGCCCCCTAGGCCTTGAGCTTAATCCACTTCGCAACGGATAAGCGAAATGGCCTAAATGAGCCATTTACGGGAATTCGTAATTCAAAAGGTGCTGACGTTTCGGCATCATCGCCTCCTTTCATCATTGCGACTGTTTGAAATTTGAAACGTGCTGACGTTTCGGTCGTCATCGCGTCTCCTCATTACGGCTACTGATTGAAAAGACGTTACGGTCCGTCTCCTTTATAAACCTCGATGCGGGTCCCCACATCTCACCATCGCTTTCCAACCAAGCTTTTCCCTTTCTTCTGCAACCAACAGAACTTCACCACCGGACTCACTCCGCCCAGAAACAATGGCTCTCAAACCAACCGCTAACGATCCAAACCTTAACCTCACGGCGGCGAGCTCTCGGTCGACCGGCCTTGCTTGCCGTTTTGCCAACAACCCTCCTCAAGGAACACCTATTTATTTCCTTGAAACAGGGGCAGCCCTGCTCGGTCCGACTCCTTCACAACCTCTGTCCGCCGCTGATCTGAACCACTATACCGCCTCCGTGCGTCGACCAATCCTTGCCCAACGTCGTGAGCCGGGAAACTTCGCCTCCTGGTTTCATCAAGCCCGCTCCCACACAAATATCCGGGTCGGGGAATGGCCCAGCGTCACCGCGGAGGACCGGGCATGGTACGCGGCTCGCCTCCAGATCGACCAAGCGATCTGGGAAGCAACCGGCATCAGCGAAGCCATTGCTTTGAGTTTCTCGCTGCCTCCTCACGCTGATCGAGCACCCATTGCTGCCGCGGCCTGCTTATGGAACAGTGCCACTAACACCTTTGATTTCCCATTCGGGCAAATGGGCATTTCTCTGCTGGACATCCTCACCATCACCGGGCTGCCGATTCATGCAAAGCCATATGCGCCAGGCGACTTTGCATCGATAGAGTTTACGCACTCCTACAACTTGGGGGCCCGCCGCGCCCTGAAAGGCTCGTATGGAGTATGGAGGAAGTTCTACATCGGCCATTCAGAACAACACGAAGGAGGTATCGCTTTCCTTGAGTATTGGCTTGATAAATTCATATTCTGTGGCAGTGCTCATAAGCCTACAGGGAAATGGACCAAGCTGGCCGAGGCACTCTACAATGGGATCGAAGTAGGGCTAGGGCAGCCCGTACTGGGCGCGCTCTACCGGACCCTGCACATGCTGTCCCTAAGACCTCTCCATCTCTCTGCTGGCCCTCTGTGGATCCTGGACTTATGGACATAGCTGTACTTCCCGCTCTTCCTGCCAGAGGACCAACTGCTTTGCTTTGCGGTGTGCAGGAACGCTGCGAACCGGACTCCCCTGTCATTCTTCGCCAGCCTCTCCATCCTGTACAACCAACTCGAACCGCCTCCCACCATAGACATGATGGTTCGCCGGTGCCACCCTGAAGTCTTATCGACGGGCTTCTTCCCGCGCTTTGATTCAGACTCGGACGCCAAGACCGTCTTCATGAGAGCATCCTGTTGCTGCGACCTTCAGCTCGCCGAGGATGAACAAGGCTTCGAGCTGTATGCCCCCAACCACTTCGCCAGACAACTTGGCTTCTTTCAAGGGATCCCCTATCCACTCTTCCATTCGGTGAACAAGTACACCTCCTGGAGGAAGATTGGCGAGTCCGACCGGGTCACCCCGCTACAGAACATTTTCCCTCTCACTCCTGACTTGCTCGAGATTGAGCCTTCACTGGGCGTTGACCCCGCCTATCTCTCTTGGTGGCGATCCTTGTCCGACAACCATTGGGGGTTCCCAGATGATGCTGTCTTTGCTGTCATCTTTTATCCTCTATACGACACTCTGGGCGAGTCAGACCGCGTCATCCTTGATGCCCAGCGCGACCGTGAAGAGAGCGGTTTAAAGGCTGCGACATGGTCTAGGCCTGCGCTCCCACCAGTTCCCGCTACTCGTCGCTCGACGGGGATCGTCATTCGAGAACGCGATCCCGCACCTGAGGTATGCCACTAACTGTGTAAATTCCATACCGCCTTTACCACCTCGACGAAACGCTTCCTCCTAACTTTCCTATCTATCTTTACAGTCTGCCCCCCGCCAGAGAACTATCAGAAGACCTGAGGGTGCCGGAGACAAAGGAAAATCACCTGCCCAAGAGGAACCCGCGGCGGGCCATGACGGTAAGACCGCTCCCGTCGTTACCCAGCCAACGAGCGGCGAAAGCTCGCGGAAGCGCCCTATCGAGGACGAAGAAGAGCTGCTAGAGGATGAACGATATCGGCAAGAGCACGCCTTGGTAAGCGACCCTTCTTCCAACCAAACTCCTTAAAGCCAACAAACGATTTGCTAACCTTGCCTTTGACAGGTTCGCCGCCCCATCCGACCTCGCCTCGCTGTCATTGAAGGAGCAACAGCGATAGTTGAAGTCCCAGCCTCGGAACCAATCGTCGGAGATCAAATCATGGTTACAGAGGAAGTCGCCGTGCGACCCCCTTCTCCAACCGACACTCTAGGCGAAACTGGCCCGACTCCAGAGCCTACCTCGGCTCCTGCTCAAGATGAAGATCTCGACCAGACCACCCGGCTTTCTGACTTTGCTGCCCCATCGGTGGTTCCACCAAAGGACTTTCAACCGGTGCTTGAGCCCTCTCCCCTGCAACCAGACTCAGCGGCCCAGACCACCGAAGAACCGACAGTCCCTACTCGGTCTGAGGTCCCACCGCCCGTTCCAGAGATTGAGGCAGTTGCGGAGGTTGAACCAACCACTCCGGCCCCAACGAGAACATCTGGCGAGGCGGCTTCTTCTTTGGCTACCCGGACTGCTCGCCTTCGGGCCCGGATTACCCCACCTGCCGATCCAGAGCCCATTCGCCTAGCCCGGGCTTTCTTTCACGGGCTACTGCGCCAAGGTCCCCACATGAACGTATTCGACTTGGTAAGGCGCGCCCGCGAAGCCCATGAAGCTCTGATTCGGCACCTCGCTGGGAGCAACCCTGCTCTAGACGATGTGTTGGAACTCACCGACGCTGTCGAGCTGCAGGCTCGCCGAGTTCAAGATGTCGGTGCTCAGTCGGCTGCTTACGAGAAAGTCCGCCAAGCCTTAGACAATCAGATGGCAGCCCTTTTAGCCGAGCTTGATGACGTTGAAATCCCTGATGCATCGTCAGAGAACCTATGCACTGTCTATGCTCGGCAAGTGGAGGCCCTGGAGGCTCAGATAGCGGAGCTGCAAGCTCAGCTTGCTCAAGCTCGCCAGAACTTGGCCCGAGCTGAAGAGGCAGAAACCCGTGTGCAGGCCGCGGAAGAGACCCAGAAAGCTTTGGACTCGGCTGCTGCTGCTGCCGACGAAGCCCAAGCCCAGGCAGATGTTGAAGAGTTGGCTTTAGAAGGCCTTCTCATAGATTTGTATAGGGCTTCCAGGCGGGTTTAGGCCCGATCAGCGCTTTGCCCCCTTTGTATGAACTTTTATAATAATATTATTATTAAATCGAACCTTTCCCGCTCTTGTCAACTCTTGTGTAAGAACTGCCTTCCCAGGAAAAAATCTTATTCCAAGATTTGGTGGGGTTTCCAATGCAACTACTCGCTTGGAACGCGGGCAGTCATTATGGAACAACGCGTCCGACCTTATCTCCAAAGCTCATATCTCGGAGCAAATCGCTGCATGGAGGACATCTGTTGAAAGGAAAAACACTTTTTCCGCCTATAAAAAGAAACGCTTGGCCGGGGAGAAATACCAGTTAAGTCTTTTCCCCCTTGCCATGGGCTCTTATACCCTTCTGTACATCCTCTTATCCCTGCTTAAAGCGAAGCCCCCTCCTCACATTTTCACTCTGCGTTCTTTCTGATTCTGAAAATCTACTCTCAGGCCGGGAGTGATTCTGAAAATCTACTCTCAGGTCAAGCCTTTGTTTGGACAAGCTAATGGTTGGGTACCTTCTGCCTTGCACCGGCTGTTCTGTTCAAACGTGAGGTTCTCGGGGCTCCGCATCCGCTTGCTCTTCAGGTTCTGGTCAGTGCCCTTCAAACACCTTCCAGGCATGACCGTAGCATGAGGGACGCTGGTCCAGTGGACCTCTAGCTTCCCAACAATTTGTCTTAGGTCCGGGCCGGTGTCAAAGCTCGTGCTGGTTTATGGAAGCGGGGCGCTTGCCAACTTTAAACGAAGGATGCGGCGGCAGTCTTTTCTTCAACCCTGCAAGATATACGGGTTGAGGCTTCCAATATCTGCAGATCTATGCTTCTGAATGTAAACATAGTTTAATTTCACCCTTTCTGTCAATGTAGTTGCTTCGGCCGCAAAGCTGATGTTCGAAACTTGTATTGAAACAACGTCAAAAAGGCAAAATAAATGAATTTATTGTTTTTTAGGGCCTCTGGAATAGGCCCCAATCTTGTACTGGCCTTTGCGTTCAGACTTTACACGTTTACAGAAAATGAAGAAAAATAGAGTTATCTTTTTTTTAGGGCCTCTGGAATAGGCCCCAATCTTATACCAGCCTTTTTAGGCTGGTATGTTACAACGTACTCTATCAGTCTTCTATCCCGGATTGCCCCCTAGTGCTAGGCGGCGGAGCGAGAATGCGATGGTGCGTAGCACTATTGACTGTGGTGACGGAGTCTGGGGGAGGTGGAGGATCCTCGCGTTCCCAAACTCTTGCAATGTGGCGCTTGAGGAAGCGGCCATTAATAGGATTGCGATGAATGGTGTCGTCCAAGTCGCGCAGGTGGTATGCCCTCTTGGGGAGTATACGATGAATAATAAAGGGGCCTTCCCATCGAGCGGACCACGTGTCCCGACCGTCGGTTTTTTCCCCAAGTGAGAGTACCGCGCGCCACACTTTTTGGCCCTCAGCATAGCTCCGTGCGCGCGTGACTTTATCGTACGAACGCGCGATGCGTTGTTTCTCGAGGACGAGATTGTTGAAAGCGGCGACGCGGTGCTCGTCGAGATCCTCAAGCTCCTGCCACATAACTTGGACATAATCCTCGCCAAGTAGTTGATGCTGTTCCTGAACGCGGAGTGAAGCTATATTGATCTCGAGGGGAAGGACGGCATCATGACCGTACATGAGAGCGTACGGGGTGGTATCCGTTGGGCCACGCTTTGAAGTGCGGTAAGCCCACAAGGTGTGGTAGAGTTCCTCATGCTAGACACGCGGGTTCAACTCCAACATCTTGCGGAGGATGCCAAGGATGACCTTATTACTAGCCTCCGCTTGGCCGTTGGACTGTGCATAATATGGCGTAGAGTGGAGAAGCTTGATTCCGTAGTCGTTTAAGTACTTAACAACTGAATCAGCCATGAAAGCTGCTCCCCTGTCTGTAACGATGCACTCCGGGATACCAAAGCGGGAGATGATATTGCGGAAAATAAAGTTGCGAACCGAGTTGGCGGAGGCAACCTTGAGTGGTTCGGCCTCGACCCACTTGGTAAAGAAATCGGTGGCGACGATAATGAACTTATGCTGCTCAGAAGAATGGGGATGAATAATGCCAACGAAATCTATTGCCCAACCGCGACCCGGCCAAGGTTTAATGATAGGCTGCAACGGGATGTTGGGAATATGTTGCACTGGTCCGTGAGCCTGGCAGTCTTGGCAACCTTTGGCGAAGGCGATACAGTTTTTCAGAATGGTTGGCCAGTAGTACCCATGGCGACGGATCAACCATCGCATTTTGGGCCCGGCCTGGTGCGAACCGCAAACCCCATAATGGACTTCGCGCATGATACGTTTAGCTTCGTTCCCATATACGCAACGGAAATCGTTTCCGTCTTCCCCACGCTGCCGGAGTTCGCCATTGCGTAAAACAAAGTTTAAGGCGAGGAAACGTATTTGCCTGGAGTGAGCGGCGTCGTTGGGGTTCTGGAGGTAGGCGATAAATGGTAGCCGCCAATCCTCGTCGATAGGGTCCAAGGCCGCAACTTCGGGGGTGTTGGCCTGAAATTGCCCCCTAGCGATGAAAGAGGGAAGCGTACGGCGTTCGACTTTGAGCAAACGTTCGCGCACGCCGTCGCGCAAGCTGAGACCGGACGCTACTTGGGCGAGCTCGTTGGCGGCAAAGTTGAACTTGCGTGGTATGTGCTCGATGTAAACGTCGTCAAATCGATCCAACACCTCAAATGCCTTGCGCAAGTATGGCTCAATTGATGAGCTTAAGCACTTAAACTTTTCCACCAGCTGGTTAACGACCAACAAAGAATCACCAAAGATCTGAACCTCGCGGACTCCTAAATCCAACAAAATCTCTAGGCTGATGATCAGCGCCTCGTACTCAGCCTGGTTGTTGGTACATTTGAAATCGAGCTGGAACGAGTAGGAGAAGCGATCTCTAGTGGGATTGGCTATGGCTATCCCAGCTCCGGCTGCGGTATCAGTCCGTGAACCAGCAAAGTACAGGGTCCATGGAGCGAGTGCCACAGCAGCGAATTCCAATTCGCGAAACGCCGTGAGCTCTGAGGGTGGGTGATGAGCGAGAAAGTCTGCTATTGCCTGTCCTTTTACTGCCTTTTGCGGAACATATTGCAACGAGAATTCGGACATGGCTAGGATCCACTTGCCGATGCGTCCCCGCAAGATAGGGCGAGAGAGCATGTATTTGACCAGGTCGGATTGAGCGATCACAACCGTGGTAAAGGCAAGCATGTAATGGCGTAACTTGCACCCTGCAAAATATAGGGCAAGACACAACTTCTCCATAGGTGAGTATCGTGTCTCACACTCAGTTAAAACCCTGCTAAGGTAATAGACAGCGTGTTCTACCCCGTTCACATCGTCTTAGGCCAGGAGTCCGCCGATGGATAAGTCGGCAGCGGCGATATAAAGTTTAAGCAGGGCACCGTCGCGAGGTGGGATCAGGACTGGTGGGTTCGTAAGGTAGTCCTTGATTTGATCGAAGGCCTGTTGATGTTGTGGTTCCCAAACGAACTCAGTTGCCCCCTGGAGCTTGAGGAGGGGTGAAAAAGGCTGGACCTTCCCTGCCGCGTTTAATATGAAGCGGCGGAGAAAGTTGATTCGCCCGAGCAGCTGTTGGAGCTCTTTTTTGGTGGTGGGGGGCGAAGCGGTGATTACCGCTTGTGCCTTGTCCTTTGGGATTTCGATGCCTCTTTGATGCACTAGGAAACCAAGGAAATCGCCGGCCTCCGCGAAGAAAACACACTTGGAGGGGTTCATCTTCAGGTTATGTCGGCGCATCCGTGTAAACACCTGCCGCAGGTCTTCAACGTGGGTTGCCCGTGTTTTGGTTTTGACTACCACATCGTTGATGTATACTTCGATCAACTTCCCCAAGATGTCATGAAAGATGAGGTTCATGGCGCGCTGGTACGTTGCCCCTGCGTTTTTAAGTCCGAAAGGCATGACAACATATTCGAACGCGCCGGCAAAACCAGGGCAGCGGAAAACGGTCTTGTGTCGATCTGCCTCAGCGACGGGAATCTGATGGTATCTGGCCATTCCGTCCATAAAGGATAACACCTCGTGCCCCGCGACGGCATCAATGAGTAGGTCAGCCACAAGCATGGGGTATATATCCTTCGGTGTTGCGTTGTTTAGGTCGCGGTAATCAACACAGACGCGCATCTTGCCATTTTTCTTGCGAACGGGGACAACATTGGACAACCACTCGTTATACTTTGCCACGCGAATGATGCCCGATCGATGCATGCTTTCGATCTCTTCCTTGACTACGATCTGAGTCTCAGTTCGCATGAACCGGCCGTCCTGCCGTACTGGACATCGGTCGGGATAAGTTGGTAACCGGTGGCAGACCAAGTCCGGGGACAAGTCGGGCATATCTTTGTATTTGTCGGCGAAGCAATCCCTGTACTCGCATAACAGGGCAAGAAGGGCTTCCTTTTCGTCTTCCGCCAACTTAGCACTGATAGAAATAAGTAAGGGCTTTTCTGCAGTCCCTACGTCAACTTGTGAAATGGGGTCGCGGACTTGAGGTGGTGTGTCGTCCAAGGCGGCGGGAGCTAAGTGAATAACTTCCTCCTTGGTATCGGAATAATCCACCACTTCATCTACATATTCCATAGTCGCGACCTTGTCGTAGGCTTCGCGTTCTGCCCAGTACGAAAGGAGTCTTCCGCACAAGGACTCGCTAGCCTCACGTGCCTCCTCTGAGAAGGCATTATTCATCAGAACGGGGTGTGGGACTCGCGATGGTGTGAGGACGTTGCAAATCGTCCTTCGCCTGGGTAAGTCCCCATCGCGTTAGATTGGAGGCCGTTATTCCATATGGGCGGCCCTTGTTATCGACGTCTTGAACATCCAACGGACCCAAGTCTGTAGTATAATATCGGGCATTGTTGAAGTTGGCGGAGATAGAGAATGGCCGCGGGTCGGCTTTGATGATGAGCGCTTCACGGTTCTCGGCGTCCCAAATCATGAGTTCTTGGTGCATGGAGGAAGGCACGCAAAAACTTCTGTGGATCCAATCTCGGCCAAGAATCATGCTGTAAGAGGAAGTGCATTCGGCGACGAAAAAGGTGTAAACCCGTGATGCCGGCCCGACCTTGACCCGTAGGAATAGCAAGCCTAGGGTTCTGGACACTTGCCCGGTGAAGTTCTTGACTGTTAAGGACGTGGTTTGGATCATCGAGCGCGGGATGTCTAGGAGTCCCATGGTACGGGTTGTGACAACAGTGACCGCGGCACCGGTGTCGACCATGACCTTGTTGATCATTTTTCCTTCGACTTCGGCCGTGATATATAGTGGCCGCATGTGAGTGGCCATGTCCAAAGTTGGTGTGGAGAGGGTTAGAGTTTGCTTATGTTTGATGCTGCTCGTAATTTCCATCTGTGGGGCGTCATCAGCTTGTGCCGGAACTGGGCCCATTTCGCTGCTGCATGGCAGGGGTATGCTATTGACATCCTCGCTGCTGACGGGAATATCCGCCGCACTGCAGGTTGTGTTTGGTGGGAAAGCGTATCTTTCCGAAATGAAGAACACCATCCCTACTTTAAAAGGAGAATTGTTCAAGAACTGGGACCAAGGGAGTGTCAATGATCCCGTGTTCCCCTTCGAGCACTGCGAAAGCGTTTGCTTCGCTGCTAAACCCTTCATCAGCGCCCCATCCTGAGATCTCTATCATATTACAGGTGAATGATTCTGCCTGCCCTTCGTCCCGGTCTTCCTCTAGGTTAAGTCGAGGTTCTGAATGTGCCTCGTAGTCTTCTGAATTCTCGCGGAAACGCTGGGCCATTTGTTGGGCGAGATTAGGACTGGAAGGCGCCTGTGCGGCTATTGGTGGCTCTTGAGCCTCGGGTTGCCGCGGAAGCCATACTGACTTGGTTGAAGGCTGATGGTCCTTGGCTGGTTGTTTTTCTGTTGCCAGAGGAGCCTTATCGTTGTCTTCTTTTTTCAACCGTTGTAGGGCGGATACTCGGGGAACCATCCGAGTCTCGGGCTGCGTGGTAGATCGTGCCCGAGGCTGGTGTGGTGGTGGTGGCTCCCTTCTGATATTGGCCTCCGGATTTTGACGTTCTCATTGCCGTGAGGGCTGAGACGGTTCGCGTTTGGACTCTGGGTCCGGGGTTGTGAACAGCTTACGCCTGGGACCGGTAGGCGAAGTCTTTCTCCGCTCGGGCTCCGGTGGCGGCCTGTGCCTGGAAGGCTGTTGATCCCTCCTCTTTTCAGGCTCTGGTGACGGTTTGAGCCTAGCAGGCTGTGGATCCTGCTTTGGTGGAACCGCGAGTCGGCAAAAGACATTTGCTTTGGGTGCAGACTCGTCGCTGAACTGCTCGCAAATCCTTGGGGGTGTGACAGGCGGCATTTGAAGGAATGCGCGCAAACCTTCTGCTTCCCTCCACATCCGCTCAGGCGTCTGTGCGAGCTGTGAGGGGCGTACAACGCCCTCTTCGACAGCCCGTAAGGCATGTAGGATACTACCGTATCGCTTTTGGAGCTTTCGCTTCTTAGCCCTGCTGATGGTAACTGCCTTGCCCCCTTGCTGTGTGTACCAAACTCCATCCTTGATTGCTGATTTGGACGTCGGGGAAATATAGGGGTCGGTTAGGACGCCTTTACGAGGGCTCGATGCTTCTTTGTTGTGACGCTCACCGCTAGAGTCTGACATGTCCATCTCACTTGTGGCAGGGGATGAAGGTACCGCCTCTGCCCAATGTGTATAGACGAACGTCTCGAGACGCTCTATCCTCCTTTCCAGCTCTTCTCGAGTCCTGGGACTCATAGGCTGGGGATCTTCAACGGGAAACGATCCATCGTCCCTCATGACTGCTTTGCTCTTATTTTTGCGGGAGGGGCGGTCTGTTTCGAGCTTAGCGACCAACTGTCGAGCTGGGTCGTCTGCTTTCCCCTGCTGGTTATTCGGGACAGTATAGTTATTCGCCGGCCGTTTGCGATTTCGGCCCGGCGGTTCACGTAAACCTGCATTTGGTGATAAGTCTAATGTGATTCTTCGCTGGCCGACTCGAGGCCAAGCGAAGTCAGCCGTTGCGATCATGAAGTCACCCTTATTCTCAAAGCGAATATACCCGAGGTCGAGCCAGTCTTGAACCTAGTCTCTAAGCTGCTGGCATTCGCTGGTTCTATGCCCCCAGCTATTATGAAACTTGCAGTGAATGCGCCCCTCCTTATATTCTACGTAAGGCAAGGAATTGGCCACTGTGACGAGCCCATCGTCGATGAGATCATCTAAAACCTCGTGTGCAAGATCTTCGTTGTAGGTGTATTAGCGACGTGGCCGGCGGGCACTGTCGTCACCTTCCTC
>NC_020494.1:4637373-4648431 GCF_000184155.1 Fragaria vesca subsp. vesca
ACGAGGCCGTACTACCCGGTGTTTTCATCTTTAGTTCGCCTGAGTTCAGCCATGTCTGCAGCTGGTCTCGAAGCTTGACACAATCTTTGGTGTCATGATTGTAAACATTGTGGAAGGCGCAGTACTTCTCGTCTTTCAGCTCCTCCTTGGGCGGTATCTTGTGATCCAAGTGCACGTATCTTGCCTCGATTAGGTCATTAAAGACCAGATGGGCGTTCTTAGCATCATAGGTGTATGACTCGTACTCCGGCTTGGTCCATGCAAAGGACTGGATGGTGATTGGCTCACGTGTCATCTTCAGGTTTTTCAACTTATGAGCTAATGGCTTGCCAATCAATTCTACTGCGCCAATGTCATCCAGGTCCTGATCCGTATGAACTCCCTCAGGTCTTTGATAATATGGATCATGAGTAGGGGTTTGTATGTTTAGTGCCCCCACTATCCGGTTTTTCCCTGGTATGTAAGTTCCTTTGGAAGCATTTGTTTTGCCGTCCAACTCGTTCAGGATTAGCTCGTAGCTGCCGACTTTGTTAATCATGTCACCCATGGAATTAAAGCGCTCTCCATGGTGCTTCAACCGCTGGCGGTGCTCCAAACCTCTAATAGCCAACTTAATGGCTTCCTGCTCAGGTAGCAGGTAATCACACTTGGCTTGCTGGATCTTGAAGCGTTGGAGGAAAGACTCCATGCTCTGCTGGCTCATCTGTGTGAGGGAGTCGAGGCCAACTTCAGGCTCAATCGTGCCGTACGTTTCTCGGAAGAGTCTTTCCATAGTGGGCCAATCTGCTATTGACCCAGGCTTCAATCTGGAGTACCAGGTGAAAGCAGCCCCGGACAGAGAAGTCCCGAAGAGTTTGAGTTTGAGCATATCATCATTCCCGTATTGGCCGCATTGGACCTTAAAACGGGCCATGTGTGTTGCTGCATCTTCCCTTGTCTCCCTGGAGAAAGTGGTGAAAACAATATTCTTAAACCCATGAGGGAAGGGATATTGTGCCACGCTATCAGGATAGGGATCACGATAATGCAAGCTAGCATCACCTTTTCCGGTTTGCTCCTTGACTATGCTCGAGATGAGCTGGCGCCAATCGGCTGCCGTTACTGGTGTGGATTCTGCCCCCTGATCGTGGTCGTGCCATGCAGAGAGGCTAGGGGCCTGCCCGATGTTCTTAGGGGTCGAACTGGAATAAGCTATAACTGGGTCATCTGGTGTCCCGATCCCTTGAGATGGGAAGACACCGGCGCCCCCAAGTGCGACTCTAGGGTTGCCTGTCGTGGGTAGAAGGGGTGGTGTCTTTGACGAACTGGCTCCTAATGTAAATTGGGGAGTCTTCTGGGCCCCGACCTTCGGATTCCCCTTAGGGCGTTCATTAGGTGGAATATACCTTGATCCCTCAGTTGCACTTGAACTAATTAAGTTCATAGCATGATTCTTTGGTGCCTGAGACCGCATCTAGTCTTCCACTTGCAGGACCCTTAAGCTCAAGTTATCATGTTGCTCCTTATATTTCTCGAGCTTTTCTATGCCATTCTTACTTCCAAAGAAGGAAGCGTCCTGCTGCAATTGTAGCTTGGTATCATGCTCGTCCAAGCGACGGGTTTGCTCATCCACGGTTGTGCGGGTAAGCTGCAGGGTTTCTGTGAAAGTCACCTTGCTCTGATCCAGTTCTTTTTGGATCCTTTGAAGGGAACCTTCCACCAAATCTTTGTCCTCCCTGACTTGACCGGCATGGAAGTTAAAGTCCTCGTTGAGCCTAGAAAGGTTTTCTTGGTTAGCAAGCCAGATATCTCTATCCTTCATGACTACTTCAGATAGATTCTTAACAGTCAGGGTGAGGGAGCCAAGACCCTCCTGCAATTGGCGGGTTGCCTGGTCGGTGTGAGCCGTTAGGTGGTCGACCAGGGCCGTTATCTGGTCTTCAGCTAGAGTGACGGGGCCAATGCTGCTAGTGGGTGTTAGTTCTGCCATCGTAGGTTCTCTGAAATCTGGGTTTCCGAACCGAGTTAATACTTGATCTTTCGTGAGTGAGCGACAGGCCGCGCTGTTATGAGGCTGGTAACGCGGTGATTTGTGTTTTAAACAAGAAATCGAGGGTCTCCCGTATGGGGATCCGCCTGACTTCCCAATGATGACGAGAATGTTATACTCCCCGTCCCACTAAGTGTGCCAATGTTTTAGCCACGATCCTCAGCAGGGGTAGAGAGGTAACTTGTGCTACCAAAAGTAAATTAGGGTTTGCAGGGCGTGCCACCGCGCGGACGCGGAACGAGAACGGTGCGCGTTCTTGACTTCTAATCAGGCGAAATAGAGCTCCGGTGTCACCTCGCGGGCGAGGAATTACGAGCAAACTATCTAGTCACCTGTGAATCGATACTCACTGTTCGAAGCGAGCAGAGCAACAATTAGGAAGGAGAGGCGAGTCCATACGGGCTCTGAGATCTAAGGCGAGGTGCACTTAGAACTTAGGGTTTCGAGGATGCTCGAAGATTTGCAGTTGTTTTGTATGATTGATTGTGTGTTTTTGTTTGTTGTGTCGAGCTCCCTTATATAGCGATCCGCAAGCAATTGGCAAAGACCTAATCACAACCCATCCGGACCCCGCAATTAGAATCCCACAAGGATACGACCAACTCGCGAGCCGCGCAATCCATGCAACACGTGTCCAGAACAAACCTCGCCTAGGTCTTGCTCACTGCCCCGCATCATCTCACTGTAGCGTCGTATGCGAACTCAAACACTAAGCGATCCTATCCCGCGGAGTACTACAGTCCATTTCCAACTCTACCTCGCCATGCACTGTAGAACCCTACACGAACTGGAACAAAGGATCCCGCGAGGACATCGAATCCCGCGGGGTATCGGAATCTTTGCCAAACTTCAGCTCGCATGTTGCCAGACTTCGCCACCCTTCGTGGGCTTCGTATTAAAAAATGGCCACAGGTACTGGCCCAAATGTTATCCAAAACGTACCCCGAGTCTTTGACCAAAAATACCTACTGGGCTCAAACACCCCCTCCCGATCGTTCAACTATATTCTACATTTTACTTTGCCTAAGATATCAAAAATACTATACGAACCATTTAAGTGGTGTGACGGCCCTAATCATGAACACATTCCCACGCTGTTAATCTGTTTCCAATTTAGTCTTTTTCGTTCCAAACGTATCGTATGATCAATGCTACAGTTTGTAATGAAAGTTAGGGCATGCATGAGAAGCCCTAAATACAGTCGTTCTCTATATATCTAGCTAGCTTATGTTGTAGCCAGTGTACTCTTGCATGCTTGATGCATTGTTCAGAGTAGAGATGAAACACACGCCTAAGCAACTAAGCAAGCACGCACGTTCAGATTGCGACCCAGTTTATGAGGCCAGTTTTGATCTATGATCGATGCGCTGCTTGTTTCGAAGCTCTAAAGAATGTTAATAAGAACCAAGAACCTCATCATCTTACTCTTCTGCATCAAAAGAATTCACTTCATAAAACCAAGTTCAATCCACGTGTGGTACCTCTTTTTACTCCCATATTTGTTTCCAGGTGCTATAAACTAATCTCTAACCGCATTTGCTGAAACAAACACTTCACTTGATATTTTGCAAAGTTGCGAACCCTAAAGATACAGTAACTTATTGAAAAACTCAATTGGAAGGTTCCAAAAGAGTTAGAAGGATTTGGGACGACGACGTCGATAGAGAGTTGCAGAGCAGAAATAACCCAATACTGAATGAGCTGTCTCGATCGATATCACATTCTCAACAAGGAAAGCAAGTTCATTCTATAATGACTGCAATAGAAAATGATATTGCATTTTTTGTGCCAGAAAGATAGCAAGTTCCAAAGCGAGAACAAGGTATAGATGCATGGTGGGATTTCAAATTCCGATAGGTTTTACTGTGAGGATTCCCAGCGAATGTGAATCTAGGACTCTATCAGATCCAGCTACGTACTCAACGTGGTTGCACCGTGGTTGTCCTCGTCAGCCCTTCCTCGAGGAGAAGCGTTATACGTTGAACTAGGAAGATCCATGCATGTATCATAGATTTTTCGATCAAGTAGCTCTCTTCGAGTCTCGAGTCTTGAGAACCTTAGTTTAAAATCCAAGTCGGTTACAAGGCAATATGCATGGGTAGCAGTGACCTTGAGAACCCACTACTTCTAGTAGTGTGCTTGAGCTCATCACTTTCCAAAAGCTCTTGCTTTCTTCCCATTTTTCAATCTCCCCCAACTCTAGAAAACAAGTAAACCCTAAACCTTACCCGCCGAATATGTTATTAGTGATGAGAATATATGGTGGTCTTAGTTAAACCAACAACAACAAATCGTTCATAGTTCACCGGCATTTTGAGAAAACATATATAGTTCACTTGCTTCATGAGTTTGATTGAGCTTCAGTATTTTAAGAAAATATTTTAGGAAATACTAGATTTTTTTTTAAACTTTTTTTTAAATAAACTTTTATTAAATAACTCACGCACCTTACATATGTCAGTGATGTTTGAACTCATGACCTTAAATTTGTTAGTTAACACCCTTAACCAACCAGGGCACGACTTATCGACCTTCCTTTTTGTCAGGAAAGACTAGATTATTACCACGTATGATCTTCATCATTCTTATAACCTTCCTTTTTGTCCTAATTAAAACCCGGGTGTTAGACTTTGCTTTACATTGCAGAATGTGATATTAGCAACGACATTAAAGAAGTAGAAAAGCATGTTTGCTTTGGCTAATCCCTTCTCAGTTTTAGGGTTTCCATGTACTAGTTGAACTCTAATTAGCTCAAGTTGATACGATTATACAAAGGATCTGTAACTAGCTAGCAACTTGGCATAGGGAATAGTGGATATTGCGGATTACATGCATCTTGATTTGGAGCTAAAACCAAACTCAATGCGAGATCTTAATGTACATATTTGGCTATTAAGTGAAGATGTTTTAAACCCCAAGATCTTGCACAATTTTTTCCATACTATCACTGATGTTTGAAATTTCTCGCGCACCAAGTGATCATGTGTTCCTCAAAGCTGTGCGCGATCATCCATTAATGGGATGAGTGCTAGCTAGTTTTGACTTGGTGGTATATCCCCCATGTTAATTGGACCGGGAATGGGAAAGCCTTGGATGGAAAGAAACCATCTCTAACGTCAAAATAATGAGACCTAGTTCCATTGTGCAGAGTGCAGACATACGAGAAAGATACCTAGTTAGACTGGGAAAACTTTAGTGGGAGTAAACCATTCGACATACAAGAAAGAAAGTGTTAAACACAGATACATATTTACCATTTGTTGAAGTTCATCTAAAGTATATAACTCTACATTTTCATCCATGGAAAATATATATATATATATATATATATAATATATATACAGGCCGGATGTGAAGCGGACATCCGCATTCTGCTTAAAGTGCGGATGTCCGTCCGTTCTCCACCCTCCGGCGCCGGCGACGGCGCGCCTCCACCCCAGAAGACTCCAACAGCGTCCCCGACCACTTTCCCTCCCCGGCAAATCCATTCTTTTCCAGTTTTTTGGCGAGATCACCCAAAACTTTAAACAAAGTCGATCTCGCAGGAAAACTGGAAAAAACGGACTCACCGGGGAGGGAAAGTGGTCGGGGACGCTGCTGGAGTCTTCTGGGATGGAGGCGCGCCGTCGCCGGCGCTGGAGGGTGGAGAACGGACGGACGTCCGCACTTTAAGCCGAGTGCGGACGTCCGCTTCTCATCCTCTCTGTGTGTATATATATATATATATGTGTATATATTTATAGGGTAAAATGACGTGAAAACAAAACAAGTAGATATGTAGATATCTCTTGGATTCCATTTAGTGCAGCCATATAATTGATATGCAATGAGGATCGACTGAGAAAGCCAGATAGATGATGAGCTAGCAAGGTTGATGCCTCATATAACGAGTCATTCTGGTTCGCCCATTTGTTACAACTGCACCTAGAAATATAGCGACAGTTTGCAAACCATGAACTGCTGTTGTCCATATGCAATTGTACGTACGTATATTTGCATATCATATCTAGAATTAGAGTCTGTCCAAATAGAACAGTATTTTAAAACCAGAGGCACAGCTTCGTGCAACTAGCTATCTGAGGGTTTTGTACATATCACTTACCACCAAGAAGACACAACACTTTTCCGGTGACCGGACCGGCTGTCATAAGTCATGGGTCCCCGCCAGAGAGGTACCATATAGTTTGGGACTCCCACATATATCACTTAACATCCCAGTCCATTCACTAACATATCAATACCTCGTGCTATCCTTGATGATTAGACTGAAACAGGTTGCCTTACTGGCATACTTCTACATTGTTGACATTGTATAACAAAGACAGTTCTTCTGGTTCGTACTGAAATTTCTACATTATTGAAATGAGTTGAACTAGCTAGCTACTTGTTGATGGACCATATATTGAATTATTCTGTTGAAAATGATGGGGCAATTCGTACAAATTATTTCATGCAAACATACTCGATCTTATGCAATCAAGCAATGATCGAGTCACTAGCTATCTACATATATAGATTTTTTTTTTTCTTTGGTGAAACTAGCTAGCTACGTACCTAGACGCTTCCTGTAGAAACCATATATTGAATGTACATAGATGTTTGATCAATCCTTATCAACTAGATTTCGGGGGCACACGAATATGCCCAAAAGCATATAAACTTCTTAAGAACTTCCAAAACTTGCTATACGTTTATAGTCAATCAAGCATACGAACCTAAATATATATAGTCACTCACCTTACCAGGAAGACTTAAACAAGAAGCTAGTGATTCTTAAGCTCTTTTCGACATTGCAAATAACATGATCATTACGCGCGTTAATAATATTATCAGAATTGAATATAAAAGAAGTAACATAGGAAGATTTAACATCTTTGCAAATGGTTAACAAAACTTATATTTACCAAGAAAGAAATGATCGAACTGCATGTGTCTTGAAATTTTCATTAAATGTGATTCATCTAGTAGCATTGCTCTTTACATTATGATCGTCAATTATAAGATGGTTTAACTTAAGCTTAGGTATCGGGCAAAACAGTCTTGAATAATGGAGGGAGTCAGTTTTGATATCAGGAGCCATTCTGCGCGCCAATTAAGTTTGCAAGGCTCTTATCTCGTTGGAACCCACCCCAGGGAAAATGAGGCTAGAACCATGTGCTATCCTTCACATAGCAAAATTCAGAGTACCAAAACAGTTTCCTGGTAAGTACAAGTGGGTGACAACTCCATACCTAAACCCAGAACTTGATCTTTGAAGAGAAAAATAAAACAGGGTCACACCAAAAAAAGACACATATATCTTACAAAAGGATTAGAGAAAATTAGATCAAAACCCAAAATACTAGACCTCTTTTAAGATAAACTTATACATATTTTTCTTTTATTTTACACCCACTTTACATAAGCAAACATACCATATAGAGAAAATGTCTATAATTAATAGTTTTCTTCATTTTTCGGTTTCTCTAATTTTCCCTTCAGACAGTAAAAAAACTAAATTTGATATATTTCTCAATTTTAGCATCAATTTGAAACTCAAATATTAGCTAAAATTTAGTTGGATTTAACTTTGTCATAATCAATTACGTACATTCTTTAATTTCTTACATTGTTATTACTAACTTGAGTGTATATATATATATATGTTATATACAGAGTTATATACAGAAGTATGTCATTTGTAATAGGATGATACTTTTCATTCCTAAGCTCACATTTGATGTCTCTTTACATAGTCGAAAAATGTCTAATTATAAGGTACACGTTCTTGTTCTTTGATTAATTTTCTTCTTTTTAGATATATTTTTATATCATTTCTCATCCTAATCGAGAGAACATTTTACTTTCTACTACTTACGTTTCTAATGTACCTATTAAGTAGGGCATGATATGATAATATACATAAAAAGAAGAAACTCAAAATTGGGTTTAGGGTATAGGGTTAAGGTATAGGGTTTAGGGTATAGGTTCAGGGTATAGGGTATAGGGTTTAGGGTATAGGGTTTATGGTTTAGGGTTTATGGTTTATGGTTTAGGGTTTAGGATTTATGGTTTAGGGTTTAGGGTTTAGATCAGATATCTTATTCATATTATATTTTACCTTATATTTAGATTAGAGAATGAATTCCTTTAATCTAGATTTTTCATAAAAATAAAGAAAACTACATGATTTTTGCAAATTGATTGAAAAATGTTAGTGTTAAAAGAAAAACTCATAATCAAGGTATTTAAGACAACATCAATTAAGCTTATTTATTATATTTATGTTATAGTTGAATGGTGGCAATTGTGTAAAATTTAGAAAAAATAGGACATAATATTTATCATAATTGATACATTTTAGATGTCTATCAGATATAAATATTAAGTGAGTTTTATTTAAAACCACTTTTCAAATTGGGTGTATATGAAAATTCCTCAAAGGATTATGATGTAGTTCCTCTTAATTAATATTAGCTAGTACTCCCTTAACTTATAAAATATGTACATGTTATTCCTAATCATATACTCAGTGTATTAATTCCGGTGGGTTGGTCATTATATGATTGAACTAATTATTCCAATAAACAAAACAAAGGTGGCCTGAAACTCATCATTTGGGATGAGCCTCATGACCCTCCAAACCATCATTTTCAAATCAACCTCACATGCTCATTCAGCTCTCCTGGCAAAGACTCACCCAAGACCATCTTTCTCCCTAGCTCTATTTAAACCTCTCCAACCCTCTCTCACTCTCACACATCACTTCAAACTTCAAACACATCTTACATTCCATTCTCTGTCTCCCTCGATCCCTCTATCTCTCTCTCTCCTATCCCCCAGCTATTGTCTTACCAAAAAGACAAACATACTTGTCATCTTCAATTCTTCATCATCATCATCATCGATCATGATGTTTGATAGTGCTTGTCACAGTCAATCTCCAGACCAAAACGAGCTTTTCTCCAGGAGATGTGTATGGGTGAACGGACCGGTCATCGTCGGCGCCGGTCCTTCAGGCCTAGCAGTTGGTGCTGGTCTTAAAGACCAAGGAGTCCCATTCATCATTCTAGAAAGAGCTGACTGCATTGCTTCACTTTGGCAAAAGAGAACATATGATCGCCTCAAGCTTCACCTCCCCAAACAGTTTTGCCAGTTACCCAACTTCCCTTTCCCGGAGGACTTCCCAGAGTACCCTTCCAAAAACCAGTTCATCAAGTATCTCGAGTCCTATGCTAAGCACTTTGACATAAACCCCAATTTCAATGAAACAGTTCAGTCTGCCAAGTACGACGAGACCTTTGGTCTATGGCGGGTGAAGACCATTGCTCAAAGTGGTACAGTCTTTGCTGTCGAAGTCGAGTACATTTGCCGGTGGCTCGTGGTGGCTACCGGAGAGAATTCCGAGAAAGTAGTGCCGGAGTTTGAAGGCTTGGAGAACTTTGGCGGCCATGTCATGCATGCTTGCGACTATAGATCCGGCGCCGCTTACGGTGGCAAGAATGTACTAGTTGTTGGATGTGGAAATTCCGGCATGGAAGTCTCCCTTGATCTTTGCAACCACGATGCTAGCCCTTCCATGGTTGTTCGAAGTTCGGTAAGTATATATTAAGAAAATAAAAACACAAAATTATATTAAGCTAAGTTTTGAAATTGTTACGCTCACTAAATTTGTTTATCAAATAATACGTGTTATTGGTGCTCTTAACATGTCACACTGCATTTTTGAGAGTACGAGATGTTGAATGATATATTTTCTAGAAATGTCAACAACAATTCTCTATTATTTGTATGAATTATACAAGAAGTTAATTAGTTCCATATATTCTGCATTATTCTCCTGCAGGTTCATGTTTTGCCAAGGGAAATTCTTGGAAAGTCAACATTTGAATTGGCAGTATTTCTGATGAAGTGGGTGCCGCTTTGGCTTGCTGACAAGATATTGCTGATACTAGCTTGGATATTTCTGGGAAATCTTCAAAAATATGGTATAAAGAGACCATCCACAGGTCCTTTGCAGCTGAAGCACAACTCTGGGAAGACTCCAGTTTTGGACATTGGAGCTCTCCAGAAAATAAGATCTGGTGAAATCAAGGTGGTTCCTGGAATCAAGAGGTTCTCTCATGGCAGTGTTGAGCTTGTTAATGGTCAAAATCTTATGATTGATTCTGTCATTTTGGCTACTGGGTATCGCAGCAATGTTCCTTCATGGCTCAAGGTCAGACTTTGATTTAATCATTTTTCAGAATCTACAATGTTTTTCCTTTTTAGTGTTTCGAAGCTATTATTTTTCAGTCAATGTGACAGTTATGGAAGGTTTCCTTTTTTCTTTTTCCTATTTATTTTGTTGTCAATATTCCAAGAATAACACACATGCATAACCCAAAAAAAAAAAAACCAGAAGGAAACTGTGGTCAGTTTGTTAGTTTTCTGGGGTGGTCCATGTTCTTGAAATTATTGTAAAATGAAACCATAGGTTATACTATTATACTAGAAAAGCTTGTGTACCAAACTTTACCTAGTTGGATTGGATTTTACACTGATTCCTATAAAAAGTGGGTTTAGTTGTTTTATGCATTTCTGGAAATGGAAAAGTTAAGGTTAAAAGATAGCTGTTCTCAGTATTTCCAAATTAGGAATGGGGGACTAGACAAGTGTACTGATGAATGTATGTTTTTGTTGTACAGGAAAATGAGTTCTTTTCTGGAGATGGAATCCCCAGAAATCCATTCCCAAATGGGTGGAAAGGGAAAGCTGGACTTTATGCAGTTGGGTTCACTAGGAGGGGACTATCTGGAGCATCATTGGATGCCATTGGTGTATCACAAGACATTTCCAAGAGCTGGAAAGAAGAAACTAAGCAGAAACGGAAAACGGTGGCTGCTCGTCACCGTAGATGTATTTCGCATTTCTAAAAGTGCCGAAATTACAGCTACATATAATCCGGTCCAATCCAGTCCGATCAAATCTTCGCAAGTACGGCAAGCTAGATTGAAGAATGAAATTGGGTTGTTTTTTTTTTTTTTTTTTTTTTTTTTTTTTTTTGTTTT
>NC_020494.1:4649091-4670628 GCF_000184155.1 Fragaria vesca subsp. vesca
CTCCAAATTAACCATATATTGAAACTCACTCCATATTCCATACTATTCAAGTTCAGTTTTCGAAAAGAAGAACTGAAATTTATGAGACTACAATTAGATAATAGATAAAGTGCAATAAAATTTTCAGCACAACAATACCTAGAATTGCTTAAGTCAACTTAGTTACAGCCCATAAATGAACAACAAAAATAAATGGAAAATAACATTATTCCTTACACATAGGATTACCATTTAGGTTACCACAACATTTGCAGACTTCATCGTTAACACATTCAACACAAATATCCATAACCCTCACCTTTATAAATTACAACATTAAAATCTTCAACCGGTGAATCATATCCTTCTTCTTCTTTTGGAGCAATAACTTCCTTTACACCACTATCCTTTTTGGCATTGCTACCTGAATGTTTGTTAAACAGAAGCAAAACAAACAAATGTTAGGGCCCAGAAATATATTTCCCAAGAGCAATAGAATAGAAAAATCATGTCACCTGCTGAAATGTGTAACCAAAAAAAAAAAAAACAGAGAGCCTGAAATAAAATAAACTCTCTAGATATCTAACCTTTAAACATAATTCTTAAAACTACACTCAAATCAAATCAACTATGATATTGTGTTGCACACACAAACTTGTATTGGAGAAAAACAGCAGGTTGTTTCCTTTTCGTCCAACTAGCATTTCTAGTATCAAAAGAGATTTTCCGAATGAACCATCAATAAATTAACAAGGATAAACTTGTAGACAAACAAAACACATAGGCCAAGCAAATCTAGAAAAACTTTTACAAATTTTAAACAACCAAACATTAAAAGCATACCTTTATTTTCATTTTGCTGCAGCACCAAAGAGGATCCATCATCTACCATTGGAGGCTCCTTGTCCTGAGATGTACTGTTCCCATTGCCAGCAGCTATTAGCAAATATTAACACGATATCATAAGGAGAGGGTTACGAGAACTGGCAAGATTGTGTAGGTACATCACAAGTAAATAGTTAGATAAATGTATATATATACGAGGAGGATTATTGTAACTCACTACAGCCAAATACACGAAAAAAAACTTAGGCAACTAATTCCCAACAAGCAGAAAGGATATCTTAGGTATAGCTAAACAGTCTAAACCATAGTAGACTAAGTGCTTAAACAAAGTCCATTTTAACCAGTCATATCTGAAACTTGATACGAATTTTGTTACCAACGAAAGCATGTAAATTCCCTTGTGAATTTTATGATATTAGCTATCTAACTTGCAAGCACATTTTGACAGATAAAGATACAAAGAGAGACTCGAATCGAATACAACTATTTAATGAAATCGAGATCAAATGTTCAATATAAGAACAAAATTTACTAATCTTTCAAACACATAAGAAAATCAAGCAAACCCTAAATCAAAAACGAAGAGCATGTATACTGTGCTCATCAAATTCTTCCCTTTGGCGCTTTGACTGCTTGGGGCTTCTTATCTCGTCGTCCACGGCGACTTCATCCACTCGGCGTTTCGCCGGGAAATCCAAATTCAGGTTCCGGATCGGGACGTCGGTCATGTGAGAGAGAGAGAGAGAGAGAGAGAGAGAGAGAGAACGAACGCGTCTCTATTATAAGTTTTTTGTGTTGGTGCAAGTGCCGAAATTACAGCTGCATATAATCTGGTCCGATCAAATCTTCGCAAGTACGGCAAGATTGAAGAATGATATTGGGTGTTTTTTTATTTATTATTTTTGTTTAGGGACTGATCACCCAAACTAGGGATCAGTTTTGTGTAGAAAAAATAATGTAGAATACACAAAAGGTAGCCTCTCCTACAGAAAACCCAACATTTGAAAATAATTGGACATCAATTTGTCAAATGGAAGATGAGGCTTATTCTTGTAATATCTGTATTCAAAATTTATATTTTTATTCCAAGGCAAACTGAAGAGGATTCTCTCTCTCTAGGTACACTAATAAGGAAGTTGGATTCTGTTTGCTCCCTGGGTGTGCTGATCATAAATAGAAATGATGGGCTTCTGTCACCCCAATCTAGCCCAATAAATGTTGTGGACCCTCGTCCACCAGACCCCAACATCACAAATGTGGTCAAACTGATTCTGACTCAACTGTTTTCACAGAAATAGAAATAAAAGTTCTCACAGACCCCTCCCATGTTGCACATGGAAATATGAAATCTGGAATATCCTTGAGGCTTGGGCAGGGCACATGCTCATTCTCTCCAACATCTTGACAAAATGACAAGTAGAATTTACTTCATCATTGTAATCATCCTATTGTATTCTCTCCTGAAACAAAAAAACAAAAAAAAACAGAAAATTCAAACTTTGTTAAGTAGTATTGTTAACGCTCTTAACCATATTATTTCAAATTTATGTCATAAATCATCAAATTTGTAAAAATTGATTTCTCAATTTATGTGCTTATAAGTCGACAAGTTGTGATACTAGATATCTTAACTAGAGACGCAATCTTCCATATAACTTGAGCTCTCTAGTTGAGAATGTTAAGAATTCCTCTCGATACGTAAACCTTTGGATATTAAGAGTTTATACTTAGTCCGAATCAACTTATATTTTAAAGCGTGTGCTTCCGTAGCTCCACTTGAACAACATATGCATAACCCAAGAAGTTGGTCAGTTGAAGCCTTTGGATATTAAGAGTTTACACTTAGTCCGAATCAATTTATATTTTAAAGCGTGTGCCTCCGTAGCTCCACTTGAACAACATATGCATAACCCAAGGAATTGGTCAGTTGGAGCCTTTAACAACAACATGACATGTTTAGTCCACCTAACAAAACCAACTGAAGCTTTACTTGATGAAGACATTAAACCATAAAAAATGTATTACAAGGTGGAAATGGTCTTTATATATTATGGTAATCGGTAGTCTTTTAGTACGTGCTTGCTCAAAGGACAACCCTCGTGAGTTCCCATGCTGTTTTTTGTTTCAGAGATATCGATCAAAAGCTCCTATTTATTCAAAGTTTCAGATAGAAAATTGGCAAAGAACAAAAACAAGAAAGTTGTAGAAACAAAAGCTCACTGTCTAACTCTAACACTGCTACATCACCACAAACTCGAATCATATATTACAATGAAAGAATACGATTCACTCCTTCATGATCACATATTGGTATGCTGCTATTATTTGTGGCTCTTTATTATTCAGACATCAGAAGCCCCTATTTATTCAATTTGTCAGTTGCCAGGCGCCACTGGATTTCCAAGGTTCTCATCATCATGATCAGCCATGGTCGACAGAAACCTCTTACACTGAAGGCGTCTCTGCTACAGAAACTGAAAACACATGGGGAGGCCACCCCCCATATCCATTTCCTGGTCATTCATTCCACCTCAAAATTAAGGCCATTCCTCCTTGTTTGATTTATCACTGTACATCTATTTCCTTTGGGGACCATAACCTCGTACTTGGTCACAACATAACCCACACTTCATCTTCATGTCTTCGGGTGAATTCATAAGTATACTTTTTCTTCTTTTTTTTTGCGAGTTTTATAGATTTGAACTTGTGACCTTGTATAACCGAAAGTTCTCGTGTATTTGTTTCATGCGAGTTTTACAGGCTCCACACTTCAGCCTTGGACACTTCAAAAGAGCTAAAAGTACGTTTTCAAATGAATATTGCTTCCCACACTATTGCTCCACTTCATGCTTAGACACTATTGCTCCCCACAAAATGTATTTTTAGCTCTTGATTCCCCAGAAGTCCAGAAGTGTACATGGAGGTGTGAACGTATGGCCGATGAAGTGAATAGTCGAGTCATTTTGAGTTTTGTAGTTGGTTTTATTATGTACCTCGTAGTTGCAATGAGGTTGCACTAGCAGCTACATCTATGTAATTCCCTACTTATTAATTGGTTGTATTCATCCCCTGAGTGGTTGGAGTCGACTTAACTGATGCGAGTTAGTCTTTGAGTCTTTTTGTAGGGTGTGTCTGTGGTTATATTTTGTGAAACCACTATGGCACTATATACTCTTTTGCGTAGTACCTTAGTCGATTGAATGCATATTCATATTTGATCAAAGAATAAAGAGACATTCTTTGCAAGTTCTTTAATTTCATTGCATTTTGCAGTCAATATAATCTTGATATATGTTTTGGCCGAATCATGAGCAATGCTCGAGGTGTCTTCATATAGCACACACCATACTGTCAATTTATCAATGCAATTTCCTTGTACAGTGAAAGTTAATTGTTTTAGAACTTTGAAAGACTGATTAAGTTGCTAGCTAGGTAGTGCAGCTGTGCAGTTGAAGCCGGTATCATAGAAATTAGAATATAAAACTGGGTGTACTGCCAAACCTATCCTGCGTTCATGTTATCATCAGAAGCAAAGAGGGGAAATCAATTACCAAAATCCCAGTAAACATATACATCAACCTGAGTGGAAAGATAGGACCGTTCAAGCTAAAGCATATTACAATCACTACATGATTGTTGTATACTTGTATACAGAGATCGGATAGAATAAAAACTTTCATGTACGCTGAAGTTCCCCTTCTGCATTTTACCAGCTAATTCAATCACTTGGCGGAAAGCATCTTATCAATCTCACCATTCTTGTTGTACATATCCACAATTTTCTTTGCAAACGAAGGTATATGTCGATCAGCTCTGCATGTTTCATGTTTTAGATATAAAAATCAATCAACATCATAACTCTTATAGGTAACAAAATAACTGAAAGTTGCACCTTTCTTTTCCCCATGTTCGGTTAATATGCAGATAGTTCCTGATGGTATGGTAATCAAGTGAATAACGAGCAAATTCCAGCCCCTTGGGACCAACCTGTAATAAAAAGACGAGTAAAACAACAGTTTCCATGTTTTATTATCTTATGTTACCGGTATGCTTCATGTAGTCTTTACCAAATTTAGCAAGAAAGCAATCACGTTGCCAATGAACTTTGGTGCAGGATCAGGACCCCTACCTGCGAAAAAAAAAAAAGATTGTAAAACTTTGTAAGCAGCATAGATTTTGTGAGTTCTTTAGAATTTCAAATGAACAACATTATTTGGAAAAACCAAATGACTAAGGAAAAATGCCCTAGTTTTAACAAAACATACAGTGCCTTTTAACTAAATAATATTATTTTCCATTCCTAAGCTGCGACACAAACCCATTAAAAGCATCATCATGAAGGTGCTACACATACCCATCTTAGCAGTATCATCTGCCTTAACTGTCTCCAATACAAATGGTCGGCGATCACCCTGAAATCAGTTATATGCTTAAATTAATTCAAGCAAAGAATAAAACTGTGGTTTACCTACTAAATTTCAGTTTTAAAAGCACAGAAAAAGATATAGGATAGGAACAAGGGTTTTACACTACTAGTCGTAGGAGTAACTTCCAGAAGTTTTTCAACCAGACTAAGCATCTCTCTTCCACGTTCATTTCTGTCATTTAAAGGGTGACAAGAAAAGGGAAATTTGAGTTCTTTACCACAACAGAAGAATGAAAAATCAATAAGCACACTAGAAATGAAAACTAATATAAAAGTCTAAAGATCTACGCAACTCTCAGCAACGATATTATATTACCTTACCGTAACATACTGAGGATGTTGTGTCATGCTGATTCCAGAATATTTCGGCACACCCATGTATCCAACCACTAAATCCTGAATAAGGTGAGACATATGAGGACCTCCATACATATAAGGGTAGAAGTGTAGATATGCCAAACAAAAGCATTGTTGTATAGTAATATGTAAGACCCTAAATAAGCAACTGACAAAATGCAAGTAACCATGATTCACACCCTATACTAGAAACTTCAATATTCACAATTAGAATATATTCAAACTACACCGATCAAAAAAAAAAACAGAAAAATTGCAATTCTATTAAGAAATAAAGAGATTAAACTTACCGCCAAACCATTTGTGTAGTCAAAGCAGCTGAATGCATAAGAAAATGGGACGCGTCAGGCAAAAAACTAAATGGAATTGCAAACAATACGTCACATTGGATAATAGTAAAATTGACAACCTCTTTATTGATATCAACAGAAGTCAAATGGCATATCGTATTATTCAACGTTATCTCACTTCACAAAAGCAACTATTACTTCTAAAGTTGGAGAATCTAGTTAAAAGATTTCAAAAACTACCAGGTAGGATGAAACAAGGAGCAAATAGTTACCTATAACAAGAAGGAGCAATTACATCAACTAAATCATTCGCTGGCAGAGAGAAATAAGGAACCTGCTTCATTAAAATTTAAAACTGGGTGAATTAGCATAACTAAGCATCAATCTGAACATACAGAAATTTCAAAAATTTACCTCTTCAATATGACCATCCAAATGCTTCAAGTGAACCTACGAAAAAATTATGGAAATAATAATAAGCAGACAGTAGCAGCCTGTCATGAAATGCTCAAACTTGAAAACCTTAGCATAGAAGAAAGTCAAGTACTGCAAGACAATCAGATTCCATTTGATTTTGTATATACATATCAACAGGTTGATGAGCCCTGCTACAAATCATCCTAAGAGGAAAATAAAAAAATAATTGAAATCTTTCAGAGAAGTATTGAAAAATCATTCGTGTCCTCGGTAGATCCACCATCTTAAAACAAGATTCCTAATATTGTTGAAGAAAGAATTTCTAATGACACAAGTTCACACTTTAAATTACATTCATCCTAAGAGGAAAATAAGAAAATAATTGAAATCTTTCAGAGAAGTATTGAAAAATCATTCGTCTCCTCGGTAGGTCCGCCATCTTAAAACAAGATTCCTAATATTGTCGAAGAAAGGGTTTCTAATGGCACAAGTTCACACTTTAAATTACATTCCTCAGACCTTGGATTGTACTGAAAGTGAAATCCACCTTTATTTATTATATTTCATTTAAAATATTAATATTTACTATATAGCATACAAGAGAACATCTTAACACAAGCCTTGTCATTTATGATTATAAAGCACGTACAAAAATAATATTTCAACACAAACCTTGTAATCTTGCATAAACTCGTAATGAAGAACCGTCTCTGGTTCACTACTAGCAGCCTTTAAAAACTTATCAAGCCCTTCACGACTCCCATTATCCACTGTCAAATCATAGAAAATAATGGCATTAGTAGTGATACAAACTATCTACCTCATTATTTAAGTTGTCTACACAAAAACTCAGGCATCATATATATGTTGACAACATACTTCACTATTACAAATAATGGTGCTGTAGTTGCTGGAAGATGATTATGTAAAATTAATGATGTATTGGATTGAATATCTAAGTAGTTTTTCAGTATTTAACATAATATAAGGACTAGAATTTGTTTTTATTTTTTTCTGTGGGCTAGAGTAATAGACATGAATAAATTTGAGGGGCTAGACAACTCAAAAACTTGAGAAAAAGTAAATGAATATAATGCTTTAACTTACCACAATTTGTGCCTAACACATACAGCTTCTCCAAATTGAGATGGTGCTCCACAGACCTCAATGCTGCAGTTTAAGAAATTACTCTGCATTACAATAGTGCAAGTCACAACAGAGAATAGCTGAAAGTATAAATTGCAAGTTATATCATAATTTGATACCTTGCACCTGGCAACCCACACCACAGAATAGAAGTTTCTTTACACCTGCAGCCTAATTCATTGGGAAGAAAAAAAAAGCGTATCTTCTTCAAATTTAAAAAATAATCTGATAATAAAGGTGTAGCAATAACTGAAAATTGTGTGAATGCACATATTTTCACAGAGGGAACAAATTAAACGTAACTTGCACATTTTATAAGTTGCAAGTTATAGTTCAGATATATCATTCTCTTTTATCTACAGCTCAAACTCCATCGCAAGAATAGGTGTACATCAGGAGTAATGTGGATAAAATGCAACAAACTCTTAACGGTAGAGGATTAACAGCGCCGACAGAGGAAAGTGCAAAAGATGGCCTAGACGATTTGTTTACAATACCCTTATCCACCTATGCCATTTCAAGGCTTAACTGATTAAAACTTAAAACTTTAGTTTCTTTTTCATACAATTGATTCTTTGCATTGTACTCTTAGCAAAGTTGCATCAACAGAAAGTCAGCAAAGCATGTTGGTTAAACAGCACAGGGAAATGGTAAAACATCTGTCAGTAATAAAAGAGAATATCAGCACCTCAACTAGGGCAAGGGTATTCAGATTAGGTGATAATGTTGGCTTGACACCTTTAGCAGCTAGAACTTCTTCAGGTGTCCTATTGAGAAGACAGTGAAAATGAACAACAAATTAAAGATGGCATGACAATAACCAAAATAAAATTTTATTGACAAATAAACAGTAGAAGAATTATGTATCCAAGGGATTCCAAGCAAATGTTAAGTATATCTACCTTGCTAATACAGGCATTGGTGAAAATCTGTCCTCTGGGTCACTGTGATAGTGGAAATAACATAATTATTAACATTCTAATAGGAAAAGATGGGTTTTGTATCTACTCTAATAAATTCATGCCACAACCTCTGTACACAAATAACAGCTTCTACCATGCCTGATTTTAGCATTTCTATGGCAATGGTTGTTACTATCCCCGTCCACTGAGCACCTACCATCAAAGAAGTCACAGTCACAGTGACAAGCAAAATCAAATCACGAAGAAAAGATGTATAACAGAGCATTTGAGCTTGAAATTAGATACGAAGATATTAAAGCTCGTGCTCAAACTGGCAGAGTAGGTAGACCGTAGAGGCCTAGTAATGATATATGGGATGACTGCCATTTCCAAAATATTAGTTTCTAGAAAATAACACTTTGAATGATCCGAGCCACAGACTATATTACAGCATTGTTCAACGACTTGTCCAATTCAGCACACCTCATCAATATTTCAAACCTTCAAAGCATATTGCCAGTTTTATTAATTCATACTACTTCTGATACTTACAAAAATAAAAATTGTGTCATTCCAGGATCATTAGAGAATAAAAGGACGGGCAAATTACAACAGTCCCTATGTTTTACATCAAAGCAATGTTATTGTCCTTATAGTGACTGAGAAAACCACTGAACATGTAATTTTATTTCAGAAAAACATACCTTCAACAGGCTTGGTCTTCCGAGCATACAACAGCTCCTCATAGACACCCAAGTGCATTTCATCTAAAGAATCCGGCTTTCTCCCTCTACCATGAACTACAGGTTCCAATTCCTGAATGCCAAAACACAAGAATCTATAACTACCAAGAAAACGATAGAATTCAATAAATTACTCGGAGATTTAATGCTGTAAATGAAACAACTAGAACCTCTGTGCATCAAAGCACAACCAGTAACAAACTGATCACATTAGTTAAGTTGAAAAAATAAAAACCATGCTTTCTAAACACGCTAACAAACAGAGAGATGGAACAAGAGCTCACTTCAATCTTGGACATCCCATCTCCCAAAAAAGCACAGGCTTCCTTAACATGGGCAATGTAGTAAGTATCACACAAACCGCAACGACTGCCAAACACAACAACAATAACAACAAAAAGGTTCAAACTTGAAGTGAAGTTTGAGATAGGAAACAAAAGTAGACAGACCCTTTACCTGCAGTGGTCTTTAGCTGGGTAAGTGCCACCTGGAGGGATGGGTTTGGAGCGTTGTCTCCAGTCCTCTCTGAGCTTGAGTTTCTTTGAGTTTGAGTTATTGGGTTTATTACCTTTAGCGGAAGATGAAGATGATGAGGAGACTATGGAGAATGAAAGAGAGAGATTGGCAATGAGAGAAGACATTTTGAGAGTGAATGACTCTCTGCTGCATTATGCTCAGGCTCTACGCACCACACATATTACTTGTTCTTCCTTTTCGTCTCAAACTGGCTGGTTCGGATCCATTTTGAGGTCCGGCCCGAGTTTACAGTCCGACCCGTTTTTTTATATGTTATTTTTGGTAACATGGGGCATTAAGACCCTAAACAAAAGGAAAAGATCAACTTAGAACACATTTTTCCCTAAGAACTTCACAGAAGGAAATTTTGATTGATAATAATAATATAGATTCTGCTTTGGTACTATCTAGTGTTCATCAAACCAAGTTTTGTGAGGGTGATTTAGAAAATGAAGAAACCATTGGTCATCATACATATGCCCAAATTGATAAGGTGAGTCCTCTGAGTTCCTAGTATGATGAGGATGAAACTTTGGAAGATGAGAATCTGCTCAAATCTCTCTCGAAGTCTCAAAAGAAAAATTGAAGACCAAAAAGGATTCACAAGACCTTTACCCATAATCTCATAATCAGACTCTTGTTGTGCGCCTTGATTTTTGATGTGATCGGCTCTCTACTCTTCTTGTTCATGTTTTGGTTGCCTTTTGATTTTGTTATTTCTTTTCTAAGAGATTTTGCCTTCATGTCCCCCTTTTAGGTTATATCTTCTTTATTTAATAAAATTTTGATTGCCAAAAAAAACTTCACACAAGGAAAGATTGATAACTTGGTTGGTCCATGTAGATAGCGCCTATGTTAGTGTCCAAACAACACTTAACCATGTTAACTTCTCAGTACACATGAGCTACAATACATTGTTCAAACCATCTTTTATTCGAATACAGCATTGATAATATATACTCTTCAGAGGATGAAAGTTGCCTCCGATGCTCAATAGCTGAACAAGAGAGTCACATTCCACTGTATAATTGTAGGAGATTTTAACTGATAAGCCATCTGAAAACCAATGAGCATCCCCCAAGCCTCACCAAGCCTCAATCACTTTGTCACTTTGCCATAAGCCATGTATGAAGAAAAACTTTTTATCCAGGTTCCATTCTGATCTCTTAAGCACACCCCAGCACCAACGTTACATTCTATGGAATGCTTTTGCTGCCGAACACAACGCAGGTCATTGAAATGATCTCGGAGACCCACCAAAGCACGAAAGCCAGGATCTTTCGGAGTGTTTTTCGCAAGAAAATGTGTATTACGTGTTACCTCTATGTATTAAGAGAGGCTTGAAGTTTGGTCTCACTAGTTTAACCAAAAAATAAACGTCTCACTTTTTGTGAGAATTGTTTGCCACTGCCATCGAAAAACAATGTTTCAACAGATGTCAGAAAAGGAAAAAAGAAGCTCGGATCGGAAAATAACCTGAAAGATGCATTGATCCAAACCCTAAGTTAATATGATGCTTCATATCTCTATTAAAAAACTACAACAACAAAAGACTACAAAGAAAAGCCTCTAAAGCAGCCACCACCAAAAAATCAAATCGGTAGGCAGCCTGCACCTGAGGCGGAAGCTGAGAAGACCAAGAAGTACAAAGAGGAACAGAATGTCCCAAGTCTGCCAATGCATCAGCAAGGAAATTTGCTTCTCTCCAGATATGTTTAAATGAGACAGACTGAAAATGGGTTGTTAGAGCAAGGATGTCTTGAACTAAAACTCTTATACGCCATGGACAATCTGATCGCCCTTGGAGCACATCAATTAAGATCTTTGAATCCGCTTTAATGAAGAGAGGCTGGTCTGCAGCTGGATCAAACCTTCTCTCAGGGCATGAGCTTCAGCAACTAGCACATTTACAAAGCCAAGATTTTTCGCAGCAGCTAAGAGGGGGTGTCCTTGAGAATCTCTTACGACAAAACCAGCAGCAGTTTTAGGTGAGTTTTTCACTGAACCATCATAGGTTAGTTTATTGGAATTGGGAAGGGGAGGAGACCATTTAATAATAGTGGTAGGATCTATGATTTTAGGAAGAGGAGCAGAGTTAACAAGACAATATTGATGCAAGTGAAAAGCTGATTTGTAGACTGTCATGGGAGACAAAAGGAGTCTGTCGAAAATTAAGATGATTCCTGGATTTCCAAATATAGTAGCAGATGTTAAGGATTTGAGAGAGAAGAGTAGGCTGAGGTGTTCGAAGAAAACATGTATTACCCAACCATGGTTTTCCCATTCTGTATTTATTATGGTTTAGTCAAACATTTCATTTCCTTGAGAACAGCAATCTTTTACTATGCTCTTCTTTTCAAAATTTCCTACTAATAACCACATACAACATAAAAGTGATCAAGTCAGTTGTTTCATTTCTTGTAATCACAAATACAACAAGTACAACACTTCAAGTAACAAAAAGAATGAGACATAATACAATCTCTCCTTTGTATACTGCTTCTAATCCTCTCTTTGGGTATCCAATTGCCCCCTAAATCTACAGAAGTTCTAAATCAAAAACAATTATACGAGGACTTCAGTCATGTCTCAGGGAAATGATAGCTATTATATGGATATAAAATTTAACCAATCAATGGGAAGGCCTCTCAATTCATGAACATATTTCTACTTAAAGAGAAAAAAGAATTGGCTATAAATGGACTCAAAATATACAAATTACGACCTCTGATACATCAAGGGAGAGAAGGAAAACAAAACCAGAGCTTATCATAGGGACTAACGAGCTTTACCGACTTCCATGTCACAGAAGCTTACTGGTTCTTCGTCTTGATGGCCCGCCGGGAAAAAGTTTCATAATCCATCCCAGGACTCTTTCCACTACCTACATATGAGAGTAGAAAACAATGATATTACTTTCATGCATGCAGGAATTATGATAAAAAGAATGAACAGTGCGGGCAGGAAAGAAGGAAAAGCTTCCCATGCATGCAGGAATTATTATAAAAAGAATGAACAGTGCAGGCAGGAAAAAAGGAAAAGCTTCCCAGCATCGGGAGAACTCCACCGATTACATTTTTTTCGTTTTTACTTTTTCTTGTAAAAGGAGACCATTATCAGCTTGAATCTGAGTATACATATGACATTTTAATCTCGTTGCTACCCATTGATTCAAAATAAAAATAAAAATAAACCGAGAGAACTCTATTGTTTCAGAAAAGATAGTGTATCTGGGCACCCAGAAAAAATGAATTCAAACAAAAGAAAAGTACCTCATCCCCTTCATCTGCATATGGAGTACTGTCAGGCACATCGTGTGATAAAGGTTGCCTGATTGGAGTACTCTCATTAGCCATACTTTGGGCAGTCAAAAGCTCTAATCTCTGAGTTTGAGCTTCAAGTTTCCGGGACAATTCATTATTCAGTTCCTTCATTCATGAAAAGCAAAATAAGTAAACATTAAAATGTCGCGAGACCTCAATTTTATCTGTACACTAGTTCAACATTATGAGCCAGACACGGATCAATTTATAAGAATTCAAGTGCCAGCTAACTGATTATTGTGACTTAAACTCAAATTATCCTGAGTAGAGCAACACAGCCTTGAAACTGCAAACAACACAAACATCCTGAAACTTGAAGGTATTCAACCGATACCTCATATTCTAATTCCTAAAGGCAACACAACCTGAATTTCAAATTGCATGTAATGCTATTGGCATAAGCATCTAGTATCTTGAGCATGGGATAAGCATGCTCCAAAAGCTTCACAGCAAGATAACCGCATGTGCTTCTTTTGGCAACAGTACTACGTAAGTCATAACCCGTATTAAACAGTCACTACCTTTTCAATGATGTATCAAACATCATGGCCACAACCCAGAAACATATCTAGCAATCCTGAAGAAACATTCCGTTCTTCACCTTAAAGGGATGGATTACAAAGAATAAAAGAGAGTATATTAATATAAGATAGAAGTATGCTACCTTCAACTTGGAGCATTGAGATGTCTCAGATGCCAAAGATTGTATCAACTCTTCTTTCTCTAATGCTAGCTGCAACAAGAAAACTCTGGTCGTGATTATGCTTGCTATACTCATCGATCTATTTCACTAGTAAATCTGTTAAATTGCAACCAATAATGGGGCTAGATTTTAATAGCAACTAGATTTCAGGGCAAAGAAAGGATATAATGATCAATTGGTTGACCACCATTCAAACAATATAACAGGTCGAAGGTACCTCAGAAACTAGTGTATTGATGTTGTCAATTGTTCGCATCTGATCAGGAGGTATATTTACAGATGAAACCTCAAAACTTGACTGTCCATTTTCAGGGAGCATCGAAAAGCTGGAGGTATCACGCATATCCTGGTCTACAGTCTCGGGACTGACCTCATTTGCTTCAACTAGTGAATCTAAGACCCAAAAAAGAGAAACCAGAGTCATATTTTCTCTATGAACTTGAAAAGTCATCACTTGTACAGTTATTTATAACTCAGTAAAGTTAATGTTTGCACACTGTACTATGTACTTCTGAAGAATAAGCAATGAACTTCTGAGAAAGACACAGCAAATCAAGATTTGTTTACCTAGATCTTCTGTAGAAGTAAACACATCTTTCTTTTTAGTAGTACTCTTGCTAACATCAGCTTTCTTTTCATCAGTGGACGCTTTCCGTAGCATAGACTGCAACAGCTTCTTCTCTGTACCAGATAAATAGCAACAGATATGTGTAAGCATTACAATACTATCAATAATGAAAAGTTCAAGTTAGTATAACAGTTAAAATTGAAAAATCTGTACGGTCTATCACAACAAAGCATACAGGGACAAAGCTAGAAAGAACGAAACATATGGCACCCAATCAATCATTGCAAAATAACCTGCCCTTGTTTGTATGCCAAGGACCTCTGAGAGACCTTGCAGCAAAGAAGGTGGAAGAACCATCAATCGAAGGGCCTAAGAAGTGACTACATATATCATACTACTTCCATTGCTGTCCAGCAATCCCGCAATCGTATAGAAACAAGTTTCTGCACAGCTAGAGTTACTATCAAGTTCTTCTGCTACATGAACTCCCAAGTCTCAACTTTATTTGTTATTAAACTAAGATAAAAACTGCAACTTGGCAGAACTCGATGGATCAATACAGAGTTTCGTTATCAGTGATGACTCCAGCATTCTTCATTTTGTTTGTCCATAAAATAGCTTAAACCTTATTTTCAAAAAGTACAATCAACTCATTGTGCACTATACAAGCACACTTACCTTCTTGAAGAGCACTGATAGTTGACTGCAAATCCGAACGGTCTTTTTCAAGGCTAGACAATCTTTTTCTGCAAAAATTCAGTATGAACACTCATTTTCAGAACTTCGTGAAAAGATATAAAGAATGAAATCTTAATCAAGGAAGATAAATAATTGTATGGCAATGGAAGGAGGAGTCCAAAAGACCTCCCATCAGCAGTACTTTCTCTCAGAAAGCTACTAGCACAAAGCAATAGTCAGCATACTTAAAAGAGAAAAAACTGGCTAATAGTGATAGACACTACACCAAGAGTTTGCTTATGTAAAGCCTACGAGGAAACTATCCTTCCACATTTATAATGCTGTGGCACTTGCCCAACAGTATGCAAAACTATCCTTTCAGATTTTGTTATACATGGCTACTGGAACTAGACATTACATAAAACCCTTAGGTGGGTCAAGAAGATACCATTGAGGATTAATTCAACTGCAAGGAGCACCAAACAAGACTGTCAATGACATATAAAACTAAAACCATTTGGTCACCGGAATTTAATTCTATGATCCAAACATATCATTCTTTAGATTCTTATGCAAGGATGATTACTGCAAAAAGTCAACCAAATTGATCACCATTTGGTCATCTAAACTGCAAACAACTACAACCCATCGGATAAAACTGAAATGAGAGTGTAGTCAAACAGCTAAAGGGTGTCTGCTTTAGCTGAATGTTTGCGTAAACAATGCTTGCAAAGAAAACGAAAGAGCCACTATAGGTTTTTCTGAAGTTTGTTATCAGTGATTGTGTTTTTTTGAAACTAGGGTATCCGGAGCTTTGACCTGACTAATCCCTAGGCTTCCCGCCTGACCCCACAAAATGTAAGAAACTGGAAACTCTAGCAATTGCTAGGTGGGTACCATGGGAGAAAACCAAGTGTCTGACCACTACACCAACAACTCTTAGGTTAAAGTTTGTGCTCAGTGATTCAAAGAGTGATAGCAGTCAGCAATACTGAAAGAGGTCAGAGAGGACTGATTAAACCAGACCAAACCAAACCAAATAGTTCAAGCCCTCCCATATCAATCAATTATACATCTTAGGGATGAACAAATTATTAGAAATTGAGCTTCAATTTGGAGTGGCATCATTTTGAGAAAGTTCTAGTATTGACAGAAAGAGGTGGCCGCAGTTGGCCAGACCCTAACACATACAAACAGCAAATTTATCAAGGGTGGTTACCCTAATGTTTACTTACAAACTAATTTCAGAGATATATTGAAAAGGTGAAAATACAAAAATTTTGATTGTCTGGGAGATACTTAAAACCTTTCAGACAGGGATCACAATCTCCACAAATGAGACAACAGAGTGATCAAACCCATAATAGTAGTGCAATAGGTTACACTGACACCATGTGTGATTGGCCTCACCCACTAACAAGCACACTCTTATCACAATCATTCCCATGTGGCATCTCACACACTAGTACAATGACCCTTTACCCTATGATCACTTTGTCTCCCACAAGATGCAAACCCCTTTGGGTTGAACCACTATACCTTGGTCCTTATATCTGATGCATGCATAAGCCAAAGGGGCACCAAAAGCTTGTAGAACTTCTGCTACCATCTCACCGATGTGGGAAGAGACAGCGAAGCCTTTCTCATTCCTTGCCCGACCATCCTTCACCAAGAAACTACTGTTGTGCAACAGAATTATGGACTTGTAGTGATATCATATTGCCGATAGTCTCCCCACTTAACCATCTTAGCAACACTAAATTTGAAGATTTATCACCTTGGGGAGTTAGGGTATGGTACTATCACACTTAAACCACCAACCTTTATTTCTGAAGTTGTTGCATCTCTTTTCCGATGTGACTTTCAATTTCCACATCCTTAGCTTTAGTCAAGTCAACACAGCCCCAACAATTTCCTACTTGCTTAAATGCAACCTACCTTCATATCATGGTCAACCTTGCAACTACACATTGGTTAGACTTTTTCCAATGTAGCTCACTCCACTTATCATGTCCTTCCAATTATGATTTTCTTTGGCTTTCCGACCCGCTCCAACTTGCTAGAAATTTTTCGTCAAGTCCGCTCTACCTATAAAAGATCCTAGATCATTTGCCAGAGTCCACCTTGAAGGACGTGTCCTAGCTGGCTCTTATAGTAATATTACGTAACAAAATCCACATCCATGTGACGCTCCAAATGGTAACATATAGTACTGATATTCTCTTACGCTAAACCACCTCAAAAGGAATTGATAATATTAGGAGTAAACCACCAGCTTATATTCCTAATATTGTTTCTTTTCAGATTTCAAACAATACCTTTCCATATCCTTGGTTTGCATCAAGCTACGCAGCCCCAACAACCACCTCTTGCTACATACTCACAAGGGCCACCCATTGGTCAAATGTCGTTGGATCCAGCACAAACCTACACCAGATCCCCAGCTAGAAACCCGGCCAAATGCACCCCTAGCAAGCCCAAGCAGATTTACTTTTAGCATCCAACCATGAAGCAAAACTTCGCTCTTTACCAAGGCAATGGTTGTGGCTAACCTATCAGGCACAACAACGTAAGTCCAACAGATAGGTCCTAGGTTACTATCATATCCTAAGGGCTCGCCGTCCACTTCATTCCTGACGGATCTGACTCTTTACCTTGGCACCTCATCGCTCATAAAAACAGACAAATCCTGCTCTTTACCCCTTACAGTCTATGTATCTCTCCCAAGTGATAGCACCCATTAGGGGTGAACCACTATATCTCGGTCTTACCTGTGATGTGCTTACTTTACCTTATACCTTGCCAAGGGACCCAAACTTGTGCTAAAACTACAAACTCATATTTGACAGCAACAAAAAGAAAAGCTTACTTGTATGAAGATATTTCGGCTTGTGAGTTCTCCAACTGCCTCTCCAGCTTTAGCTCACTTGACCTTAGTCTGAGTGCCTACATAAATCAATATAACAATTTCAACTTAAAAAGAAAAAGAGCAATTACACACTGTCAAAAATGGGCAATTTTCCACACCTCACTTCTGTCAGTTTTTGCACAGAAATAAACATGAATACTTGGATATACTTCTACATATGCAGAGAAAAACTAGTTTTTTTTATCCCATCCATGGAAAACATATCATATATGTTTGTTCTGATATCAGTAAAATTTGACCTATATCTCAATTTCTTCCTACCTAAATAAAATCAAAACAGTGGAGAAGTTAAATGCAGTCCTAAAAGCCAACATACCAAGAAGAATCACTACCTTCTCCTCCAAACCAATAACTTCAGAAGCCAATAACTTGGAACGTTCATCGGCTGCATTACATTCTAGCTGGGCATTTGCATATTCATTTCTGACGGCCTCAAGTTCCACCTATTAGAGGCAAGAAAAATTCACATCAACAGAAGATAAACTGAAGACAACTGATAGGTGATACACCATCCCATGCGATCAATTGACCAAGAATTGCTTCAAAAGTTTCAGAACATCATCTTTATTTCTGATAGGCTCAAGATGGTGGAAAAAAATATATATGCCCATTTTTGCATAATTTGAAAGTAGTAACGAAATGTCCAAACAAATTCAGAATGGCAGAAAGATTTCAGATCCAGAATACAGCCTAAGAGAATAAAGGCTACTCTGAAATAAAATAAACGAATCAGTGCTCCTTCTCTAACAGGTAAAATTTACAACCAAACACTGTCAACTCTTTTATCCAACAATCCCTCGTACTAGTTATGATATCCTTCCCCATTTATTAAGTTAAAAGTCACTAACAATTTTCTCCCAGCTACTGCACCAATTTAGGCATTCTCTTATCATTACGACATTAAAATATATTTTATATAGATCAACACACACACACACATGCATGTTATTTAGTCCCTTCAGATGTAATGAGATACAGAATGACCAAAATAAAAAGGGATTATCAACTCTAACCATGTGGGCCTTGATCTCCTCTTGTAACGTTTCCAAGTCAGACTTTAGTTGGTCAACAACACTTCTCTGGAGGAGCAAACAGAAAAAGTAAGATTGAAGTAATGACATGTTTAATGATCTTTCCAGTGGATGTCATAACTATTATACAAGAGAATATATATAAGAATAGTTTTTCAAGAAGGCAGACAGAAACTCATACCAAGATTTACATCCATATTTTATATATTACATGCTACTCCTAATGCACAGACAAACTAAACAGAGACACAAATATGATGCCTTGAAATATCATGTCATGCAAACAAACCTGTTGGTTATAAGTCTCTGTCAAAGAAGAATTTTCAGAAGCCAATGACTCAGCTAAAGAACGTGAAGCCTCAAGTGCTCGTTGCAAAGAAAACTTTTCTTGTGTCAAGTCTTCAATGTGCTGCATAACATAAACAATAAGTGCAGAACATACGTTATCAAATAATTATTCCAAGCAGAGCTCAGCAGTGCAAGTTTACAATTAAATTTAAATATACAAAAAGTAAAATTATCAATTAAAGCTTTCACTTTGCCGGTATTCCAATCTAAGATCTTCCACAAAAAATAGAGAATTGTTGCTCACAAACTATAATTCAAACACAGGATTGTAACTGAAAGTCACTTAACTAGATGACTAAGGAAATTTAGCACGCAATGCTTTAGAAACATGAATCGTCTCACAGAAAAAAGGCCAAATGGATCAGATGAATAGGTATTGGCCTGGTAAATTTATCCTTCTCAGCTATATAAAAGCTATTTTCCTAATAGAGCAAAGGCAACCTTGAGAATAATACTAGAAGCACACATGATCCAAATACCTTCCTGATGCAATTTGAAAGATAGGTGCTCCAGGCTCAGGCTCCAACTGTATAAGCTAGCATCACTATGTTAGAGGAGACTTCATTACAATCTACATCTCTTCATTTTAACTGTAGCTATGTTTACCACCCCTCAAAGTTGCATCTCACAACCATGTCATCAGTATAACTTGAGGTGAGGTTTAACAGTCAACCATATATTTCCATCAGAAAGGAATCTATGAATCAAATTGCAAGTCATTCCTTTCCTATGTGATGCTTCACGTGTATTGAACAGGGGCCCATAGTGACCAACTATTTAAATGCTTGAGGACATTTTTAAGTTCTAAATTAGATTCATGTATTTATCTTTTAGATGGAGAAGACATAGAACCAGAGGACAATGTAAATATTCAGCTGCCGATAATAATGGAATACAGTACCTGTTCCAAAGCTGCAAAATCGTCATTTTGCTTCGATGAATAAAACTCATGTTTTCTGTCCAAGTTACTCTCAACTATTGGCCTCTGCTGGTCCACCCCAGCACTAGAAAACAGTGAAGACTTATTGGAATGCTCGAATGAATGAGGTGCAGCGGGTCCATCGTCCATAGATGGCTTATGGAAAGGCAATGATCCCAGGAAGCTCATGCCATTTGATTTAGAACTGTTGGAGAAATATGACTCCTCAGGTTGAGCTTGTTGAAAAGGACTCCCGGAAGAAGCTCTGGAAACATTAAGAGTATCGAGGAATGATGGGCGAGATCTCCTAGAACTAGAATCAGGTGTAACTGACTCTGGCTGTACATAATTGGACGAACTTCTAGCATCATATCCATAGCCAGTGGATTCATATGTTTGCACTTGTGCACTCTGCAAGCTAGACATACCACTTGCAGAGCTACTTAGTCTTCCTTCTCCAAATCTGAAAGTAACTGGATCACTGAAGTCTGCAGTACCACCACGTATGCTTTTCCCAACTTCTTGAGCATACCCTCTTGCACTGGTACTAGGTTCAATCGAGTCTGTCTCATAACGTAAATCCAGTCACAATCTTGCTCCAACCAGAGTTAGTGTAAACAAACACTACAGTTATCAGATCAAAGAAAAACATGGAATAACAAAACCAAATATATTACCTTGATTAAGTGAAGATGATGAAGGAGGGCCACCAGCCATTGTGCTGAAATTACTGGCTTCACTTTGAAGAAATGTGCTGACAGAGTTCTGAGGTGAGATTTTTGCAACAGATTGTTGAGAAGTACCCAAACCCGCACCAACAGAATCACTAGATGAAAGTTTTTGTTCAGACTGATTCCCATAAAAGCTGAATTGTCTTGTGTTGCTTTCAAACTCTTGACTTGCTTGTGGACGTAGAGCAATTGGATGGTTAGATGTGGGTCCATATGGTGAAATACCTAAGGTACCAGTATCTTTTTCAACATCATTACTCATCTCTTTTATATCATAGTTATCACCAACATCTGAGGGTCGAGAAAAACCTGAGACACCATATCTCTTATATTCTTGATTTGCAGAAAATCCATTATAATCATTTACTGAAGGACTACTGTGTGCATTATTTGAAGAAGCATGTTCCTTTTTTTGGGAAAAATCAATGGCAATGTCACCGTTGCTCGATATTACAGAAGAAGCTTCAGTATAACCACCACCAGGCCCATCAGATGTACCAGCTCCGTCAGACACTGTAACTCTTACAGTTTCTACAGGTTGTTTCTCATTTGAGCTGACTTCAGAGCCATTGACTTGGCTAGAAGATGAAGCCTTCTTAGCTCTTTCTGCTGTCTTTTTCTTACGGAACTCCTCCAGCTGCAAGAAAGAACAGGAAGAAGAAAATGTTGAGCAAGCAATCATACT
>NC_020494.1:4670648-4675426 GCF_000184155.1 Fragaria vesca subsp. vesca
AAAAAACAAAAAACAATAACTAATGCTTGGTTACACGAAATACAAGAAAAAAAAATTTAAGAGCGGACATCATACTATGAATCTATCTACCATAAGGTCTCCATGTATGAAGAATGTTTCTTTAAGAGCTATGACAACCTAATCCTATCGTTATTTCATTCATCATTGACCTACTCTAAGACTTCTTTCATCATTCTCTATAGTTCAAATACCTCTAATCCAGCTCCGGCCCCGTAGCTACAACCAATGTGTTAAAAGGTCGAACTTCAACACTCAAAAACATATAAACCAACTAGTCATCCCAATCCCACATGAAACGGCGTCATCGAACCATAATTTGTTTTTCCAATACACATTATTTGCAACATCATATACATTACGAAAACTAGCTAAAGAGAATTAAGACTCATACAGATTAGTAGATTATCACCCCATACAAAAAAGTACACAATTGAATCTAATTCAACATGAATGAACAACAATCATTTCACATTTCCCACCTCATACAACGCATCTACATACATAAATCCCAATTCCATCAAAACAAACCGAACCGAAATTTCGAAAAGCAAAATGGAATAGAAACAATACCCGGCGCTTTCCAGCTTCCAAATGCTCCTGCTTCTTCGTCGAATTGGACAACACCTGAGCCGAAGCCATTCAATTCCCCCAAAAACAAATATCAAACAACTTCGTTCATATATAATTCCACAAACCCCTACCGAACCAAAACCCTAAGCAATATCTGAATCAAGGAATCGAGAAGTAATGCCCCAATGCTCGATTCAAATTCGATCAATGGTAAATTCGGAATTCAAATGCAAAAAAAAAAAAANAAAAAAATAAGAAAAATAGAAATCTTGCGAGGAGATATGAGAAGCTAGACAGAAACAAAACGACCCTAATTTATTTTGATGCGGGCGGAGGCTCCGATCTGATCGTAGAGAAGGAGAGAGAGATGGCGCTGTGAAATTGGCTCTCTGGTTTTTCTGGCTGGCAGATCTCTCCTCCTCCTTCTTTTTTTTTTTTTTCTGGGCGTTTTTTGGTTTTCGGTTTTGATTTTTTGGTTTTGAGTTTTAAATTGATGTCATGATGATAACGTGGCGTTACGAATAGTTTGGGATCTTCAAATTTGATTTTTCCTATTCTTTTTTGTTTGAAGAAATGGGGAATAGGTTACCAAGTGTTCGGTGAATGTCAATAGTTCCTAAACAGTTTAGTGCGTGGAAGGTAAGAATGAGGTGTCCAAACACAAAATATAAGCACATGTGTAAATTGTGTATAGTTCAAAAATGGATACTACGTTGTTATTTTCGGAAAATAGATTTGGAATGACCCAAAATTTGACCATAAATCTACCTTTTTCATCTGGACCTACGATGGGTATAGGAGAATCAGAGTTACATGGCGTGTATCTACACATATGGACATACTCATGTAGTCATGTAGATGGCTAAGATTTCAACGTTTACTTGTACCGCCATGTATATATAGTTTAGGATTAAATTCAGTTTACCCCTTCTAAGGTTTGGGGTTAATATCATTTCAGCCCTCATACTCTCAATTTTGAAAATTTACCCCTTAAAGTTTTCAATTTTCATAAATCATCCCTGTTTGCTGAAATTTCGGCTACTTTGGACGTTAATTTTGACTTCATAACTCATTTTAAAAAATAAAATAGTCATATAACAGCATAAATCGCATTTTAGAACATTTTTTTCTAAGATTTCATGCTAGCATTTAACGTCCAAATTGGATGGAATTTTAGCAATTGGGCTTGATTTATAAAAATTAAAACTTTTAGGGGGTAAATTTTCAAAATTAAGAGTATGAGGACTAAAATGATGTTAACCCCAAACCTCATGGGTAAAATGAAATTAATCCTAAAGTTTAAGTATAGACTATATAGTAAGAGTTGATTGTAGAAATGTGAAACAAATGTGGATACTTAAGAATTTGACAAAGAGAAAGAAAACAACCTGCTTCAATACCAAATGTAAAACTATATATATTTCTTGACTAGCTAATTGGGGTTTTAAATGAATGATATATTTGCAACATCTATATTGTCATTTGACAAGAAAGGTCACACATATTTTCGTATTTGCCCTCTGTTTTTAAAGAAGTACTATATTGCCATTATATGTCTATAAACATGATAAACACGTTGACGCATACTCCTTTGTTCTTCTCTTTCGTCATAGGTTGGAGAATAGCCCAACCACATCGAAAAGCTTTGGTAAGTTTCTGCATGAGCAAATTCAATATCACACTTAAACCATTTGTTGTTATCTCTATAATCGTCAATGCCAGTTCTCTGGGTTTTGGTTCTTTTATAAGTTTGCTTTTGATTTTCTTTTCTGTTTCTGTTGGCTTTGTATTGATTATTGGGAATTTGATTTTTGAGAGGTTTTGTTGATGCTAGAGAGTATCAGGTTTTGATTTTTAAGTGTTTTAATTGAGGCTGTTAGCTGAACCTAGCTTCTTTTGAAAAGTTAAATATAATTAATTGTGAATCCTTTGGTTAATCGGTTTTCAAATGAATGAAATTACACGAATTGCCAAACAAGTATGATGTCGAATCAAGTATTCAAGCTGTAGGGGAAAGTCTATGGCTGCGATTGGTCATTTTGATCTTCTGATATTAATGTTCTTTCATATGAGCAACATTTGAAGGTCAGCAACAATGTCTTTTTTGAAATGTTTGTATTGTTTCTTACTGGTATTCAGGCTTTAAAATCTAAACATAGTGTCACACTAGATTGGCACACGACTAGCGTTCATGTAGAGATGATATATATCAAAATAGGATACAAGCAATACTAGCAAAAACAAGCTACATACATATTTTAATCCGCGCACGTGAAATAACACTATCTCACACAAATTTTAGTGTAAGAAAACCATCTCTCACGGATCCTCTATCTATGCTCTCCCCAGGGGGGGGCTAATGCTCAATCCACACAAATTTAAAAGTCTGTGTGATCTAATATGGTATGCCCCACCATACTGTCTTTGACCAAACCGTGTCAAATATTTTCAAACCCCACACAAGTTTTCTCAATAACAAATTAAAGAATTAATTTATTATAATAAAACCGCTTTTTATAGAACATGATTTGGATTTTGTTATCCAATTAATATATTTGACTCATTCCAAATTCAGTTCCTTAGAACACATCATTGTCCACAAATCTCCAGATCGAGTTATCAAGACATTGCTCTCTGCCCTCTGTCATTTTTGGATCTCTTGCATGCATAAGTGGCATGTTATGCATATCTAATTCCTATGCTAAAGAGAGATTTCATTCTTCATTTCAACAAGACAACAACAAATCTCTGCTCCGTCTCTCATAGTGGTTACCTTATGCACTTCTGGAGTTCCAGAAGAAATAAGATGAACCTATCATCTCAGGCTATAGCAAAGAGGCCCCCCATGGCTTTAGTCAATCATATGATTAAATGGCAATTGAACAAAGATGTACAAACTTGAAGATAATTCTGCTATGCAGCACTCCATAGTATGCAGTCAAGCATTTAGCTACATGTGATTTCATTTTAAAATAGAAGTGTATTTACAACCATAAGATCAACTTAAAGGAAAAGTGAGTTTTACAACCGTTCAAACTGTGCTGCATAGCATACCGTGCTGCACAACAGCCATACCCAAACTTGATTAGAAACAGCATTGGCTTGACATAATGTTATAGTGCTTCATCTAATCTCAGTTGTTATATAGTTTATTATATGGGATTTTTTTTTACTGTTTAGTGAAGCATCAGATCCCATATTCATTTAATGTGATGTGGAGGGTCTGTTGTGCAACGTTGTATGGTATATATACATTTACCTGAGGTTGTGCACGTACTTTGCAGGGGGTGGGTGGGTGTTCTGTTTTGAATTTTTTTGCCTTAAAAGCAGGATTCATAGCATGCAGCGTTGCATAGGAGAAGTTTTGAATGTGATGAATGTACTTATATTACTTATCTCTTATCCTACATTCATCGATATTATGACTATTGACTAGATGCATGCAAATGTGATTTGCCTTTTGTACATAGCATGTAAATTCCCGGATTTCTTGGGGACCATTTAAAGCTATTATTTCTTTTGGTTTCTTTTGTAAATGATTGAACAAGGTTAAACTAGAAGCCTAAATTTTGCAGGAACTTTTTCTTTTAATATTTTCATGATCATAATGTGGGCAAATTGAGGTCTTTATTCAGGATTTCGTTATAATATTGTCTTCCTAAATGTAATTAAATGCATAAAGTCATTTATTTTAAACTTTTGATACCCTTAGTGTTAGGGCCAAGACATGTAATGCCACAAGCAACCTTGCCCAGGGTCATGAGTCAAGCCCATGGTTGGTTGCTTGTGTGCAAGTGGCATTATTGTAATTTCTATTTTCCTTGTATTTTATTTTATTTAGCTTGGCCCTCCTTGGCTTTTTGATGTTTCCCACAGCCAAGTGAGAATTTGGCCGATATGCTCTTTGTAGGGGAGTTCCTAGTCGGCGACGGTTGGACTAAGGAACTAGTATAGGTAAGCACATGTACTTTAGCCCCTACTAACGTCTTACCATCAATAAAGAGAGGAATTATTCAATCATCTGTGTCCCGTGAGATCATTTCAACTTTTTATTCGAGTGCCCGCTCGCTCTTTGAGCTCGCTCCACAATTATATAAAACTGTGTTCTTGCTTGTTGCTAGCATCATATTAATATCGTGTGGTTTCCATTGTTCCTTGCAAGGTGCGCACAAGGCTGACTTGCTACC
>NC_020494.1:4676362-4677510 GCF_000184155.1 Fragaria vesca subsp. vesca
TTTTATATCCCCACGAAAGCTCTTCCGTCACGGATCCAACGCCGCCGGCCTCACCCTGAGAACCGGCCGGAAAGTCTCCGAACCGGCCGCCGGAAAATTCTAGACCACCGCCGCTACCGACCACCGGTTCACCACCTTCCCTTGCTCCGATCAACCTGAAATTTTGACAGAAGCTTCCCCATCCAGAGCTGCTCCTCCTGTCAAATTTTCAGCCCCAAATTCGAAGTATAAGTAGGCGAAACGTTATTTCTCCTCTCGGCAGCCTTTAGAAAGGTATGTTTTGAAACCTTAAACTCTTCCAAGTTCAATAACTCGGGGAGGATAAAATCCTTTCCTCTCTTCTCCATCTCCAGTCTATGCTTGGGATTTTGTGTGTGCAGGTACCAAAAATCCCGGAATTTTATTCGCGGGTCAAGAGTATGTTGGATCACTCTTGTTTCTTTGTCCGGGTTGTGTTTGATCAACCCCGACCTTTCACCGGATTGTGTTTGATCAATCCGAGGCCTTTTTTCCGAATTGTGTTTGATCAATTCGCGGCTTTTCCGGATTGTGTATGATCAATCCGAAGGACAAACCATTAAAAGCATCGTTTGTGACCTCTATCGAGTCTCATAACAGCTTGGTTTTGTATGCAAGAGCAATGTAACATTCTGCTCCTTTGAGTTTTGACGTACTAGATGCCTAAGGCGGATCTTCGCTTGGTATCTGTGGAACCTTTCATTGGAAAGGATTAAACCACATGTTTTGACCCCCAGGCTAACAAGCCTAGATGCCGAGATTTCACATCTCATGCGCTCAAAGTTTTTGAAGCGCCACATCGACAAAAGCCTTCAATGGCAACCTGTGCAAAAAGTAATGACCACAAAATACTGTGGAATGCACTCATGGAGCATTTCTCGAAACGTTCATATAACTCTACTTGTTGAGTTATTAGTCAAGTGGATTGCTTACCACCTTAATTGACTACATATTGTCGATGATCTTTTGTGGCATCATGATCCATAATCTTTAGCGGATTCGATCATCATCAAGTTCTCTAGGTCGTCCAAGTTGGTGTGGAATTACCAACAAGACTTGATTTTGATCACACAAACGAGAATTGTATATACGCTAATGTGATAAACTTATTTGGGATTATCCCCTAATGT
>NC_020494.1:4677610-4696059 GCF_000184155.1 Fragaria vesca subsp. vesca
GTTTTATGGCCCAAAGAATAAGAAATCAAGCAGAAAAGAGACTAAATGGGTGAAACTTCCTGTAAGTTGTAACACTTGGTTGAAGTCTTCATGTTTATGTACTTTGTCTAATATTGTTATTGATAGTTTGGCTTATAGTAACTATATTTATAATTTTCAGGGTATTCCTCAGCAAAAGGATCACAATACTTGTGGATATTACATCATGTGTTTCATGAAAGAGATTGTTGAGGACAAGGACTTGGGGTATGCTACCAAGGTAAGATTGATCAATTGTTTTTCAATCATATATGGAGATATTGCTAGATAAGGATGGGAATGAGCATAACTTGCTGCATTTGTTGCTGCAGTGGGGAACGAAAGATACTGGTGGGCAGGTATAACACTGATGACATTGATGCAGTCCAAGCTGTATGGGCAAAGTATGTTAATGGGATACCCTAAGCATTACTTTATTGATGTAGAATTGTAGACTTGAGTAGAATCTAGGAACTGCTTTTGAGCATATATCTTTACTGTTGGAAAGTGTTGAAAACTATGCATGCATGCAGTTGCTACTCTAGCTTAAGTCATAGGTTTTTGTGTTAGCTAATAGTTGTGATCAAGATTTTAGGCTGTATTTCGGAGTTCTTGATCGTTATGTAAATTTTAGCTCATATCACGTTTATGGACCTAATGGATTGTACTTTAATCTGATGGATTGTACTTTAATCTGATGGATTGTTGCAATGAAATGTAAATTTTAGGTGCAATTTTTGTGTGATTTTGATGTTTAATTTTGTGAGAGATGGGATGTAGAATGGTGGTTTGGACCATATATGCAGGGCATCAATATGGTATCAACATAATACCAATAACAGAAACATGTAGTTGAATCATTAGTCCAACGACAGAACTACTGGTTTCTCAAGTACTCACACTACAGAAAATTGTCATCTAAAATAATATCTAATGACAAACTGTGTAAGTATATGTTATCCTATAAGTATTCTGACTACAGTAAAAAGTAGTCAATGAACTATCATACGACGTATCATCCCAGATAAAGACAAAACATTTCAACTCTAACGACATCATAATGTAGTTGGAAACAAGCTCAAACGACAGATATTATGGTATGTATCCTACAAATATTTAGATTACAAATTTACTTAAAAGAATGTAGTCTGAATACAAACTCAAATGACATATTTCCTACATAAGACTAAAATTTGGACCTCCAACGACATTAAAATGTAGTTGGAAATAGATCTAAAACGACAGACTCGATGGCATATATGTTCTCCTACTTGTATTAAGACTACATATATACTTCAAAGAATGTAGTGTGAAATGTATCTCAGACGACATATGCTCTACATCAAGGCTAAACTTGTTACTTTTCTAACAACATGAAAATGTAGTTAGAAATACATCTCAAACGACATATACGCTGACAATTATGTCATCCTACAAATTATAAGACTACAGATATACCTCAATGTCTGTAGTCTGAAATATATCTCAGACAACATATTATTTATGTGAAGGCTAACTTAGAAATTCTAACTACAAATTACTGTCAACTAAAACAATATATAACCACAGTTATTTTATCAAATCTATAGTTGATATGTTTTTCCAACGGCGGTTTTATGCTGTAGGTTTGACATTCCAACTACATTATTCTGTAGTAAGACTTGTTGACGTATTACATGATATATGTAGTCTGATCTCCACACAAACGACAGAAGTTCTCCTTGGACTTCAATCTGAACTACATTAGACGACACGTTCTTAAGAATCTTATGTCGTATGAGTTAGTACTAGTCGAGGGTTTTTGTCCGTCGTCTGAGTTGCACACAGACGGCAGCCACTTACGCTACAGATTTCTAAGCCTTCAGACGACAGTTAATGTCTATCGTATGTAGCTTTTTCTGACGTAGTGCCTTATGCACAAAATTAACAGATTTTCCCTTCTCCCGACGAAGACGTTCCTCCTCTTGAACACAATTTGAAATCAGCTCGTTAGGTGTCCAACTCTCCTTTTGGGTGTTGTAGGATACAGTCATTTGACTAAAAGATGGTGGTAGGGTATTTAGGATATGAGCCACCACCACCTTTTTAGAGATACCAAATTCTAAAGAATTAAGCTTAGCACCTAATTCTAAGACACTCATGATGTACTCTCTAATATTATCATCCCCATCATACTGTGATGAATTAAACTTAGATAGCAAAGCAACTCCTTCAGCTTTCTCAGACTCCTTATATTTCTTACCGATGGCGGCAAGATAATCAATAGCATGATCACAATCCTCAATACTACCACGTACGGCTTCCGTCATGGATCTTTTCATAACAAGTAGAGATAAACGGTTAGACCTCTCCCACTTCTCATATGCGGCTCGTTGTTGGTTAGTCCATGTGGCATGCGTGCTATCCGGTGGGGGAGTCCTAAGTGCTATATCAAAATCTGCTAGCCCTAGCGAAATAGTTATGTCCTCCTTCCACTTCTTAAAATTCGAACCACTTAATGGTTCGACAGAAAGAACATTGCTAGGAATTGAATTTAAACATGTAAAAATAACATGAGAAACAATGTACATAAACATGCATCAATCAAGAACAATAAAACAAATATAATTGTTCAAACCCCTTTTCTTTTATTTACATATTGTATTTTATCCCAAAGATGCCATACAACATGTCCTTATTTTCTGTTCATACCGTAGGATTTATTAGAATGCATGTCTGTGAAGATGACTTTCAGACAACCAAGATGTAAGAAGGCATCACTTTATTGCACCCTAAAAGTACCCCAGCATGCTGATCTTAACGTATAATCAAATAAACGAATTTCAAGGCTCTATTTATCAATCATAATTGTTAAAACCACAAAGTGACTAAAAATTCTTTATAGTCCCAAGCATACTTAAACTTTTAACCAAGGTCAATTATTTAATTTCTTTTCTTAATATGGACTTTTGGTCTAACAAAACTCAACAGTTGTGTAAGTTTTATATTGTTCCTGCACAAAACAATTAATTCTTTGCAATAATAGAGAGGAAAAGCACGCATATATCATAGTATCATACAAGTTCTAACATGCACAATAAAAGACCAAATTCTTATACAAAAGAAAAGAAATCATGTTTATTGTTCAAAGGAAAAGATCTGACCCGATGACCCTTTTTTTTTTTTTTTTTTTTAAATCCTAAGATCAAAACAACTTTTATGATTTCTAGATGCATACGACCGGCTCTAATACCATACTATAATCTTTATTGGTCTGTATTCATATGCATACATAGAAATACATATTCCTTAAGTTTTGATCAACTAAATAATATACTAACCTTGTCCGGATGCCATTGCTTCGATCGGTTGATGTCGTCGATGGAATACAAGATCTTCTAGTCTCTCCAATCTCCTTATGCTATATCTTAATGGGGCAGAATGTTTAGCGTATCGACTGTGAGCCTAGAGACCCTGTATTTATAAGGTCAGATGTCTTAAAGTCCTAACTCATCGATGATACAATAAGATACATCTTTATGACCTAGTAATCTTGACAGTATATCTCTAGGATTACATTAATCCTTTATTTGTCAGGTTTCCTATCAATATATTATTTCACATAGATAATATATTTACCGGATAATCATTATTATATTCTTAACTATTTGATCATTGACTAAGTGGTTTCCTTAAGATTATATTACATGATATGTCCAATATCTTACATTCCTATACACTGAAATTAAATCATCTGCAAAAGTTACCACACCCCCTTCTCTGCATAAGTTGAAAACAATCATCCACAAAACTTCTCTTGCCCTTGAACTCTAGCTCAGTGGTGAGCATAAATATCCTGAATTTGCGTGTAGTTAACAAAACCAAGAGTTGACACATTAAGAAGCAATGAATATATGTGGCAGCAAGGGATTCCAGATGCTCTATTCTAGGTGCTCTTGGTCTAGCTTCCATATTCATCTGGTGACCCGAAGCTTGAGCTCCTTCCTTTCTCCAGTGGAGAAGAAGAGTGCCATGTTGCGCTGGATTATGAGACCGTCATGGCTATCCCTTACCTTTTGATAGTTCTCGCGTATGCTCCGAGCGGTTCCTTCCCATATGAGTTTCCTCCCATGTGCTCCAACTACCAGTCTGTAGCTAAAGGTTCGTGCTTCGACCGCATTGCCCATGAAATGGAGAAATGAAATGTAAACTGGTGCAATGCCAAGTTGGAAAGCTTCAAAATGCAGGCAGAAGTAATTGCTGTAACAGTTAAATACCTAGCAAATATGAAGACAATGAGGTGATCAGCATCTAGGTAAATGGCCTATATATCACTTTTACTATAGTACAAGTAACAACCATAGATCAGATTTAAGAGTATCTAGAATTCTAGATTTCAATAACCAAAATGGCCTAAAATTCTAATGCAACCTTTAGTAATAATTCTTATATCAGAAAGCTGGTGTTAACCCTTGATGTAGGGAAGTTGGATAATGAGTTCGGATTAGGACAGCAGGATTGATCCCTTCAAAGTTAACGAAAATATAATCACAAAATCAAGTTAAAGAGTGATACTCCAACTAAGCATCTTGGCTGCATTTTCTGTCTCCCGGGGAGTAGAAAGATAATCAAAGCTGCCTCCATTGTGCATATCAACATTGTGATCAACTATCAGATGGTCAACCAGAAAAGCAATATCCCCAGTTGCCGAGCACTCAGATCCAGGGTAGGGCCAATTGTATGGTCTGAAGTCACATTTGGCCTCATGCTTAACTTTCTTGTAGTAAGGAAAGATTTCTAAGCATCCCAAAGGGCCATACCTGCAAGGAAGTTCCAGTGACTCGGCGATTCTCACTAATGCCAGACATCTGATGCCTCCAAGTCTCAACAAGTTGGGCAGCAGTTCCTCACTTCTGATTTGCAAATTGAGCACAGTGTGCCCGTTTAGGCACTGCAGAAATTAACACAACTTAGAAGCTAGAACTCGATTAACTACTTCCAACTTCCAATCAATCAAACTGAATAAATCTGAAAACTCTAGTGGTGGCATGCACATCATCTCGAAAGCAGTAAACTTAGATAAGTTGATATACATTGTCGATCCATTCCGTAACAACTAATGTTTAGAGTAACTCCAAAAGAGCAAAACTCGTAAGATCATTTCTCATTTACCCACAAAACTCTCCAAATAAAAACCACATCCATAAAGACATTTTCTTTATGAACAAGGAAAGGGTTACAAACAGAGGTGCACATCATTAATGCTAGTAGCATGGACTATAGCATTAGTAAGTGCACCTCTGTTTGCCAGCCCGATGCAGAAATCCCGAATTTTGACATATCAAAGTATCATACCCCTCCTGCATCTCTCCGGCCATTCTATTCTTCCACCAACATCTCTAGAGTTCACACACACAATGCTGAAATTCTGTCATTGTTTCCTTCTATCTGCATATGGCATGGAAACACACTAACCTTCCTTTGCATATAGTTCATTCCCTTTTCAATTCCAGTCTATCCTTCTTCGCTAAACCCTTGAGGTTTTGGTTCAGAGACGCAGCTATTCAGGACTCTGCAAAACCATCAAATTTGTGACTGGAGGCTTCCTCGCAACCCCATTGTATCATACTCAGTTTCTCAGTTTGACATACAAACCAGAAAGAACAAATCATAGAAGCAAATCAAGCAATATAGGACATGGCCAAAATTTGTTTATAAAATTCAAAATGGTTTCAAGCAAGGATGAATGTTCAAACACTTGGAAAAGGCCAATTTTTTAATTTCAGCTAACAATGACTCTGAATCGTTCCTTCTTCTTCTGTTACAAGCATGGACTAATAGCCTAGCATATCAAATGTCTCCTCTGCATCTCTCTGGTCATTGCATTCCTCTACCAACATCTTTATAGCTCACATTTCTCATCATTTTCCTTCTATTTGCATATGGAAGCACATTAAACCTTCCTCTGCATATAGTCTCTCTGGTCATTATATTCCTCTACCAACATCTTTAAAGCTCACATTTCTCATCATTTTCCTTCTATCTGCATATGGAAGCACATTAAACCTTCCTCTGCATACAGTTGCCACTCTGTTTCAACTTTCTAGTCTATCATCTTCCTCGCTAAACCCTTTAGGTTTTGGCTTGGAGATGCAGCTATTCAGAATTCTTGCATTAACCTCAACTGGAGGCTTTCTTGCAACCCCATTGCATTATCCAATCCAAGGAGAGGCTCATGAACAGAAACTACATTTCACCTTTTGGTAGTGAAATTTCTGTCTTGAGAGCACAACTGTATTAAGCAACCTACCACATCTCTCCACAATTACACCTACCATTTGAAAATATATGGTATCGGTTTACATCCCTCACGATAATTTCCCTCTCCAACAACCAACACATATATTTAAAAGCCTCGTGACAATCTCTGCAAATCCTCAAATTCTTCACGATCCTTAGTGGCTTCCCGGGTGGTGCACTTACCACCCCAAATGCAACCGCCAGCTTCTCACTGTGATACCATAGGGCTTCCTTTTTCTCTTGTTCCCCAACCCCATGCAGCATCTCATTAGGCAACGGCACATACCCTAATTTTTCAATCCCTTCCATCAATTCTGCCACCTTTGCATATATCTCATCTATTCTTTGATGCCTTCTATCTCCAGCCAAAAACACATGAACTTCTCCACGCACTTCGATCCAACTCCTTCCTCCTTCCTTCTTCACCCTCCTATCTTTCATCATCATCCTAACTTCTGCAACTTCGTCCCACTTTCCTGCGGATGATAACACATTTGCAACAATAACATACGCTGAATCGTCCTGTGGGTCAATTTCCAATAACCGTTTGGCCATGGACCTAGCCAAGTCGGGTGATTTATGATAAGCTGCACAGGTCAGCAATGTTCGCCACACTGCAGCATCTGGGGCAATAGGTATTGTCATTGCAGCCCTTTCAGCATCTTCCAACTGACCAGCTCGGCCCATTGCACCAACCAAACACGTATAATGCTCAAGTACTGGTTCCAACCCATAATCTGCCTTCATCCGCTTCAACCACCAATCCGTTTCCAAAACCAACCCTGCATTGCCAAGGCACATCAAAATCGCTAAGAAGCTATATTCATCCGGAACAAGCCCCCGACCTTCCATTTTATAAAACAGCTCGAGCGCAGAATCCTTATCTCCTTGCTGTGCATACGCCGCCAGCATAGCATTGCACCCCACAAGACTTCCCCCCAGTGAATTACTCTCATCGAAAACCTGCCTTGCATCACACACCATCCCCGACTTCCCATACGCATCCAACAAAGAAGTCCCCACAACCACATTCCCATCAAGCCCCATAACAACCACATGAGTATGTATGATCCTACATTGCTCCAGCGCCGCAAGCTCTGCTGCGGCCCTCAACGCACCCGAAACAGTATACATACTCGACGCAACATCTCTACATTTCATGTCAGCGAAAGCCGAAAGCGCATCAATGGGCCTGGAATTCTGCGCCAGCCCAACAATCGCAGCACCATAGCATACGGCATCTCTATCTCTCTGGGGAATTTCGTCGAGCACCTTGCGTGCATAAACCGGCATCCCACATTTCGAGTAGAAGTGAATGAGGGCGGATCCGGAATACGGCTCCGACGAGAGACCGAGCTTCAGGGAGAGGGAGTGGAGTGAGAGGCCGAAGGAGAGGAAGGAGAGGGAAGCACAGGTTTTGAAGAGGGTGGCGAATGTGCGCTGGTTGGGGGAGGTGGGGTGGCGGAGCATGGAGATGAAGTGGCGGAGGGCGGCGAGGGTGTTGGATTGGGATGAGATCAGGGCCGTCCATGAGACGACGTTGGGTATTGAGATTTGGGAGAAGAGGCGGAGAGGGAAGGAGGAGGGGGTGGATTTGGAGCAGAGAGTGATGAGGTGGTTGTGGAGGGAGCGGTCGGCGCTGTGGGTTCTGATGGCTCGGGCGTAGATTGCACGAGGGTCGCCGGAGTTGGGCGGCGGAGGCGGGTCGGGTTGTATTTGGATTTCGGTTTTTGATGCCATTAGAGAGTAGCTTGGAGGTTTTGGTGTTGAAATCTTGAACATGGGGTTTTGGAGGGGTTTATGTGCACGCGGAATGCACGTGGGTGGTTTTATTTACTTTCTGTTTTTAATATTTTACGGAAAGAGAGATTAGTCTTACACGAGAAATGATAGTAACGATTTTTTGAGTCGATTATAGTTCAGGCTACTCGTTAAATGCTTCAAAATAATCGTTATTATGAATTCTTTGTAAAAGAAAGCTTGTTTTGATGTATATAGACAGTACGTGTATTCGAAAATAAAGTGTAACACTTAGCTCAATATAGCACGAGTTTTACTCGCTTCCGAAAGAGGTTAGGTTGGAGTTATAGTTGGCTTGCTCTTTGTTGACTGTTGATTATGAGAAGTGCTGCTATTTGATCTGTAGCTATGTATTGCAATGCTGGTACATTGCACCATTTGCATGAATTGAGTCTGACCTATAATTACATATCAAATTATCTATCTGTTCACAGCTTGGCAATGTCCCCTATATTATTGCTTATTTTCCTTTTTATTTAGTGCATTATAAGAACTGTAAGGACACAAAATTGTCAAATATTACAGCTTGAGAGTTGAGAACCATCTTCCCCAGTTGTTAGTTACTAAACCAAATGCTACCAGCCAGTGTTCATAAATTTATTAGACTCAATTGTTTAGAGTTGATTTCATTTGTGTACAGGCTTCACAAATCATGGTATTCGTATTCCCTGCAAACTCATCTTGGTTGTACTGATTTCCATGTGAACTTAGTCAACTGATGAATCAAGTGAAAGAACATGCCAACCCAATCACATTTCAATTTGGATGCAAGAGAATTATATTAGTATCTGGAAATGGCTTCAGATAGATATAAGTGCTTAGTAATTAAGCTGATTAAGAGCTTTATCCTACTAAGGTTTTTCATTGTTTTACATGATTGTTTACATATGAGTATGAGTTTGAGTTTGTATTAGGCATTGTCTGCAAATGTTCTTATTCGACCCAAATTGCAACCGTTAAATTTTTGTGCTAACGGTCGCCGATCTTGATTCTTCCTCTTGGTCATGTTTTGTTAATGAAAACGGAAAGATAGCAGGGCATTTACTGAGAGAATGGAACGTAGAGTGAGAAAGATTGTCTTCATTCCCTACTATCTATATTAGTAACAAATGTTACTACACATTTTCGAGCAGAATTTTCCATATGACCATTGTATGCACTCGAAAATGTTGATTAAGGATTCCTATCAATTTGAGTCATTGTGTGATATTCGAAATTTTCATCATGAGCTTATGTATCGTCCTACTGTCCTAGTCTGCAACTCATAGGATTGATGTTGGATTTTACCCCCAAGGACAATACTGAAATGACATTTGGTGATGAAGACAGTCCAAATTTACCACCCTGTATTATTAGTTAGATTCTTCAACAGCACAGAAAATCTTCGAACAGTTTGATGCAAGATTTCCCACTGAATGAGGGAGTACTACCAAGCTGTAGAGTCTATTCCAACTTGGGGCCCTTTTCTATCTTCATTGATTACTGAAGCTGAAGAAAGTCGCTTCTAGTGTAACATCAATGGCTGATTGTGTTGTTTTTGAATTCTAGTATCCTACACATCAAATGTGGGACTTGTTGGGGTTTGTTATCTTCTGCACTCATCGTTTGTTCATATCACATGTACAGCTTCATTACTACATGAATCCATATAATGGTGTCTAGTGGTCTATAGCAGACAGCAAGAGGATGAGATTTTCATGTTTCATCCAAAAAGAAGAAAGCAACAACAATTGTGATACCAAAAAGCATGTAGGTCACATATATGATATACTATACCTAACTTGTTACTTCTCACTAAAACTATTACCTGCACATACATAGAATTTTGGAAAGAACCCTTGCAAAATAGACATCCCACGTTGCATATATTGGCCAATTTAGGGGGGTGTCAACTAAGAGAACCATAGATGTGTGCTAAGCTAAACTGCTAAAGTTTCCGAGAGACTTTAAGCAGGGGTAAAATATTTTGAGGGAGTGAGGCTAACTAAAAGTGACAGATAAGTTGCTTCAGAAAATATCTGTGCACTAAAGTGATCTTCATCTCTTGTCCGAATGAAGAAAATCTAATGGTGATCTTCAACCATGAAAGTTCATTTATTTAAGACCCTAAACCTCAAGAAAAGGTGAGCTGAGAGTTTTCTTAGAATCCAAGAAAAGGGGCAAAGAACATTTCAAAATTCAAAATGCAGCAACTTCTTGCAACCTTGAAATTCTACAGCAATGCATTGAAATCTCGTTCCTTTTGGTCTGGGAATCAAAAAGCTCAAAACGCGTAAGCTGTTGCTTTCTGTGTGTTGTATGGCACAAGAAGGAATATAAAAAATTTTGCCCCAAAACAATTTTGTCACATTCATTGTCAGCCAGCAAATTAATACATAAAACCCAGAAAAACTAAGATTTTAAAGTTTAAAGACAGTCTGAGGTACTCTGTATTCTGTAAACAATGAGAAAGAGAGCGCAATGCAAGTTGCAAACTTTCTCAAAAGCATAAAAGTTGTGAAGAAATAGGAGAAGCATTGGTCTGTGCAGAAATTGAGAAAAGAGACAAACACTCCCACATGGCCCATCAAGAATAAAGTAATAAGAGGCCAAAATCTGTTGCTCCATCCCCTCCCACTATTTTTCTTTTCTTTTTCCAATCCAGATTTCCATCCAAAATGACAAACATCCATGATTCATTCTCCCACATCATATTTTACCTCTGTGGAAAAAAAAAGGAAGAGATTGCTTCTTTTTCCAACAAAAGGATCATACTAAAATTTACCCCATTTGCCCACAAATACCCATATTCTCTCCTCTAAATGAAGGAAAAAGAAAAGGAAAAGAATTGCTACAAGTATCCACCTTTAAAGAAGCTCGTCTCTTTGAGAGGTGAGAACCCATCTTCTCCTATCAATAATCTGCATAGAACCAGCATATTCCAACCAACGACAGATTAGAGTATGGTACCAGGAAGTAATTAATAGAACAAAAATTAGAAAGCACAAAAAGAAAATGAGATTCATCTCATATATAGCCGGTCACCCAAGTTATTTCCTATTCTGAAATCTAGAATGTGCATACCATCATGCTTCTTCATCAAATTTCTGGCAAACAACAAGAATATGACTAGGAATCCAACTCCAGCTGCTCCTCCTAAAATAATAGCCACTGTCTTCCCTGTATTTGACCCTATGTCAATCAATGACATATGACATTCAAAATCAGATTACTTACCAACAAATTAATATTCTATAGAAGTTAAATCTCCCTCTACAAATGAAAAATTGATTCAGCTAACTAGAAATTGTAAAAAGAACAAGAAAAAAAGAAGCGTCTTTTATCCCCAAATCCAAAACCTTCAGAACCCAGTTTCTGTCATTTTACCTGATGAAGATGAAGAAGATGATGTTGATGACTGAGATGAAGATGACCTTCTGGGGACCCCATTTGGATAGTAACTGTAACTCACAAAGCACTTATGGAGATAGATTTGCCCTGAAATGGAATTCCCACATTCAACTTGAGCTCTCTGCACAGCACTCTTCATACACTCACCACAATCTGAGTCACCCACATCTCCTTGACACTGACCCAAGACATAGACTTGTTGGTAATTTGTGGTATAAAACCCATGACCACTAACCACACCATTCTCCAAAACAGTGAAAGCAGTGTCCCTTCTCTCTTCAAACCCAGACCCTGCAATGTTTGTCCCACCACAAGTCTTGTACAACATTTCCATCCCTGAAATTTGAGCAAACCCAGAAACCTCATAGAGCATGTAGCACCCAATCAGCTGAACTCTAGCAGCAATGGTTTTGCCACAGAGACTGTCAGCCATTTGGGGCAGTTTACTCACACAGCTGTAGCAATCAGAGTTGCTGAGGTCACTTCTGCATTGAAAGAGACCAGAGATGGTGGTTTGGCCACTGCCTGAGTTGGTCTTGAAAAACTTGGACTTGGTGGATTGTTGAACCAGAGACCCAAAAAGAGCTGAGAGGGATTGGGAGTAAACCCCAGTTGGATCTGAAAAGGTCTGCTTTGCACAACCCTTGTAGACCAAGGAGGTCACATCAGTGGCAGATTCAGCAACTGGGATGATGAGCTCAAGATTGGAGAACAGAAGCAAGTAGAGGAAGTAAATGAAGGGTTTTGAGAGTAAACCCATTTGCTTTTTCTCCTTCTGGATCAAATCATTTCAGGGTTTGGGAGGATTGTGAGGTACCCAAGTGAGTATGGACACTAAAGATTGAATCTTTTTATGATTTTTTCAGCAATTTGTGCTGGAAAGAGTTTTGGGTTTTTGGAGTTTGGTTTTGGTTTTTGGGGTTTTGGCTTTGGATGGTGTAGCAGTGGTTCTGGGATTTTTAGGCTCTCCCTCTGGCTTTGGATGGCCTACCTCTCTGTGTACATGGCAGGAGAGGCAAAGGGGTATCTTTTTTTACACCAGAATCCAGAAGGAGTACAGTGTGCAATTGATATTTGATAGTAGATAAGTAAATAAATGGTTATTTAATTATGGGAATGATAGATCATTAGCTTCTCTTAATTGAAGTGTTAATTTTTAATTGTTTGAAAGGGAATGAGAACAAAATGGCATTGTATAAACTAATTATAATCTTGATTGGAGAATAAATATTCCCATGTGTAAAGAAGGTCTGGGATGGGCAGCAGTATCACTGTATCAGTGTGAAGGAAAAGGATTCTGATTTTGGGGAGGAAGAAAGTTATGAACTTTGACTGAAAGTACAACAGATTAGAGTAATTGACTTAGAGTAGATTTGAATTTAAGAGCAGTTATTTTTAACTTTATATGGTAATACATAAATAATGTTGGGTGGTCCATCATGGAGCCTGAACTTGAAATCTTGAATTCTATACCAGATATCCAGATATCTGCTAAAAACTACAAACTTGGAGGCAAATATGCTACCATTTCAAACTGGTAAGGAGTAAGGACCAAAAAGATAAAAAGAGCCTTGCATTCTTGTCATATGTATTAATTCTAATTTGATGAGCATCAGTTTTGTTACTCTCTCTCAGATATCCCAATTAGGAGCAACCGAACAAGTATCACAGTTATTAGAAGAAAAGATATATAATCTTCTATGGTCACATATTGTGGCTTGAAGACTTGAAGTACCAAATATTATAAGATTTAATAATACAGAGCATTTTAGCTGTATAAAACAGAAGAAAACAATTAAATGTGAAAAGGCCATCACCCATCATGCATGCATATAGCTGCCAAATGAAAAGAATTAGCCTTTTCTATTATTTAGGACTGGGAGCATGTTATTTTTCTTTTCTATTTTAAATTCAAGAACAAATACCCTCTTTAAAGTTTGCACCGTCTGGTTAATTAGCACATGTTGCAGAAGAAGATTTCATGGAGCTATGCCCTTTTCTTTTCAATTTTCATTAGTCAAAATCATTATTGTGCATTAAAATTTAAAAGGGCATCTGAGTATATAAATTTCTTGAAATACCAAATCAAACATGAGATATCTGATGGTTCTGAGCATGAAATTGTGAGCCTGAAGGCTGAAACTAATTTTACCTACCAAATGAGGTTTGGGTACTTGAAGATGTAAAGTTTTATGGACCTATTGAACAAGTTTGAGAATATGGCCAACTTCTACTGGTTTTGCATGTTGCTTAGTTTATAATTGAGCTTTTACTTTTTAACTTTGAGTTGAAATGAAGTAAGAATAACTCTCAAGATCTGTCAAGTCCATTACCTCTCTATCTCAAGCAAAGTGGTGAAGCCATTTTTTCTTGAAAGTTGAGTAATGATAGAGAAATCCCCAGATTTGGGTATCTTCCCGTGCTCCAATTTAATATCAGCAATCAAGTGTTCATAAGGGCTAGTGTATCGTATGTATGACTTAGCTTGAAGGAGCGCTTGCAAGAGTTATAGCTTACAGGACACCTATTTTAGTGATTATAGAATATAGATGCAGGAAGATAAGAGAATTTATGGTGAATAGGATGAGATGATGCATCAAATTAATGGTTTGATGAGACAATGTGAATACATTGCTGAAAAATAAAAAAGGCCGCAAGACAGACCGACTATTGATAATTTAGTTTCTAAGTCTTTCGGAAGACGAGCGAAATAGAAATATTGTGTTTTAGTTAAAAATTACTTTATATAAACTATAAAAGAAAAAATGCTCCAGTCATTTCCCAATAAAGACGCATCTTGACTGTAGGCCACTAATAACTTTAGTGGAAGTACATATTCACCCTTGAAAAGTTAACTTTGTTAACAATGAAGGTGATCTTTTGTATGTATATTGGGGTTAGGGTAAAAAAAGTTCGGATACTAATTTGATATGATTTAAATTTGAGATATTTTAGTTTTAGTGGCCCAAAGATTAGATACTCTTGAGTAAATGAGTCGGTCATGTAAGTTACTCTTGTCCTAATTTGATTAACAATCTATCGAATGAGTCCAACGTGTACTCACATGAGTTCTTTTTGGCCTTTACGGTGTTCTTCTTTTGAATCAATAATAATTTCATTGCTCTATAATAGCCAGAAGACACATTACATCAGATGTCATCTTTTACAAAACATGTTATTGTAAAAGTTTATAAGCACAAGACCAATACCCTCATTGTTAATTACTCATAAAGAGCCTCAAGCATAAGGAACAAACTTTACTACCTACAAACTCAATAAGAGTAAATTAGTTGCCTAAGGACCTCCATTTAGAGCATTTGCACCATTTGAGTGATTCAGTGGGCAATTTATGGGACCCATCCACTTTCAACAAATGAAGGAATACACCACTTGAGTTTCACTCAAGCAATTATTAGGGCCCGCCTCACACAAATCGCTTAGGTAATTGGATTGCCAATTTTCAGCCATCAATTTGCTGAGAGATTTTTCAGTGCCCCGAATGACCATGTGGCAGTACTCTGATGTGGTCCTCCATTCTATTTAACTTTTGACATGTGGATTTTCATGATGAAAAACAATTTTAGTGATTTTGTCGAATACTATTTTGAGTTTCTTGTTGATTTTTTAAATCCTAACCCCTATACCCTAAACTCTAGGCCAAACTCATAAAAAAACCCAAGATGGTCATTTCACAAAATATAGAAAACCTTAATTTATATTTTAGTTGTAATAAATCCATGTGTCAAAATTTAACTGGCAAGGGAGGACTACGTTAAATTGTCACGTGGGCCTTCATGAGCATTTAAAAATTTCTCCAATTTGCTGGAGCAATTCAGTGGGCTCCACTGAAATAATCATTGCCCAAAAAAGGTCAGCTGCAAACGACTCTTTTTCAACAGTAAAAAAATTATAACAGTTATTTGACTACAGCCATCAGATTTTAATCATGTGGCTATAATGAAAAAGCAACGGTAGTATTGTTTTTTTTTCACTTAAAAATTTATTTCTAAGTACAGAAAAAAATAGTTAGAAAAGTACTTCGACAAATCCTATAAATACTCATCCTCTTTCTATAATTTCTCACACCAAAACTTTTGAAAGTTTACCTCCCCATCTTCTTCCTTCATCAATTTAGCTTCCATTTCTTCCTATCTCATCCAACTATATATATGGGAGAATCTCATTGCAATTGGCAAAAAGATGAAAAAACTTCAATTGTACGATTCTTGGGCATGTGTAACCGTGTGTCCGATCACCGGCAAATCTATAAGTCTTTCAAAGTTATGGGAAAAAGTTTTTGCCGATTACGTGGAAAATTGGCGTGGTCCTCCAACAAGTCGAAGCCCTAGTGCTCTCCAATCTTATTTTCGACAGTTGAAAAGAGTGCTCAAAGATTGACTTAATGCACAACTTCAATCCTGTAATAATACAGCAAGCGACACCAACATGATGGACCATGTATTTTTTTTCCTCTATTTATAATTATAACATTATTGCTACTTATGTCAAATTTATTCCTAACAAATATTTGAATTATATCAGTAGATTTTAATTGATTTATTCTTCTTCTTTAGATGAATCAAGTTCAATCTATCTACATGAAAAAACATCCCAAGGAATTTGATAAATGGGCTTGTTGGGAGAAAGTTAAGCATCACCCTTATTTTGTTGATCCACCATGCAATGCTCGAGCACCGGAATCATATCCGACAACTATTGCCTCCGAAAACGAGTCTCCAATTAACTTGGATGATGACATAGTCTTGGAGATACCATCAAGCTCTTTGCCAAGACCAATGGGACAAAAGAGAGCTAAAGAAGCAATGAGGAAAGAAAAGAAAGGGCAAGATGTTGCTGGTCATTCAATTCAATCCATGACCGAGTCAACACAATCTTCTATTGAGCTAGTGAGGCAAAGAAACGAAGAAATTACTACTCACTCAAGAAGGGTATTTGAATTTGAAGAGGTGATAGAGGACGCAAGAATTATGGGCATGAATACTAATAACATGTCTCCAAATGAAAAGCGTTGGTGGAAAACAAGGAAGAGAAGTGTTATGACAAAAACAATGTTTGATGATGGTAGCAGTGATTGCTACACACCTCAGTTTGATTAGTTATATTTTCCGATAATAAAATGTTGTCTAACACACCTCATCTATTTACTTATCTATACATTTTAATTTTATTTACAAACTTGTCACTTGAATTTGTTTCATGATTAGCTCCCATCATAAATGAGGTGTGTTAATAACAAAAAAGGATGTGTTAATAACATCACCCTTTATTTAAATCTAATTCCTCGATTGCAGTGGTTCATACTCTGTTGTCATCCATGTTCCAATTATGCATCACCAAATCATCTTGTAAACATTTGTGGAGGCACGTAGGGTTGGGCACGGTCCCAGACCGGCACCCAATTCTTCAAGCCCGGGCCCGTACCGGTTACTGTATAGACTAGCTGGTCTCTGCAGTAAAAGTTTTGATGACCAGCAAAAGCCCAGACCGGCATAAACTCGGCTGGTCTTGCCGGTTTTTCGAGCTTTTTCCAGTTCTCCCATTTGACTCCGATCAAACACCCAAAAACATCTTGTAGTCAGAATCATCCCAAAACCAACACAATGAAACACCCATTTTCTTACCTTTACACAAAACTCAGTAGTTTTTTTTCGATTGAACAAAACTCAATAGTTATTGTCACACCCCGGTTCTTAAGTTATTTTACGGTTATTTACTTTGGTATTATTTTAGTCTTTTACCGTATTGAATAACCGTTTACTACCTAAGGACCCTAAAGTTGACTTTCTTTTCCGTTTAGAATTTGGAGAAACTTTCTTCATGAAAGTTGTAGAGGACGTTAATACGAGTTCGTAGACATGCTATGTGTTAAAATCGGAGTTAGCATGAAAAAGTTATTATCTAAAAGAGTGAATTTTGAGGTGGTAAAAAGAGGTATTTTTTTTTAGTGGGTAAAATTTGTTGGGTTTAAGGGTTATGGACCGGGTGTGAGCAGCCCATATCCTCCTTCACTCTCTCTCTTTCTCCCTTCCCTCTTTTCCCCGAGCTCCCCGAGCCCCTCTCCGCCGGAAGCTCCCAGCCACCAGCTACCGCCGTCCGGCCGCTGCTCCAGCCCAGTTCGGACCCCCATCTCCTCCTCTCCCTCCCTGGCCTAGCCCCCGAGCCTCTAACCCGCCGGAAGAGGAGAAAACCCGCCGGAGACGCCGGGAAGCATTTCGCCGGAAATCCCATTTCCGGCCACCAAAACTCGCAATTCTTAGCTCATTTTGTAGCTCTCATCAAAGTGAGTATCCCCTCAAAAGGAATAAGTCTATCTCGTTGTGGTTATGGAGAAATGTATAATTGAAGTTTTAGGGATTTTTGGATGTTTTTAGTCGATTACCCTAGTTAGCCTTAGAATTGGACTAAGTGCTAGTTAGGAAAGTTGTTATGCTTGATAAGAGGATTATTCTGTTAAAATTTGGTAGAAATTGGAGGTCGCCGGAATCGGCCTCCGGCCGGCGCCGGCGCCGAAGCTGTTTGGGAGATTTTAATGTTTTTAGATTTGGAATATTAAGGGGAGTTTATTGAAGTGAGTTATGGAATTTTTGGATGAGTTTTGGATAGGTTTGTGAATTTCTGAGGTTTGGTATTTTTGGCGGTTAATTAATGTAGAATCCGGCCGTAGGATTTAAGTCGTATTCTGTGGGAAGTTGTTTTTACGGCTGCCGGTATGTTCGGCGAAGTTTGAGCCGTATTGAGTTAAGAATGGCGAATTTGGGCAATGATGAGTGTGTGGGAGGCTCACGTTTAATTTTACCCATTTTGTTTAATTATTGGATTTTTGGTGGGAAATTAATTATATATTTGGAACAGGACGAGAGGAGGCCCGAGCAGAGGAAGCCTTGGAGCGTCATCAGGCTTAGGCCTAATTTGTGAGTGGACCTTTATTTTAAGTGAAAAAG
>NC_020494.1:4696079-4697240 GCF_000184155.1 Fragaria vesca subsp. vesca
AATGCTAGCTAGCCATACGTGTTTGAACCGCCATAATGAGGTAAAATACCATTATGGTGTGACGTGAGTGTTAGACACAAGCGTAGTAGCCCTATATGAAAACTATTTTCTTATTTGGTTTATTTAGGTTTTCATATAGGGAGTCCACACGTATATACACTCGTGCTTTTTCCGTCATACTGAGGTACAATTCCATTATGGTGTGACGTGAGCGTTAGACGCAAGCGTAGTAGCCTTGTATGAATTTCTATTTTTCTAATTTGTTCTTAGAATTCATACAAGGAGCCTGACGAGTGTAAATACATACACTTATATATGTTTATATATAATTTAGCCTGAGAGGCTGTATTTTATTAAGTTTTGGAGACTAGCCGGTGCTGGTCGTGAAGTTGCCAGTTTTTGAGTTGAGCGTTTTTGAGCGATTGCATGCAGTATTATTTTATTTGGAAATTAAATTTGGGAAGCATAAAGAAATACTTTTATTTTAATTTATTTTTGTCCACTCACTCTGACACGACCCACCCCGAATTTCACCCTGAAACCCAGAGTAAGTCGTGCAGGGACCACCTCCAAGGAAAATTTACTGAAAAGATTAAGAAAATCTCCCTTGCAGATGGACAACCCTAACTCGAAAATTTCATATTACACTCTTAATTCAACACTTCCGAACATCACATAATTATCCTTCAGAAATTCTACCCATAATATACAATAAACCCAAAGTATTCAGAGCTACTAAACACAAGCGGAAGCAAGAAAACACGAGTAGGTTGAACAGGTAACCTACTGGCGAAAACTGGCAGAAATGCTGGTGACTATGCCTCGTCTCCTACTAGATCCAACCCGAACTCTGCAGACTGGGCAATTTAAAACGAAGGGCCCAGGGGAAAACATTTAATAACGTTAGAGTGAGTGGACAAAAAATAAAATAATAAATAAAATATTTATGTTTCCCCAAATTAATTTCTAAGGAAAAATCGAATGCATGCCGCAAGCGATAAAACTTTTATCCATAAAATATCGAGCCTCTCAGACTCTATAATATATGTATGTATTTACACTCGTCCATACTCCCTATATAAATTCATGGGTCTATATAGGGCTACTACGCTCGCGTCCAACGCTCACGTCACGCCTTAATGCGGTGCTACACTACGCCAT
>NC_020494.1:4698092-4703805 GCF_000184155.1 Fragaria vesca subsp. vesca
AACCAATAATCCAATATTTAATCAAAATAGGCAAAATTACCCGAGAGCCATAAATACGCTCATCATTGCCTAACTTCGATAATCTTAAATCGGAACGATCCGAACTTAAATATCATACTCAACAGTCGTAAATACCACCTCCTCAAAATACGACTTAAATCCTACGGCCGGATTCTACATTAATTAACCGCCAAAAATACCAAACTTCGGAAATTCACAAACCTATCCAAATCTCATCCAAAAATTCCAAAATTCACCTCAATAATATCCTCTTAATATTCTACATCAAAAACCACAAAATTTCCCAAAACAGCGGCGGCCGGCGACCAACTCCGGCGACCTGCAAATGCTACCAAATTTTAACAGAATCTTCCTCTCAATCTCCTCTACAACTTTCATGACCAACACATCACCTAATTCCAAGCCTAACTAGGCTAATCGAACGAAAACAACTTAAAAGCCCTAGAAATTTCAACTCCACATTTCTCCTTACCTAGCTCAAGAGGGAGGGAGCTGCTTGGAGGGGTTGCTGCACGGGAGGAGGGCTACAAAACCGTACCAAGCTTGCCCGGATTGGTGGCCGGAGGAGGGAGTTCCGGCGACCGGAAGTTCGGGGCAGCCTATCCTTTCGGGCGGCACCGCTCTCTCACGGCGGCGCTAGGGGGGCTGCTACCGGTCCTAGAAGATAGCTGGGTCAGAGACCGATCGATTGGGACCGGTGCGGCGGTCTGGGGCGGCCGGACGGCGGCGGTCTGGCGGTCAGAATTCCGAACGGCGGGAGGGCTCGGGGGAGAGAGAACCGGGAGGAGAAAAGAGGAGAAAAAGAGAAAAGAGAAATGGGCCTCTACACCCGGCCCAACAACACTAATATACCCAACTCCTACAAATAAAACACCCCGAAAAATAATACCCGAATAAAATTACCTTTTACTAGCTAAATTTACTATTTTACCGTCGTCATATTTTCCTCATACGAATAATCCTCCGCACATAATCGTCCCCGAAACCACTCTAGGGACCAATTAAACTATTAACTCAATGATCGAGACGGTAAAATTCTTATTATAATCACGCTAGTAAATAAGGTAAAAATATAAGGGTCGGGATGTGACACACTCTAACTGTTCCACATGTTTTCCCCTGCGCTCTTCGTTTTAAATTGCCCAGTCTGCAGAGTTCAGGTTGGACCTAGTAGGAGACGAGGCATAGTTACCCGCTTTTCCGCCAGTTTTCATCAGTAGGTTACCTGTTTAACCTACTAGTGTTTTCTTGCTTCCGTTAGTGTCTAATAGGTCTGAATACTTTGGGATTATTGTATATTATTTCGGTGGTGTGCTCGGTCGGTTGACTTTATGTTTAGAATTTCTGAAGGATAATATTTGCTTTTATTTAGCTGGATAATTGTGTGTTATATTTTTTGGACGTGCTGTAGTAAGAGTGTGAATTGGAAATTTTTCGGGTTAGGGTTGTCCATTTCCAAGGGAGGTTTTACCAATCTTTTCGGTAAATTTTCCTTCGAGGTGGTCCCCGCACGACTTACTCCGGATTTCAGGGTGAAATTCGGGGTGGGTCGTGTCAGTTATTGAGATAAATATTACATCTTTCACAAAGTTTACAAACAGACCGATTCAAAGAGGTGATGAGATCACGCAGATCACTTGAAGATCGGCGAACGGGGTCTGGTTTCCGAATATATAGGAGAGGATGCAAAAGATGTCGTCGTCTTCAAGTAGCTTCTTGGCTTGAAATTGAGCTCAAGTGAGATGTCAGCAAGGCATTTTTGCATTCGTTTGGAAAACTCATAGTGAGACTTTCCTGGCTCTGAGTCGACGTGAAGCAAGTTGACGATCTCATATACCAATTTGCCGCCGCCGATTATTGGGAAGAACAAAATTATTGAGGTTGGGATTGGGATTGGGTTAGGACTTAGGCTTAGGGTTGGGATTATTCGAGATTTGTAATTTTGGTTAGGATGGAGAGGTGGAATGGGCATAGATTATTGAGATTAGAGGAATGCGAGTTGAGTTGAGCTTTTGGGAGAAGACAATTACACTAACATTAAACAATTATTAATTATATCTCAAGGAAAAATTCACGGTTTATATTTTGTTGTAGATTTGAGATGGTTAGGTGTCTTGTTTCTATTGGGTTTAGGTTTGTAACTGTGGGAGTTAGAGGCGACCACGTCTCGGAGAAAATGGAGAATTACCCTTATATAGCACTGGTGTCGAGCCTTCGGGGCGAGAATGGATTTTAACACACGGGACCGGGCCCGGCCCGCGTAGTAGTGGGACCCGCCCAGACAGAAAATTTCATATAACAAATTCGGCAAAAAGCCCAGCCCGGCCGGTTCAGGTCGATTTGCAAGTTTTTTTTCTTGCTACGGGCTTTATGCCCAGCCCTAGAAGTACGCAGACTCTACTTGAAATTCATGATCCCTGAATGTAGGAAGAGTTTGTCCATCTCTCCCCACTGGTTCAAACTAAATAGGTTCTCTAGTATCCAATGCACAGGTTGATCGTAGATAGTTGTCATGGATGGATTCATTAAATCATCTTTTTCATGCTCCACAAATTTTTCCACGACAAATTCATCATGCACAATCATGTTATGAAGAATGATTCAACTGATCATGATGGCTCAAAGATCTTCTAGTTTAAACAACCTACCACCGTGACGCAATATTACCCATTGAGATTGGATGATACCAAAGTACCGCTCCACATCTATGTGGTAAGCCTCTTGTTTTTTGCAAAAGTGTTTCTCCTCTTCTGTTCTGGGGTTCGACATTGTTTTCACAAAAGTAAACCACCTAGGGTAAATTCTATCAGCAAGGTAGTAACCATTGGTGTACCTTTTGTTATTGACCTCAAATTGAACCTGAGGAGCAGTTCCACCAATGACACGCTCAAACACATTAGACACACCAAGAACATTGAGGTCATTTTGTGCTCCAGGGGTTCTGAAAAAAGCGTGCCATATATGTGTGTCGTAAGACGCCACTGCTTCTAGAATTATAGTTAGTCTTCCCTTCCGACCCAAGAAAGCTCTAGCCTAACTGATTGGGTTGTTCTTCCATTCTCAATACATGCAATCTATGCTCTCAATCATGCTTGAAAACCCGCGGCGATGTCCTCTATTGTGAAGCCTATATAAGTCAGCTGAATTGGGAGGACGAAAGAACCACTCACCGTAGAGAAACTCGATCTATCTGCAAAATTTCTTCAGACATTTCAGCGTTGTAGAAGTTCACATCCTAATGATTTCATCACATTGATCAGCAACTGCACCGTACATGAGCATTCTCAAGGCACCTGTCATATTTTGTCCATGAAGCAATCCCATTTTTCCAATGACATCTGTTTTTTGCCTCCAAAAACTGTCGTGGTTGCAAAGATCCTCCATTATACATTGGAAGACATTTATGCATTTGGTGCTGCATCCGAAAGCTTGCTTCGTTGTACACTAGATGTTCAACAAAATAATCCTGAAGGAGGAAATGACCTCGGACTTCTATGTGTCTCTCCACATTTGGTGCATGGACAGGTCGTGAACCACGCCCTTTAGGTGTCTATTCTAGTTGATATTGTGCCACCATTGCAACTGCTTGAGAGTTTGTAGCTTGAATCCTCTCCGGATCTTCCATATTTTCACGTTCTCTTTCTTGCAACCACCGGTTTAATTCATTCAGGAAAGGAGGAGAATGAGATGGGTAATGATATTTTTAAAGAGATGGAGGTATATAATGAGAGGAGTGAGTAGAGATTGAAGTCTAAAGGTTATTTATTAACATTCTTGAAGATAAAAAGTTTCGGATAAGTACACATGTCAGGTAAAGATTGTTTGAGAATCTTATCAAAAATCTGAAATATATTTTTAGAAGATAGGGGTGTCTAAAGTTGACATTTTAAATATCGCCTTGAAAATGATAAGATATTTTGTAATTTATAAAAAAATAAATTGATATTTAAAAAAAACAATTAATGTTGTACGATCAATCTCATTATTAATTAACCAAATTATAAGTTTAACATTTTCAATTAATGCATTATTCAAATATAAAATGTGAATATTAGATTATAGCAGACAAACTACCTTTAACTGGTGCATTGACAAAGGATAGGCAATTGTCAATTTCAGATTAATAGTGAATTAGCATGAGCAATTCAATTGGCAAATAAGCAATTGCATTGAATTCCCCTTATCTAACAGGTGCAAATGCTCTTATAGTAAACTAAAAATCAAGTACCATTGCTTGCTCCCCATGCTTAGGCAGAGTAACATGATATTTGTCCCATCCTTGCTCTTGGTATTAGGGCTTGTCATTGTACCAACAACAACAACAACAAAGAAGTAAGTGATGCACATTGGATCTCTCTTCTTCTTTTGGAGATCCTTGTTCTTACTCCCCAAATGCCTACTAAGTTTCTGCTTCAAAGATTTAATGGGCTCCTGGGTCATCTTCTAGCCCAGCTACATCAAGCCCATCTGAAACTACACCATCACCCCAGGCCCAACTTTCGCATTCAACCCAATAATAGGTTAGTCTAACTAGATTTTTCAACATCAAACTATAAAAAGAAATAAACTTTTGTTGGCAATTATATTATAAAATTGTGTAGGATCAAAATTTTTTTGTTTGTTTCTTTTTTCAGATTTTCAGAATTACTATCCTTATGCATGAAGATAATCAATTTGGTCATTGTGGTCGGACTCTATTATGGATTTCTGACCACATTCTCCATAGGGCCCTCTTATCTTTTCCTTCTCTAAGCTTAGGTTATGAAAGAAGGAGAAGAAGGAACCGAGAAGAAAGTATCAGCAACAACCGATTTTATTACAGGACACCTAATGATAAGGTTTCCGCCGATGTACATGAACTCCATGCTGCCATTCACCACCTCCAACACAAGCTGGTCTGACTAAGCTAGCCTCGAAACCTCTTGCACCAACGCCAATATCGTATCGGATCTCAATGTGCTTTCATAGGAACCTCGGTCTTCGAACCACGACTCGGTTCTAGACCTTGCAGCCCTTCCAATTCCGTCTCCAACTTATGTTCACAAACTCCACCACCATGGCCAAAAAAAATCGTAAGATGGACATAACCCATGACAATTCTCATAGTGGAACTCCATCATGACTGACAGATCCCGAGAAAATTCAAGCCTCTGCCACATCTAACACCGTTGGCGCCTCACCCTGATTCTTTGAACCGAATCATTGTGTTGCATCACCACCAGATCAACCTGCACAAATTCTCCTAGGACCCATCCAATAGCGTTACTTAAAGTACTACATTAATTCATAGTTTCTAAAATGATTGTCCGGTTATTTACACTAAATCTTCTAAACACAAAAAAAGATCAAATCTTATTAAAATCAAAATGAAAGTTCGACCAAACTGGATATGTGGGTTGAAGATTGCAAGTTTGTAGGAATGATTTAAGATATATTGAAGGAGAAATCACTTCTTCCTCTAGTCTTTCTTAGAAATGATCATAGCACATTGATTTGTAGAGCTCATTCCTCTAGTACTAGTGTACATTAGTACAACTGCACTAGGGAAATGGATTCAGATGCTTATCATGCTCTCTTTTTACCAAGCGAGTAGATGCCCAACGTCGGACCCAAAAAAAAAAGATGCCCAACGACCTGTCGTTCTGCAATCACACTGTGACCTATCAAAATTTAATTTTTTTTTTTTTTTTAA
>NC_020494.1:4703825-4738812 GCF_000184155.1 Fragaria vesca subsp. vesca
TTTTTTTTTTTTTTTTTAAATGGAAACACGAGGCCAAATGAAGCGGTTAACAAGTATGTGATTCGCTATCACGATCTTTCAGCTCAAAATCCAAGTAGTTTGTCAAAATTACCCAACACAATCGCAAGTCTAACGTTCATATTGTAGACTAGAGAATCCAATTTACGAAGAACCCACAAAGCAATTTGCTCCCAACTGTTTGAACAACCCTAAAGTCGGATGAAGAGGATAGAAGCAGAAAACTGGGTTTGTCAAGTTCCATTCTTTTTATACTTTCTGGGTTCTGTTTTATAGAAAGGTTTTGTCTTTGTTCTGACATGGGTTTTCTTGTTTCTCTGTTTTTGAAGTGTATGTGTATCCCAAGGTGAAGGTCAGGCAGCAACAAAAGAAAAGATGATCAACATGCTCTTCTTGATTTTGATTCTCCAGGTTTCTTTTTTGAGAAAAGTACAATTAAATGTATGATTTGCGGCTCTTCTAGTTCTCTTTCAGTCCTGGTTACATGTTTTGATAATTGACATACTAGAACTGGGGATCACAGATTGACAACTTTGAAAATCTGCTTGCTCGGTCTCATTAACATGTTTGAATTCATTTGTAACACATAAGATACTTGGTGTTGAACATTTCTTTGTAGATGATAAGTCGAAGCATGTGCAAAGTAAACTTTTTTTTTTTTTTTCTATTTCATTCGATTTAGTGATACCGTGGAGAGGAACAAAGAATTTCGATTTATGATCTTTTAGATATCAGGACTGACTTGCAATAGCCCAAAAATGGTCCATACTTCTAGTCTTCAGAGGGGATCAGACTTATCAATTGATCAGTTTTGACTTGCTTATCACTTCCAAATTTTTGGAAGTGGTAAATAGGATTTGTATACCAACATTAATACCCTAGGGAAATCCTCCCTAGTCCTCATGACCTTGATCTTTGTAGTTGAAACTCGGGCCTGTTTGTGATACTTACATACTGAGGTATTATATCTGCTTGACTGCTTCTTCTCATCATTCTGAACTCATAATACAGAAGCTTTAGTGCAAACCTTTGTTCTGATCTATATGCCCAGGACATAATAAGCATCACATTTCATGTCTTTGATTCTAGGGTTAGTTAGGGTGTGTCTAACTGTGTATGATTGATTTACGCCTCTGATGCTATGACCGTAGGTTTGATACTAGTCCAAAAACATATGATGGAAAATTTCTTAAAATACTGCCTCACTAGATAAGGATTTCTTCTTTCTGCATTATTCATTAGAATCTATAATGCAATAACAATCATCTTATTCATTGAAGTTTCTTATATTCCCAAGTTCAGAGGTGTCATCAGATTGATCTAACAGGGTTTGACAATTCTATTTCGCTATAGTGAAGGATCAAGATGTTTCTACAGCTATAGTTGCAAGAGTTCCAAAATATTATGCGCCAAGAGTGGGCCTTTGATCTCTGTTGCTGATGGTATAGTTCTAGTGTCAACTGTGTCTATCTTGTTAGGGAGAAAAGAAAAATTCTACCATAGAACCTTATGAGAAAACTTCAAACAAGATACCAAATAATATAGTTCTAAATCCCTGCTGTAACTGAAATACTATAAATGACTTTTATTTTCGAAGACTAAGATAGATGTGATCATATTCCCTTTATAACCTCAGAATACCCAAAATACTTAGTACTAGAAAATCGATCATGTATCACTTAACAAGATATGTCATGCAATCAGGCTTTAGGAATTACAATAGTCCAGTGATTATTGTTCTGATATAGACTCTTGAAAACCTGATATGGACTGCTTTAAGAACTACTAGATTTTTTTTTTTTTTTAATTAAAGTAAGAACTAGTACCTTTTAATGAACAGAAACTTTACAGGAACTGCAAAAATTGGATAGCAGACGATGGGATATGGTTGAGTGTTGACTAATACACTGTGCATGATACACTAGTAGAATTATTGCATACTAGTCGAACTGCACTATTTAAGACCATGTTTCTTACCATAGGATAACCAAGCTCCAGTAGACTTACCAGAGAGGTCTGTCTAATTTCAAACGAGCACATGTGATGCAGATGTAATTCTATTTGGTCAAACCCTTGTGATTATGTTTATTGATAGATTGGAAAAATTTCCATAAACATTCTATAATGTACTGGAAATAGCATCATTACCTAGTTTATATGCATGTTTGAGCAACTTTTGTCTATCTGTACAAATGATGGACTTTCACTATCTATATGTTTTCAGATAATGATATGGTGATTGGAAACAAAATTAGGATCAAAGCACAACGACCATTGGCTCTGAAGAATCATAGCTTGGTTCACAATAGAAGTAGACAATGTGTTCCACATTCACATTACTGAAAGTTCCATAAAACCAAAAAGTTCCAAGGGGACTTCAGTTGAGAGCTGTCCCAAGGAAAGGAAAGGACCAGCATCAAAACTAACAAGTCAGATTCGGCCACCAAGAACAGGGAAACCGAGCTCTAAGGTAAAGTGAGTATTTGGTTTATAGTTTACATTATATGTGTGTCATTACTTAAGTAACTTACACTGATTAGAGCGTATCTACATAGCTGTGTGACAAATCTCATGTCTGGTTTCTGTAGTAGCCATTAGTTCAGTGCTTACAGTTGTGTGAACTATACTGATATTAATTGGATCCGCCTTTTCTGATGCAATAGCTTGTGCTTTGTTTATGGGAAAGACGTTTCACATTAGGATAAAAGTCTTGATATTTTTGTATTTTGTATGTTTCAACGATGGTATTCTCAACTCTCTCACCTAGCAAAGCACTAGGTCTAGAGATCCCTCTTCGTCTTCTCCTCCCTCACATAAGCTCTCCACTTGGTCTCTGCCTCGGCCATCCCTCCTTGCTTCTCACTTTCCATGGAAAACTATCCAAACGTTTCTCTTTCCATGAGTTGCTTCCGTTTCCAGAATTTACTGCTGCTACATATACATTCCACTTTGGTCATATTCATATTCCATACTAGGCAAAGACTACAAATTTGACTACAATGAGCTATATAGCAAGGTACATAAGTGAAGGCCCTCTTCGTTTTCTTTATTGTCATCACTGTTTATTCCACTGCCAGAATCAACTTAAGCTAGGGTTCTCGAATTAGAACCCATGGTGATAGACCTCTCCTGCAATTTAACTACCCAAAACCATACTAGAAAACCCATCACGATCATGAATTTCCATACTTTCCGTGGGTTTCTGAACAAGTTTCCACAGTGACACCTCCCTTTGTCTACACCTGAAATAAGAACGTACAGAGAAAATATCTCTAGGATTATATAGGTAGGAGAGTATTCATCCTATACATTTTATTTTCCACCCTAGCTTTGGCTCACAGTTTTTTTTTTCCTACAAGTATAAGCAAACAATCTGTACTTTCCAGTTCTTTCATTAGTACATGGAATAAATTCGAGGTTATGCATGCATAAATGCAGTGCATCTGGTGCTGTCTGCGCACTAAAACAGAAGACTTGGGGATTTGCCTAAGATCTGCTAAATAAGATCAAAGCCATCTCCATCAAATTGCAGAAGAAAAATTAAAACATCATTAGTCTTGAATTTTGATCTTCAGGCAACGAATTTTCATCTTAAATAATATCAAAGATGACTGTTATCCAAATATCTCTGATGAGGAAGCTGAATACTATGGTGATGCACTAATGTTCCAAAGTAACTCTTATATCCATTCAATGAAGCAACAAAACCAGCAACATAAGACTGACCTAGCCAACAATAAAAAAAAATATTTAGTTAGGATATTTCTAGCTGGAATTTGAGAACTTAAGATGTTGAATTTTAAGCACATAGGATATTGCAATTCTGGATATGATGTTCTTTTCTTATGATGTTCTTTCCAGCTCCACGGCGCCTCTACCTATATCTCATCCTATATTTTTCCTTCTCATTATTCAATGTGTCAACAAACCAGGACCTCCAAGACATGCGGTCTTCTTCTCCAATCCAATATCTATACAGCTGATTAACACACTTTACCAAGCTTGTGCCATACTCCTCACCCAGCTTTTGCTTTCACAACTCATCATCACATTCATCATTAGGCAGATTTTGCAGCTCCTTAAAAACGCACGACACTCTAGCAACATCCTCAACTTGCAGGCACTTTAAAATCTTGCTAGAAGATCCGGAGGAAGCTCCAAAAGACGGCACGGTGGAGCACGCAAACGGGTGAGTGTGACTGCACAATAAAGATCTACCAGTAACGGCAATGCTATCTCATTCTTCACAACATTCCAAATCTCATTAACTTGTCTCTCAAGTAATCCCTCAGTTACATGATAATGATAAACTCTATTGTCTCCCCAAACAAAATCGATTAGGGCAGGCACATACTTCTTCTCATCCAACTCTACAGGGCAACCGCCACGGTAGGCCTCAACGAATGGGCTGAAACAGTGATACACCAGTACAATGCCCTTCTTTCTTTAACCTTACCACCATTCTGTAGAATCTGAGGAAAAGTATAGAAACCCGATTCGCCTCAAACTGAAGCTGGGTTTAACGGCACGACACCGGAATCTAAGAGGGTCATATGTACCACTTGTCTCAATACCTTGAGCTTATCAATCAGCTTCTCTCTTAAGTATACTCTTGTTCCACACCAACACATCAGAAGATTCAGAACCAATACCATCGATTCCACACTTTTCATGAGGCTCCAATACAAAGGTGATAGATCTTTCTTCTTGCCAACTAACCAATAGGTCACAGCCACCAGCAAAATGCCATGTTTTTTGACAACAAATTTATCTATACACGAATTCTTTATTAAAGATGAGTTGTACACTAATCTCTAAACTTGGGGTAAACTTAATTATGTTAAAACACTCACAGATAAGAGATGGAATTCTTATTCATGCTGGAGTACTTTAAAGTGTTGCAGTGTAGCATCTTGTGCTCAAACCGGGAGGTATGGTGGGGTTCGTTTATCATACTATATGGTATGACATACCTATTGTAAATGTGTCTAATTGTATGGCACATAGGGTAAACTTAATTATGTTAAAATAAGAGATGGAATCCTTATTCATGATGGAGTACTAGTGTTGCAGTGTAGCATCTGGTGCTCAAACTGGGAGGTATGGTGGGGTTTGTCTATCATACCATATAGTATGACATACCTATTACAAAAGTGTTTAATTGTATGACACATGTGGGTTTCTAAAGAGGTAAATGGTCATTTAGTTATTTCTTCAATCAATAATAGCTACATATTTTGTGAGGCATGCTATATCATATAATATATTAAAATTTTCCGGGTACGGTGAAGGTGATGTGTGACTCGCAGGCTCAACGACATGTCGTTCCGCAACCACATTGACCTATCAAATTTGAAATTTCGAAATGGCAACACGGGGCCAAGTGAAGCGTTGACAACTCCACTACGTGATTGTCTGTCAGCTGAAAACGTGCTCAATTGCGTCTCAGAATCCAAGTCCTTTGTCAAAATGACTCGACACACTCACAAGTCTACTTCAGGGGCTTTTGACATTGTCTATGATATTCATTCGTCCTTCCACCTTCATCATATTGTAGACTAGAGAATCCAACAGAACCCACAAAGCAATTTGCTCCCAACTTTTTGAACAACCAAAAATTCAGAGGCTTCAACAACTGAAGAAGCTCTCAGAGAGAGGAAGAGGACAAAAGCACAAAAGTGGGTTTGTCAAGTTCCATTCTTTGTGTACTTTCTGGGTTCTGTTTTCTTAATAGTTTTTGGTTTTGTTCTGAAATGGGTTTTCTTGTTTCTCTGTTTTCAAGTGTATGTTTATCCCAAGGTGAAGGTCAGGCAGCAACAAGAAGAGAAAGATGATCAACATGCCCTTCTTGATTTTGATTCTCCAGGTTAGTTTTTTTGAGAAAAAAGTAGAATTAATTAGTAAATTTCTGCTCATCTAAAGCTTTAGTTTAAACCTGGTTTAGTAATAGATATAGTAGAACTGGGAAGCACAGATTGACAATTCTGAGAGTCTGCTCGCTCTGTCTCATTAATCAGCATGCTTGACTTTAGTTTCTACACATAGATATACTTGGTATTGAGCTTATATTTGTAGATGATAAGCTGAGGCAAGTGTAACAAACTTCTATTTGATTTCATTCCTTTTAGTGAGACAGAGGAATGAACAAGAATTGAAATTTATAATCTTTTTACTTATCAGGACTGGCCTGCAATAGCACAAAAATGGTCTATACTTCTGGTCTTCAGAGGGGATCAGACTTAAGAAAAGATTTTGAATTGCACATCACTTCCAAATTCAGTGATGCTTTCTTCATTTATCTCACAACACAACTAATATATAGGTGAAACAGACACAACATTAATATTAAAAACATCTATGAGAAACACCATACATCAAAATTATCATAAAACGTACGTAAACATAAAACAATAGATGAACAAACTAAAGACACATCAAAACTACATTTCTTAGACTCTTATTATGTCTCATCTACTTGAACAATTACTCCTTTGCTCAATAGCTTAACGCCATCTTGTGTTCAAATCAAGTGGGCTAAAAGAATCGCTATGCCCACTCTTTGGAGGTGGACGCTTCGGGCCTGGCGGACACATAACTTTCTCTGGTTTAGGCAGTTTGGATGCTTTGTCTTTTGGAGTTGTTGATGTCTTGGTCCTGGCATCCGTGGCTTCATAAGCTTGTGAACTATCAGAAGAACTCATCTTTTGACAACAAATCTGAAAATCGAAACTTGTTAAATTGATGAGAATAACAAGACCATCATGTCACTATATATAGAGCTTGTTTTTTCAATTGCGAAATACAAGAGGAATTTTGATAGGACCAGGAGTAATCTTTTCAAAACATAATAGGAAAACTTTCTTAATCCAAAAAGGAAGAGGGAAAAGTTTGAACAGATATAGTCACCCAGAAGAAAAATCAATTAAAAAGGAGGAAACAATTGAATTTGATAGTTAAATCAATTAAAAAGGAACTTATGGATTGGGGACACGTAGAAGAAAAATGCAGCATCAATATATGTAAGGCACTATTTTGATATTTTCATCTTTTCTTCCATCAGCAGGTATTGTTATTCTACTAGCTGGATCTTAGCATGGTGTTATTGTTGGTGTTTTAGCTGCTCCTTGTGCGCATATAATTCATGACTAACCAGTATAGTACTGTTCCTGTTCGTCATTGCATAACCGAGTTTGTACTCTTGATAAGGCTTACTTGTTACGAACAAGAACAGGTACTTAGGATCTGTATTCGGACATTAATTTCCCAGAGAAATCCTCCTCATTACCTTGTGCTTTGTAGTTGAAACTCGTCCCGTTTTATGACAGTTGTAGGCAGAATGTATTATATCTCCGAAGCTTCCATTCATTATGAACTCATGATCCAGAAGCTTTAGTGCAAACCTCTGTTCTGATCAATATGTTTTTCCCAAGACAATATAAGCTCTGATCAATATGTTTTTCCCAAGACAATATAAGCAGCAGTTTTACAGGTCCTTCATTTCAGCTTGTAAGTCAGTGTGCGTGTATGATTGATTTACTGTGCTGAGTCTATGACTCTGTAGATATAATACAAAGTTGGAAAAATCAAGATAGAAGATTTCTTAATATACTGCCTCGGTAGATAAGGATTTGCTTCCCCTTGCATTCTTCCTCAGATTCTTTAATGCCTTGACAAATTCCTTTTTCATCAAAGTTTCTTATATTCCTGAGTCCTGAATAGTCCTTGGTCTTCAGGTGATCTAACAGTGTGATTTGACAATTCTATTTCTTTGTAGGGAAGGATCAAGATGTTTCTCCAGCTACCATTGCAAGAGTTCCAAAATCTTATGTGCCACTGCCAAGAGTAGTTGTGCCATCGATCTCTGTTGCTGAAGGTATAGTTCTAGTGACAATTGTGCCTATCTTATTAGGGGAAGGAAAAAGATTTCTCCTTTTGCGTGTACATCTTGCCTTCATGTTCTTCATTTCTCGTCTAGCAGAAATCAATTGAACTCCGTTTGCTGTTCCAGAATTGGGTGCTGAATTAGTTGCAGGCTATAAAGTTTTGACATTTTCATCTCTTATTTACAGGAGTAAAGAAAGCCAATAAGATTGAAGAGATGAATAAACAGAATATTAGAGCCGGCTCAATCCCTCCCCCGCGTGCAGTCTTATCCAGTCCTGGTAATTAATGTCTCGTCATCCTTTATTTATATATGATGTAGTACCAGTTGAGAAAACTATTATCAAGAGTCAAAAAATATATTTCTAAACCCCTGCTGTAACTAAATTACTATTAATGACTTTCATGTAGAAGATTAGGATAGATGTGAACTTCATAATATGCAAAATAGTAAAACTAGAAAGTTGATCATGTATCACTTATCAAGGTATGTCATGCAATCAGACTTTAGGCTTCAGGAGTTACACTTATCCGGTGATTAATTTGCTTTATGAACTACTACTTTTAATGAACAAGTATTGTAACAAACTGTAAAAAATTGAATAGCAGACCATGGAATATGGTTGAGTGTTGACTGTTGACTAATACATTGTTCATGATACACTTGTATTCCAGCATACTAGTTGAACTGCACTATTTAGGACCAAGTATTTCTTACCATAGAATTACCAAGTTCCATTGGACTCGGCAGAGAGGTTTGTCTCATCTCTAATGAGCACATGTGATGCAGATACAGTTTTCTTTGGCTAAACCCTTGTGATTAATATTATTGATAGATTGAAGAAATTTCCAGAAACATTTCGAGTTTGAAGCACTGGAAATAGCTTCATTACCTAGTTTATATGCATGTTTCGGCAGCATTAGTTTATCTATCTGTACATCTTATGGACTCTTTCACTATCTATATGTTTTCAGATAATGATATGGTGATTGGAAACAAAAATAAGATCAAAGCACAACGATCATCGGCTCTGAAGAATCATAGCATGGTTCAGAATAGAAGTACACAATGTACTCCACTCCGCATTACTGGAAATTCCATAAAAACAAAAAGTTCTAAGGGGACTTTGGTTGAGAACTGTCTTAAGGAAAGGAAAGGATCAGCATCAAAACTAACAAGTCAGATACAACCACCAAGAACTGGGAAACCAAGCTCTAAGAAAAAGTGAGTGCATGGTTTCTAGTTTACATTAGATGGGTGTTAATACCTGAGTAACTTACTCTGATTAAAATGTATCTACCTAGCTATGTGACTAATTGAATGTTTGCTTTATGTAGTAAGTAGTAACCGTTAGATCGGTTGCTTACTGTTGTGTGAAGTGTGAACTATACTGATATTAATTGGATCCGTCTTTTCTGATGAATAGCTTGTGCTTTGTTCTCATTTCACATAATTGTATTTTGTTTCTTCTACTACTGTATCCTTAACTCCCTCTCTCTTTTCGTCTATCATGTTCATCTGAAACGCTCTCCACCTAGCAAAGCGTTGGGTCTGGAAATCCCTTTTTGTCTTCCCTATCCTCATATAAGCTCTCCTCCTAGCCCCTGCCTCTACAGCTCTACCATCGTTCCTTGCTTCTTAGGTTCATAGCAAACCAACCGAGAAAAGACACCATTGGAGTCTTGAATTTTCATCTTCAGGCAAAGAATTGGTAGAAAATAAGGAATAAAGATTACTGTTATCAAATAGCGTAGATGACCATCTTTTTCAGATTATGAGGAAGCTGAAACCTACGGTAACGTTGAAAGATAACTATATATCCGCACAATCAAGCAACAAAACCAGCTACATATGACTGACCTAGCCAACAATAAGAAAAGAACCAAGTAAAAAAAATCTAGCTAGTGAAGATCATTCTACCTGAAATAGGAGAACTAAGGATGCTTATAGATATTGCAAAGGAGGAAACTCCCTACCATATTCTTTTCCGATGATGTTGTTTCCAGCGCCACGGCCTCGACCTACCTCTGATCCTATAATATTTTTCCTTCTCATTATTCGTAGTGTCAGGGAACCTAGACTTCCAAGACATATAATCCAACTCGCCTGATCAATTTCGTTTACAAAACCTGTGCCATACTCCTCACGAAGCTTTTGCTTCCAGAACTGCTCATCAAATGCATCATTAGCCAGATTTCGCAGCTCCTTACAAACACATGACACACTAGCAACATCCTCAACTGGTAGGCACTTCAAAATCTTTGCTAAAAGCTCCGTAGGAAGCTCCAGAAGGCGGCACGGTGGAGCATGCGAACCGGTGAGTGTGACTGCACAATAAAGATGTATTAGTAATGGCAATGCTGTCTCATTCTTCACAAATCTTCTTAGCTTGTTTCTCAAGTAATCCCACTGTCACTTGACAAAATCGATGGGCAGGCACGTACTTCTTCTCATCCAACCCTACAGGGTAACTATCACGGTAGGCCTCAACGAATGGGTTGAAACAGTGAAACACCATTACAATGCCTTTTATAGCCTCACCGCCATTCTGTAGAATCAGAGGCTAAGTACAAAAAACTGATTCGCCCGAAACGGAAGCTGGGTTTAACGGCACGAAACCGGAATCTAAGAGGGGCCATATGTACCACCTGTTTCACTATCTTGAGTTTAAGAGCAGGTGGTTATCAATCAGCTAGCTTCTCCCTCTTCAAGAAGTAGTGCACGGAGTGCCAGTTCCTAAATTAGCATCCCATCAGAACCAATATCATCCATTTTCATTGTTCTTTTTTGGGTTATCCGATACAAAAAGTGATAGACCTTACTTCTTGCCACCGAAATAACCTCACCAATAGGTCACAGCTGACCAACAAAGTTCTTGTTTTAGGGTTATAAATATTAAGACACTTATACAGACAAGGACATCGCAAACTTGCTTTCTGTACAACATCTGATCATGAGTGGACTAAACTTGAGGAGGGCAAATGGTACATAGAAATCATGGGGTGTGATAATGAGTTCTATGTCCTGATGGAGGACGATAGTGTTGATGTCTGGGATTTCAGCATATCTTCCATTCCCATGAAGAATATGGAGATAAAACCTGCACATGCATTAGTTGCAGGACTAAGAAGGTTTCATCAAGTTTACATGCACAAAACAGCGGGGACTGGTCTAATGCTGGTAGCAGTGGATTTACGGTCTCCACTGGATCGCGATCTACTCCATGTTTATAAGCTGGAAGGGACATCTCCTGTGTGGAAGGAGGTGGAATCGATTGGGAGTAATGCCTTGGTTTTAGGTTCGAACAATTCCATAGTAATGTCACACCATGATCCCTACGCTGTGATGGTGATTCAATTTACTATGGGAAGCAGTCAGCACCTAGATCTTGGAACTTATATGTGTTTAGTTTGAAAGACAAATCAAGGATCAAAGTCTGTAAACTGCCAGTGGACTTTGTACCACTAGCTTTTTCGGGATCCTAAATCCTAGCCAGGAAGGGAAAATGCAGTACCGGAAGGTGGCTTTGAATAAACTTTGTTGGCATTGAGGCTTGCTTTCCTATCTATATGGTGGAAATGTGAAACTGGTTTTTTTGTTTTCTTTATGGTATAAGTAACAGAGTACAATAATCAAAGATTCAAAGCTCGATCGAGTAACAACCGTCAGGGAAAATATATTTTCTATGGAACTTGTACTTGCTGAAGCAATACAGCATTTGGTTTTGGAAACTGAGTTTCAATATCTGTATACAGTAACTCTAAAACATAACAGATCCTCCTAAATTTGGGGTGGGATTTGTCCCCTGACAGAAATACATGCCCAATGTTGTTTACCTCAATCCAACTGCACCCCGGTTGCTTCTTGACTCCTTTCTCTTTCATCCTTGCCTTAATCCGTCCAGCATCTTCTCTTCTTCCATAACTCGAATACATTTCTGCCAAAATCAAATAGATACCGGAGTTACCAGGCTCTATTTCCAAAACCCTCTCCCCGGCAATCTCACCCACCTCAATATTCTTGTGGAGTCTACAAGCTCCAAGTAATGCCCCCCAAACACTTGCACGAATCTCAAATCCATCAGATTTCATTTGATCTAGAAAACTCATTGCCTCGTCTATAAGTCCAAATCTTCCGAATAAATCAACTATACATGTATAATGCTCAGTAGTAGGTTCAAGAAAATATGTGTATCTCATCATGTCAAAGTAATATTTACCTTGGTCGACCAACCCTGCATGGCTACAAGCAGATAGAACATTGACAAAGGTTATAGCATTGGGATCAACAGATGTTGATCTCATACATTCGAACATCTCCAAAGCTACTTCACCATTCCCATGATGAGCATATCCACATATTATAGAATTCCAAGAAATGACATCACGGATGGGCATGAACGAGAATTCCAGTAAAGCGGAATCCATGCTGCCACATCTTGCGTACATGGTAACCATAGCATTAGAAACTGAAACAATGTCACCGAATCCTTCTTTTACTATATGTGCATGAGTTTGTCTACCTAGGTGTAAGGTTGGTAAGTCTGAACAGATTGTCAAAACACTAGTAAATGTTGCTTTGTCTGGTGATGGCCCTGATTCTTTCATTCTCATAAAAAGCCTCAAACCCTCTTCACCACGATCGTTTTCACTTAATCCAAATATCGTGGCATTCCATGCAGTTGTATCTCGAGTAGGCATGGACTCAAAAAGTTTAATTGCATCGCATACCTCTCTGATTCCAAAATATCCAACAATCAAATTTGTCCATGATATGACACATCTGTAAGGCATCTTCTTAAGCAAAGCATGAGCTTCTCTAGTGAGCTCATTTCTCGTTAGCTTCAAAAGGATCGAGTTCCATGTTTTGGGACATTTCTCTGGCATCTCCATAAATAGCTTCAAGGCATCATTAATTCTATGGCACTCGACCAACCCCTCTACCATTTGAGTCCAAGACTCCAAGTCCCGCTCGGGCATCTTCTGAAACAACCCCTCTGCAACTTCAACGCACCCATTTCCTATATACCCAACTATCATCGCATTCCAAGCCTGAACATCCCTCACAGGCATCTCATCAAAAAGCTCCCGAGCTTCAACAATCCGCCCTGCCTCACCAAACACCGAAATCATTATCGTCCATGAAGCACAATCCCGAACACTCATCTTCTTAAAATACTCCTCAGCCAAATCAAACTCCCAATACTTCACAAGTCCCCCAACAACCAAGTTCCACGAAACCACATCCTTCACCGGCATCCCCTCAAACACTTGCACCGCTTCACCAATCCTCCCATTACGAACATACCCAGAAATCATCGAATTCCAACTCACAACGTCCCAGAAGTCCATCCCATCGAAAACCCGCCTCGCGCCCTCCACGTCCCCACATTGCATCAACCCGGCAATGACCGTGTTGTACGAGAAGACATCCCGCTCTTTCATCCGATTAAACAAGCTGACTGCTGTGGCGAACTGCCCGTTTAGAAAGTAGCCACGAATCATGGCGTTCCAGGTGACCGTGTTTCTGTGAGGCATTTCGTCGAACAGCTTCTGGGCGTCTTCGACGAACCCATTGCGCATAAAATTTGAGATTTTGGAGTTGAGGGGTTTTAGATCGTATGAAGTTGGATTCTGGGTTTGGAAGAAAGGGGTTGAAGTTCCTGTACATAGTGATTTGGTGAGGGTTAGATAGAGGGGTCGAGTAAGCTTGAGCTTAGAAATGGAAGATGAGAAGTAGAGCATGCTACGACTCCATTCGTTTGGACTGGCGGGAAGCCGGGAATAACAAATAGAGGCAAGAGTTTCCGCTAAATTACTGTTTTGGCCTTATAGTTGTGGCGATGAACTTGTCATCTTTGAATTTTCATTTTTGGAGTGTATGGTTTTTTTTTATAACTTTTATAAAAATTAAACCACACACTTACATATGTCAATGAGTGAATGATGTATTTTGATAATAGTAGTGCTACAAGCACCATAAAATTAAGTAGAAGTATATGGATAATTTGGACTAAAAGAAACCATGAAGGTTCTTATCTAAAAACAAACAAAAAAAATTGTGTTTAAAGAAATGCAAACTTCAGGTACGATAAAATTGAAATAGGGATTCAGCTCTATTTTAATGTACCTGAAATAAATAAATAACGAGCAATATTTTAATCTCTGACATGTTCATAAGTTATGAAGAATAACCAACAAATTAAGGTTACGTGCTTAATTCTCACTATTATCATAAATATGTGATCGAAAATTGTCGTTTCTTTTAACGAAAAACATTATGGTGATCTTGAATGTGGAAATGCCTTGTATATTATGGTGATCTTGAATATGGAAATGCCTTGTATATGATATCTCTAGTTTATAATAATTTCAAAGGGTAATGCTTTGTGGAAAAAATAGAATAGGAGATAAAAAAAAGAAAAAAAAAGGAAGGCTCCCAATCAACCAAAAAGCCCCGTACCCTCAAGAAATCGTGCAAATTAGTCTTAGATTGGACTATGTATATATAGAGCTAACACTCACTTATCTTATCCTCCCATGTATTTCCTATCTCTTGCACACTCACCGAGTCACTGGCCATAATCTGCCCACATCAGCCTACAAAGCTTTAACTCCATCCCACGCTCCCATCCCTTCCTTCTCTCTTTTCCTCACATCCAGGACTTCATCTTCGATCAAAACTTTACAACTAAACCACCATTACCCTTATCTACCTCACTCACATTCACCACTCTAAACCACCACCATGGCTGCCACTGCAGCCGCAGCCATGAGCTCGTCGTTCTCTCCCTCCATCCACACCACCCTCAAATGCATGCGCTCCAACTACCACTTAGCCGCCCCTCACCACGATCTTCACCTCAGAATATCAACACCAACCCGCATGCTATCTTCATCGTCTTCGCTATCTGCTCATTCATGTGTTATTGATCAGCCACTGGTTTCTAGACGCGTGCTGAGAATATCGTGCGCTTCTGTGGACGTGGCTGTGACGGAAGAGGTTGAAGAAGAAGCTGTTGTGGCGGAAGAAGAGAAGCAGGTGGAAGAGGAAGTGGTGGCGCCGACAGCTGAAGTTTCGAGTGAGGCTGCTGTTTCGACGGATGAGCTCCCTGTGAACACGAAGCTTTACTTTGGGAACCTTCCTTACAGTGTTGACAGTGCTCAACTTGCTGGGATTATTCAGGACTATGCAAGTCCTGAACTCATTGAGGTGAGTAGTTAATCATGTGGTACCAGTTGTTTTTGTTGAAATATTTGTTTATAGTAGTCATTAGTGTTTTGTTACCTACTTTTTATTAGTACATTAGAAAAAATCAAAAAATAAACTTGTTATCAGATTATCGGTTAATTTGATCAAGTAGCTAGAGTCCTCTTTGAATGTATGACTCAATTGGACTCTTCGATAAGCGACAAGAAATCCCAATCCTAATTCTCTAGTCCTCTCACACTTGTGTTATGAATTTGGCCTTGCCAGAGAATTGTAAAATGAGGGTGATCAAAGTCAGGTACAGATCAAAATTAAATGAAGTTACGGAATTGGTTTTAGTGTTATGTAATATATGTATGGTAATGGGGTGATATACATTTAGATTGGAGTAATTCATTTGAGCAACATATGGAACACATAACATAAGGCTAGCTATCTGTATATTACTGAAGAGTGAAGACCTACAAGCAAGAGTATTGAAGATAGTTTATGTCCAACACACACATTATGCAAGATATGAATAATTCAAAGGTTGTTTTGTGTAAGCATGTTGAAATTCATTACGTCAACGATTGTCTGAATAGTTCATGGTTCAATTTTTTATTTTCTTTACTTTGGCTTCTTTATCATGATCAGCATCTGTTATTTGCTCACCGCACCTCTTCTCTTAATTTATCCCTTTAAGAGACACTGATATTACCATTCATGATCATATATAGGTTCTCTATCATAGGGACACTGGAAAAAGCAGAGGATTTGCATTTGTGACGATGAGCAGTGTTGAAGATTGCAATGCTGTAATTGAAAATCTTGACGGACGCGTAAGACTCTCAAAGAAACTATCTTACATATACTACTTATACTCACCACATTACCGATCGCATCTCAGTGTCACAACAAGGGATGCACTAGACATAATTTACCCTGACATTTACCCATGTACAGGAGCTAGATAGAGATGTGGTTGTTATACATGCATACTCAAAGTCTCAAACCTTGTTAAAAAGCATCGTTGATTCTAATTTTCAGGAGTACAGTGGCCGGACCTTGAGGGTTAACTTTTCGGACAAACCTAGAGCGAAAGAACCTCTATATCCAGAAACTGAGTACAAGCTTTTTGTTGGGAATTTGTCCTGGTCAGCCACATCTGAGAGTTTGACAAAAGCTTTCCAAGAATATGGAAATGTGGTTGGAGCCAGGGTTCTATATGATGGGGAGACAGGAAGGTCCCGTGGCTATGGATTCGTATGCTTCTCAACAAAAGCGGAGATGGAAACTGCCTTACAATCTCTAGATGGAGTGGTAATGTTTCCTAGTCTCATCTGCATTCTATAAATGCAGAGATGATCTATTTCGACATAATTAGTGCAGTTTCGGGTAGTCAATTGACTGATCCTTGTTTTGTTTTCTTGGCTTTTCAGGAACTAGAGGGAAGAGCAATGCGTGTAAGCTTGGCTGAAGGAAAGCGCTCATAAATCTGCTAGAGTAAATTTTGTTAAATTTGAAGATTCATGCCAGCTGAGATCATTATATCCCATCACAACAGCGAGGAACTCTCTTTTCATTCTTAATAGTTGTATTGTAACTCATTCTTCCTCATCTTCAAAGTGGAAATTCTCTATTTTTCCCAAAGGCGATGGTGGTTTCGTTCCTTGTTGATCGGCTGTTTAATACTACAGAGTTTATGCATTCAAGTGTCAATGATTCTATTTGTGAACTTTCGAATCCTTAACACTATGTACCTCATAAATGAATAACTAATTGTTCTAAATTTTGAGCCAACCACTCTCGAACTCTCTATTTTAGACTTTCATCTTGCTTAAGTTATTTTTTTAGTGTCAATTTCAAGGTCTACACTTGCTGATACTTTTTTTCTATAGAAGTTTTTTTTTCTTGACTAAGCTAAATCTTTTTATAATAACAACTAACGTTACAACTTTGGGAGAACTCGGTGGTGGACAACAAGTCCCCACACTCCTCTTAGCAACACACCAACGATTACAATGGGTATCAACTGAATGGGTCCAAATGTAATGCGAATATTCACTATCATTACCCTGGCAAGGGTTTAGTTTTCTCATCATCCTCCATTTTATCATAAACTTCCTCTGTGAAGTCTTATGCGTCCTTAAATTATTGTCTTTGCATGTGGAAAAACTATATGTTGGGTGAGAAAATGATGTAGGGTGCACAAAATGGTATTAGAATAGGATAATTTAGCAATTGTAAACGGGTGAGGAAAGTAAATTGGAAACTTAAAAAATATATATAGGGTGAGAAGAGAACGTAGAGTGAATATAAGAGCAAGTTCAGCGGTTAGTAATTGGCCGGTCTCCACGTAAGAATGTTGAGGTGGTGACCACGGTTTCATAAAAACTCGTTTCCTCCGGTGGTATGTTGACCCACTTTGTTTTGACATTTACTGACCCAGCACAAGAAAAAGGCTAGGATTTTGACCCAATTCCTGACCCAGGCAAGCCGATTGCCAACTAGAAACGTGGGTCCGCCAGGCCTCCATTTGGAGAGAGAGACGCCAGCAGCCTAGTTTGTGCTAAACGAATAGACTACATGCTTGCACGTGGAGGCTCACCAGTGGCTGGTTAATTTAGAAATTGAAAATGCTCTTTTAATCTAAGCGGTCTATTTCAATCAGTTAAGAGATTACGGTATATAATTAAGGTCCCATAATTAATCTAGGGTATTATAACAAAACAGCGTGACAAAAAATTCTCAAAAATTTCCATAACCACCTATCATATATTTTACGTCTTTGTCCCCAAAAGGGTGTTATTTCTATTGCTATAGCTCTCACCTTCCATCTATTTACATCATATGTATTTCAATTACCTTATGTAGCAGTTCTATTTATATCAAATATATTTTAATTTTGCAATAAATAAATTTATAAAATATTTAATGAACAGTAACTGATTGGTCAAAAAACGGGTGGAAACTGACAATGAACAGTGTCTTGACCTAGTGACCAATGACTTTTGACATTTTGACCCAACGGGTGAACTTGCTCTAATAGCTTGTAGGGTGACAGTAGATGCACCATAAATGATAAACTTTATTTAAATTTGTTTCATTAAATCTCAGCCATTAGATTTGATTTGGATTGATCCAAGGGTGACCAAATGTCTCTTGGTCAGCTACTGACCAAGTAAACATGCATGTTTCAATTAACCATATACTGAAAAACCGCATTCCCAGCTCCAACTTAAAATTTCGATTACTCAACATATTTAACCTAGCTCTCTCTCTCTCTCTCTCTCTCTCTCTCTCTCTCTCTCTCTCTCTCTCTCTCTCTTCTCTCTCTCTCTCTCTCTCTCTCTCTCTCTCTCTCTCTCTCTCTCTCTCTCTAGATACATTCCTAAGTCGCAACAAACTCACATTTCTCCTCCAAATCTTCAGCACAACCATATCTAATAGGATATATTTAAGTTGTTTACGACGTTGGTTGTGTGTCTGTGGCGGTATCGAATTACACAAAGATGATCAGCAATCTCCAATAATCTATATGGCGGCAACAAAGACGGCGTTGCTCGCTGCTACTTGACCCACCTATCCTAGAGCTTCTAAGCGAAATCCGGTTGTGCACACTCATTGAGACGCTGAATCTCGAAAAGACTAAGATGCTAAATGATAATATTGAAGAAATCAAAGATGGGTCGAGTCGTCATTTGGATCAATGGTTAGATGCGATAGGAATGGGATGGCAAAGGCAGTGGTGTTTGAGGCAAGGCGACACCAGATGTTCTTGGGCGAGACGATCGTCAAGATGTTGAGGTTCCGGGTCAAAATGTGTAGAATTCCAGCGGCATGGTGGGTGAAGGAGATATGGAAGGGCACGACTGTGGGTTTCGATTTTATTGTTAGGTTTAAAATTGGGGATGAATTTAGGGTTTGAAATTGTGATATGTTCATTTTACCTTTCTTAAGGGATGAATGACAAAAAAGTGGGTCACCGTGTATACTCCAACTCATCACATAATGTCACATTCGAGCCAAACTCAAATTTTTGACCAGATTAATGCAATTTAGAGGTCGTCGTGATTATTAAAAAAAATTAAAAAAATACAATGACTAAACTGATTTTAACCTTAAATTTACAGGAAGCTGAAATTTACACTCTCAAATTTACATTCCACACTCCCACTATCTAGTTTTAATATATTTTAATACTTCCTTTATTGCTTTTACTGTTTTACCCCTTATCTCATCTTCCTTGCAATACCCAACAACAATTATCAGCTCTTTGCCTCTTTCTCAATTTCTCATTCTCATCACTACCAGTTCAACTATATTCAAAGTGGCAAGAGCAAGACCTGCCTCCAAGTCCCAACGAAGCCATAAAAAAAGCACTCTCATTACTTCCCATCTCCTTCTTCTTCTTCTCTTTTGCCTATTCTTCTTCGATAAACAACATCGGCTTCTCCATTGGTGACCGTCGTATAATCGTGAAGCCCTCCACCCTTATTTTGCTTCAACTCACATTTGAATTGCTCTAGAAGTCGTTGACGACTCGACTCCCAAACCTTGGGAACTAGGTTTCTACGGTCGAACCTCTGTGCTCTCAAAGGACTCAGGTGTCTCGCACTTCATAAAGAAACGAACCATTTTTGGTGAATTGGAGATGAGGAAGAAGATGAATCAAGAGTGGATATGTAGATAAATGATCATAAAAGGTTTTCAATCCTAAAACCCCAGCTCGCCATTAGACACACCCCACCCCTTCAATTTCTATATTTTTTTGGTCAAATCAAACCACACCTTCAAGATCAATGTTCGAACCAAAGCATCAATTTGTTCTTCCCTTAATTAGCTGATGAAGCTTGTCTTTCTCAATTTTCTCCTCCCTTAATTAGCTGTTGAAGCTAACTTTCAACATGAAGTGGTGAGGCTCCTTCACTTCTCCGGTAGCCGAAGCTAACCTCTAGGCCGCTTGGTTGCCAGCTGGTTCCTCAACGCCTTGCCTCCAGTGGATTTCTTAGTATTTGCTTGATGCGAGCCATATCTGATCTGAATATGACTAAGGTTTTGTGGTTTTCGAAAGATTGATCATATGCCACCGTCTTTTCTTTTAACGGGAAAATCAACTGACATTTTGGCAAAATCTGAAGTTGATTTGTAAGTAACTTAAAATACATTAAAACTAGATAGTGGGAGCGATGAATGTAAAGTTGGGAATGTAAATTTCAGCTCCTGATTTAAAAGGACTAAACTGAAATTAAACCAACCAAAAAAAGGGAAATGGTTGTGACTCACAATTTGTCGCCTTCATGGCTTCATTAGACTAGTTATGGCACCATTGCTCTCTCCTATAGTACTAATAGTAGTTCTACTTTGTGATAACTAATAACTAATGAAACAAGATGAGGCTTCCAACCTATTAACATTAAGCTCATAGCTAATATAGATCTCGAAGCTCAAGATATTCAACAATGGAGGAGAGAGAAAAGAGAGAACCTGGAGCAAAAGCTTTCAGATATTTTCAATAGAATTCAACATAATAAAAATAACAAGGCACACAACATTTATAGTTAGGAAATAATCCTAACAAATTATTACAAGAAAAGGAAAACACGAGAGCATGGAATCCAGCTGTCAACCACAACACTGGTCAATAAGCTCATGAGTCAACTATTATGAAAACGACACCGTTTTCACTCCCCCTCAATCTCAGCTGGGGAGAGCAAGCTGAGATTGGAACAATGAGTCTTGAAAGAAGGATTGTGCAAGCCTTTAGTAAAAATATATGTTGTTTGTTCTGCTGTAGGCACATACTTAAGGAGCAGGTCTTGTCTTTGAACTCGTTCTCGAACAAAATGAAAATCATTATCAAGATGTTTAATCCTTGAATGAAAGACAGGATTAGAACAAAGAGCTAATGCAGACAGATTGTCACACTTAAGAAGAGGAGGAGCAAGAATTTGAACATGAAGATTACACAACACATGTCTAAGCCATGAGATTTCCGCAGCTATGTTTGCTAAAGCTCTATACTCAGCCTCAGTAGAACTCCTAGAAACTGACCCTTGCTTCTTTGATTGCCAAGAAATTGGGCAGTGACCTAGAAATACCACAAATCCTGTAGTAGATCTTCTATTGTTTACTTCCCCAGCCTAGTCTGCATCACAAAAGGCTCTAATAAAAGGAACACTGTGGCCATATTTATAGAGAAGACCTTTGGACAGAGTACCTTGGAGATACCTCAAGATTCTCTTAACTGAAGCAAAATGAACATCTGTTGGAGCTGACATAAATTGGCACACTGTATTTATTGAATAGGCAATATCCGGCCTAGTAAATGTCAAATACTACAGAGCACCAACAATGTTTCTATAAAAAGATGGATTAGACAATGGAGTACCTTCATCTTTAAGAAGTTGCACATGAGGAAGACAAGGTGTGCTACTACAGTTTTTGCAAGAAGATAAGTCTGCTTTATCAATTAATTCTCTTGCATACTTCTCTTGAGAGAGAAAAATTCCACTGCCCTTATGTTCAACACTTATCCCTAGAAAATACGACAAACTACCAAGATCTTTCATGTCAAATACTTCACTGAGTTCTTTAGTAACATCTTGAATACCTTTCTTGTCTGAACCAGTAATTATTATGTCATCTACATAGAGTAATAGTGCAACAACACCAGTAGAAGAAATTCTGATAAAGAGACTAGGATCAGAGTGAGAAAAGGTAAACCCAAGCTCTAGGAGCTTGCTTTAAACCATACACGGACTTTTTTAGTAGACATATATGATGAGGAAAATTTGGATCTTCAAACCCTTGAGGCTGCTGCATGTACACTTCTTCCTATAGGTCTCCATGAAGAAAAGCATTTTTAACATCCAATTGTTTGAGCTCCCATATATTCATAGCTGCAAGAGCTAGAATTAATCTGACTGTATTGTGCCTCACTACAGGGGTGAAAGTTTCTTCATAATCCAGACCTTTCTCTTGGCTATACCCCTGAGCTACAAGTCTTTCTTTGAATCTTGAAACTGAACCATCAGGATTCTTCTTTATCTTGTATCCACTTACTGCCAACAAAATTTTTATTTTGAGGTAAAGGAACCAATTCCCATGCATGTACCTTGTTTCTTCAAAGCTGAGATTTCTTCATTCATGGCATCATCCCACTCAGGTTTACCTGTAGCACCCTTAAAAGAACTCGGCTCAATCAAATCAGAAAGATGCATAATAGAAGAAAATCCATTGAAAAATGCCAACTCATCAAAATTTTCTTGCTGAACAATACAAGAAAATGCGTAGTAATCTTCAAAAGATTTCTTCTTAATGATCCCATTCTTTGCTCTAGTCAGCATAGAGTGATTATTGTAAGCCTGATTTGGATCTTCAACAAAAGATAGTTCATAAGGAAGAGAAGGATTATCACCACCATTTATGACTTCAGTACCATCCACAAGACTTACACCTCTAACATTGCTTTGAAGACCATTATTACTCTAAAAATGAGTATTGCTGACATTCGTATGACTACAACTATTATTAGCATTGATGTTACTATTGTCACTAGTCTCATTTGTATTGACAGAATTCTCATTTGCACTGACATTTTCATCAAGATTCACATATGCATTATTTACAACTGGATTATGATCAAAGTGTTCAACATCTAATCTTATATTATGAGCACCAAGTCTAACACCCCCCCCCCCCCCCCTAGCAGACACAGAAGGAGAAGCTGGATGTGACTGATGAGGAGGTAAGCATGAGAGTAAATGATATGGAAAAATAGTCTCATCATGAATAACATGTCTAGACATCCAAATCTTATTCAAGGCAATACTGTAGCAGAAGACACCCTTATAGCCTAAAGCATATCCCAAGAAAACATATTGAACTAACCTGGAGTCAAGCTTATCCTTAACATAAGGCCTTAAATAAGGATAACAAGCAGAACCAAATATTCTCATGGAATTGAGACTGGGATGAGAGCCAAAGAACCGGAAATAGGGAGAGACCATAGCCAAAGACCTGCAAGGCATTCTATTGATAAGAAAGGCAACATGAGCAACAGAATGAAACCAAAAAGGTTTAGGCAATTTGGTTGCAGTCATTAATGTAACACATGTCTCCACAATATGCCTATTCTTCCTCTGAACAACACCATTCTGCTGAGGTGTGTAAGGACATGTAACGTAATGAAGAGCACCTTTGGACTCAAAAAAATTAGCAAAGGCTTTACTAGTAAACTCTCTTCCACCATCTGTTTGCAAGCATCCAATTGAAAAGTGAAATTGGGTATAAACAAAGGCATAGAACTTCACAAAAGTGGCAAAAGTGTCTGATTTATTGATCAAAGGATAAAGCCGTACAAACTTTGTGTAATCGTTTATGAATGTTACATAATATATGTAACCTTCAAGAGACAAACAGGATGCAGGCCCCCACACATCTGAATGAACTTTCTGAAAGGGAGTAGTACATTGAGTTTTGGATTCAGTAAAAGGTAGCCTATGCATCTTGCCAGACAAACACGAAACACACAAATGACTAGATGAGTCTTTAGGAGATGAAATCTTAGTTAAGCATTTTAGACACAACTTCTAAAGATGGATGCTCAAGCCTTTGATGCCAAAGAGAGGACTTCACAACTGAGCCAATGAAAGCAGTAGCAGACTGTGTTATTAGAGGAGATTTGACCAAAAAGAGCCCTTCCTCACTGCTCTTTCCTTGGTATAGAACATCCTTTGACACTTTGTCCTGCACACATATATCAGTGTCATCCATGACAATAAAACATTTATTGTCTTTACACAACTTGTTAAAAGACAATAAATTTACTGCCAGGCTAGGAACATGTAGAACATTCTGTAGTTGAAATGTATGAGAAGCAGGAGTAAGGCTAGCTGAACCAATGTGTTTAATATTCAAACATTCCCCATTTCCAATGGTGATTAAGTTGGTGGATTCATAAGGGTGAGCAATTTGGAGATTTCTGATATCTGAAGTCATATGATGAGTAGCTCCTGTGTCACCGATCCACACAGCATTAGTACCAACACCAGAGGATGAATTACCACCAAAAGTATGAGTTGACGTTGCTGCAAGGGTTGCAGGAGGATCAGCACCCTGATAAGCATAATTGCTTCTGTGAGAACAGTCAAGAGCAACATGACCCTGCATTCCACAAATTTGGCACACCACAATTGGTTTAGAAGGATTAGAATCATCCCTGGAGAAACAATTTTTGGCAGTGTGACCTCTCTTGGAACAAAGTTGACATTCAGGAGAGACTCCAAAAAAAGATCTGTACTCAGTAGAAGAACTTCTGAAATTAGGAGATGCATGATTATTGTAGCAGATACTTGCAATATGACCCTTCCTGTGACAATATCCACATTCTAGATTAGAATAGCAGTCATTAGCTAGATGACCTCGTTTGCCACACTCATGACACTCTAGAGCACCCTTAGATTGAAATCCACCAGATTGAGAAGATGACCCTTGAGAAATTCGAATTACTCCAAGTCTGTTGTTTGTCACCATTTCCTGTCCAAACTCCTTTTCCTTTATCTCTAGAGGAAAAGTTAGAACCAGCTCTGTAATTACCATTGTGACTAGTACCTCTAGCTGCCATAGCTGTTAAACTATTAGGAATTGAGAACTGAGCTTCAATATCTCTCTCAGCTACCCGTAGTTGAGCTCGAAGATCTTTAAACGAAATTAAAGTGTCTCTGGCATGAATGATTGTCTTTATCATGGCATACTCTTCTGGCAGACCATTGAGAGTGATGACAATCACATCTTCATCTAGCATTGATACTCCCACAGAACAAAGCTGATCTCTTGCATGTTTAATGCGAAGAAGATACTTGTCAATAGAATCACTTCCCTTCTTAATAGTTTCGAGGTCAGTCTTCAGTTGCATAATGCTTGCCCTGGATACAGAAGAGAACCTCTCTTGAATAGCAAGCCATGCCTCTCTAGAAGACTTACTACCTACAATGATATCCATTATCTCATCATCAAGAGTTGCCATCAACAAGTTAAGCAATGCCTTGTCAACCATCTTCCATTGCTTGTAAGCTGTTGTCACTTCACTAGTTATTGAACCTTCTTCAAATAAAGCATAGTGTGGAGGGCAAAGATATGTTCCATCAAAATAACTAAACAGATCATTGCCTTCCAAAACGGATTGAAACTAAAAACTCCATTTGATGAAGTTCAACTCTCCAAGTCTCATAGTGATCATGCTTAGCAAAGAGTTAATCTCAAACTGAGTCACTTTCTTAATTATGGTAGTCATAGTTGCACACTGGAGCAAACACACAATTACACACTTAATTGAACTTCACACAGATAGAGTATACTTCTACTTTCAACTAAGCAGATATTGAATGACAAGTTGCACAAATGGCACTGAGTACACATAGCACATTTGATTCTTAGCACAAAACAAATACACTGGCACTGATTTTATACTTTCTGCAATAGCACACAATCTTTCACTATTAGAAACATAATTTCAACGCATCACAACACTAGACACCTCTTTGCACATCATAGCTCTTCTTAGAACAACAACTTGCATAAACTTGAAAATACCAGACTCCTCTTTGAAATTACACCACAATAAGCTGAGATTCACTAGAAAAGAGTAGTATCACACTGCATACTATAGATATGAGAGAATAGATGCCAGATGAAGCTTAACAACATCACTTCCTTCAAAAAATAAGCTCTATTTGCTTTTAAACCTCAATCGATTACAGATCATCATGAGTATACACTACAGATATCATCACAGTATCGATCACAAGAGACTCATATATTTTGACCAGATATACAAGTTAATCTACTTCAAAAGACTTCAATCAACTCAGAAATGCACAAGGATTCTTCATATTAAGCTTGCGAAACATGAATCTACAGCAATACAATAGGATAAAAAAAGCTAGGGTTTCAAAGAAGTAAAAACTAGTGGAAGCATACTATAAACTCCATTAATGAGTATAATCAAGCTTGCAGGATCAATAGCCGCAGCTCTGATACCATATTAACATTAAGCTCATAGCTAATATAGATCTAGAAGCTCAAGATATTCAACAATGGAGGAGAGAGAAAAGAGAGAACCTAGAGCAAAAGCTTTCAGATATTTTCAATAGAATTCAGCATAATGAAAATAACAAGGCACACACAACATTTATAGTTAGGAAATAATCCTAACAAATTATTACAAGAAAAGGAAAACAGGAGAGCATGGAATCCATGTCAGGACCCACCCCGAATTTCACCCTGAAACCCGAAGTAAATCCTGCGGGGACCACCTCCAAGGAAAGTTTACCGAAAAATCGGCATAACCTCCCTTGAAAATGGACAACCCTTCCTAATAATACATGCATACACTTCAAAAGAATCCATCTATAACCCTCTCCTCTTGGAGCCTTCGTGCTCCCCAAATCACAACATCTCCCAATTTATTTACTCACTTTAATAAGAAAAACTCACAACCAACAATCACAGGTTCAAAGCAATTCTATTTGAGAGGAAAGAAACTAGAAATATAAAAATGAACATAAGCTATACTAATGACTATGCCTCTTCACCATGTACGCCCGACCTCAACAAAGCTAACCTGCATACTGGGCATTTTTAAAACGAAGGGCTCAGGGGAAAACATTTGCAAACGTTAGAGTGAGTGAACAAAAAAGAATTTAATTAAAATATTTATGTTTTCCCAACTTAAATTTCCATAGAAAATATGTTGCATGCGACAGCTTAAAAGCTCTCAACTCATAAACTGGCAAATACATGACTAGCTCTGGCTAGTCTCCAAAACTTAATAAAATACAGCCTCTCAGGCTAAACCATATATATATGTATGTATTTACACTTGTCATACTCCTTGTATGATTTCTTATGAAGAAATATAAGAAAAGTAGAAATTCATACAAGGCTACTACGCTTGCGTCTAACGCTCACGTCACACCATAATAGAATTTTACCTCATTATGGCGGAAAAGCACGAGTATATATATACGTGCATATTCCCTATATAAATTACTAAATTTATATAGGGTTACAACGATTGCGTCTAACGCTCACGTCGCGCCATAAAAGAATTTTTACCTAATTATGACGGAAAAACACGTATAGCTAGCTAGTATTTATTCATATACATATTATTCTCCTAATCATTCATAAATGAATATATAATTACCGAAATTCTCAATTTCGGTTATTCTTCAACAAAAGAAATTATTCATATACATATCCACCGAAAATCTCATTTTCGGTAACTCTCCAAAAATAATGAAAATTGCCAATTATAAATGAAGCAATAAATATATGACTCCACCGAAAATCTCATTTTTGGTAACTTTCCAAATAGCGAAGTTAACAAATAAAATAAGACCATTTACTTCTAAAAATAACTTCGCGAAAATAAACAATTCCACAAATTGATATTCAATAAAATCATTCATTTAATATGAAATCACCGCATGCAACTCACAACTTTAGGCATAAACCCGACTATATCCAATTCACCACTCAAGTGAAGTCTCCTCAAATCCTGGCACAAAAACCATGCTTAGGACCACACTTCAATTTCAGAATAAATAATACTTAAATATAAAACTCAAAACTCTTTCGCCTAACCCACTACCCTTTCTAAGGTTAAGCTTATCGGATTCATGCCAAAATCCAACCACAGCCTTATTTCCTTTATTTCAACATTCTAAAACAATAATAAGGAAAATCCAACGGTCGGATTCTACCCCATTAACCGCCAAATTCACCAGTCTTTCAAAAATCTCAAACCTATCCAAAACTCCTCTAAAAATTCCACACTTCACATCATCAAACTCCCCTCAATATTATACATTTAAAACCATGAAAAATCCCTCTAACAGCGGCGGCCGGCGGCCGACTCCGGCAACCCCAATGCCTACCAAAATTTAACAACATCTTCCTCTCAACCCCCTCTACAACTTTCCTAACTAGCACAAACACAAATTCCAAGTCTAGATAGGGTAATCGAACAAAATCATCAAATGAGCCCTGAAATTTCCAACACCAAAATCTCCTTACCTAGACCAAGGGGGAGGGAAGCCTTTGGAGGGATTCATGCAAGGGAGGAGAGCTTCCAAACAAGCCAAGCATCGCCGGCTATGATGGCCAGAGGATAGAGTTCCGACGAATGGAGCAACCGGCTGCTAGGGGAGTTTCCTCCCTGTTAGGCGGCGTAACCGGCCCGGTCACCAGCCCAGGCGAGGAGAGGCGGCGGCGGCAGTCCAAACGGGACCGGTGCGGCGGCCTGGCTTGGCCGGACGGTGTCGGTTGGAGCCGGAGCAAATCCGGTAGAGTGAGGGAGAGAGATAGAGCGTCGGGAGAGAAGAGAGAAGGAAGAGAGAGAAATGGTTTGGGCTTCCAAACCGGTCAACCCACTTAAAACCCAACTCCAACAATTTAACACCCAAAAGAAAAATACTCTATTAAAAATTACCTTTTACTAGCTAAAATTTACCATTTTTACCGTCGTCACCATTTCCTCCTACGAGTAATTCATCCGAAATAATCGTCCCTCAAAATCCCTCTAGGGACCAAATAAACTATAATCTCATTGACGAAGACGGTAAAATTCTTATTAATACCAAGCTAGTAAATAAGGTAAAAATTTAAGAGTCGGGATGTGACAATCCAGTTGTCAACCACAACACTGGTCAATAAACTCATGAGTCAACTATTATGAAAACGACACCGTCTTCACAACCTTCCACCACCGACCCCGAAGCCTTTGTCATCCATATCAACAGCCAAATGGGACTATGGGTTCATGGCCAAACATTCATTATTCCAACCTCAAGTCTCCTCTGAAAACCCATGTGTACAACCGCAATGGACGGACCACTATCACCAAAGTTCATAACCGATCGATAACCAAGAAAAACAACACCACCTCCGGAGTTTCGAACGTTCATAACCCAATGGACAGAGACAAGGGCACAAAGCTTCTCAATGTAGACATTATAGTGATATGTAGGATAGACAACCTATATATGAAACTATGAATCACTTATTTCAAGTCAGCCTGAACATAGCATAGTTTGTAGGCTAAAAAGTAAATGAAAATAAATATCTCTTCTCCTTACCATGTACGTCGCCATGATCCCAAATAGGAAACTTAGGGAAAACAACGTTCACAACATTGGTCCATGCTTGAACCCGCGACCAAGCACCAGTTTCCTTAGACACCCTTGGCCTTATTTTAATTAGGCCCTCGTAAATAGACGTGTCGGGCTGGTTAACGTGTCTAACACTCCCGACACGCCGACACCTGCCCGACACGGCAAAAAATGTGTCCAACACGCCACATGACGTGTCCTAAAAAGTTGACTTTTCTGACACGTTTTGGACACGTTAACCAGCCCGACACGTCTATTTATGACACATCATGTTAGCTTTTCTCACTTACAAAAAATAAAAATAAATAAATAAATAAATGAGCGCATTAGAGATCTGTCACACAGTCACATATAAACAAAGAGAGGAAAGTCATAAAACGTCGCAGACGAAGTAATTAATCGATGAATTCCTTATTTCCTGCATAATTATATGAAATTTTGTGTATAATTATATTTTAGTATCTTTTTTATTTATTAAAAATACATAAATATATAATTTTGTTTGCCATGTCGGAAACTCAGTTTTTAAGTTTTACCGTGTTGCCGTGTCGTGTGGCCTTGTCTATGTCCGTGTCCGTGCAACTTAGTTCTAATCTCAACAAAAAATAGCACATTCTGTTATGTCTTCCGTTATCTTGTGTGTTTTCCGTTAAAATTTGAGAGACAAATCTGCACTCATTAATTTAGCAGTAATAAATTAATTAAACTAATAATTACTAAAGAGAGAGAATCAAAAAAGATCAAATTCTCATGTTGACTAGTAATAATACTTTTTGAGGAACAACAAAGTCATTTTTGAAGCACAAAAGATCCCAATTCTTCGTTTGCTGAATTAGTAACAAAACAGCAATTTTTTAGAAAAGAACCAAAAATTTAAAAACAAGAAAATAGAAAAAAGAAGTAAACAAATTAAAGTCATTAAGATTATGGTCTGAGTTAACAAAATTTAAAAATATATATATATATATATATATAAATAGAAAAAGAGTAAAATAAATATAAAGAAAGTGGAGAATAGAGAAAACCCGAAATCACCCTTTAAAAATTAAGAAATTACATAGAGTTAACGACGTAACCGATGTCATGTACTAAAAATATGTCGTGATTCTAATGTCATATACCTTTATAATTGTTTTGAAACTTGAAACATCAAAATTAGGAGTGGACCATTTGTCGTGTACTGTTCTTAAAATTTTCCAAAAAAAATAGCCAATATTTTCAATCGCTCAAATCATTGATAAATAGGTATCAGCTTGTTTGATGACTAGAAGATCCTACAAAACTAACATATAGATGCTCATACTCATACTGGTTGTCCTTTTGGTTTCGGCCAATCCTACGAACCTAAATTGCACATCAAGTTGGTTTTTTTTTTTTTTTTTTCTACTCTAAGTGCTTAAAGCCTTATCAAAATTATAACTATTACTAACAAAAGGTCATTGTAATTCACAACTTGACATGCAACACGCATTCAACAGTCCTTTATTATCTTGTTATTACTGAAAAACATTAACTTTCATGAAATTTACTTAGATTAATAAGCATCAAGTACAATTAAGGGTTGAGTGGATCAACAGTTCGCACTGGATTTCTATACATTCATGTCGGAAAATCAAAATATAACTATTTATTAATTATTTTACTGAATATTGTATCTCTAACTATTTAAGAGTGAAAGTTTTTAAGTCCCTCCTCCCGGGAGGCAGACGTCTCACTCATCGCGCTCCTGTGCTTCCGCTTGGCCGACCCTTCCAGGCGTACCGAACACCGGCGTGAATTGAGCCAAGTTAAATGAGAGCTAAAAAAAAAATTAAGTCGGACACCTCAGTTCCACCTCTGAATACACAGGAAGCAGGTGTCAAGAGACTAGTATACAAAACTCACAATTGCTTCCGTTACACAAAATTTCAATCATTAGGATCAAGATTGTGCGATATTGATTGGTTGCACAATCTTGAATGAGCTATTTACTATATGATTGGACGATCATTACATAACTGTCTAATTTCAGTGATAGTATTACAGTTACATAAAAAAAAAAATGATAAGGTTAGACAAAATCAGATATCCTCTCTCATTTTAACTAATCCTAACAGATATACGCAGGCGAGTATCACTATTCTTTCTATTCCTTACTTTTAATTTTAGTTGATCATATGCTACGAAGTATGTATATAATTATTTTCAAATTTACAAAGCACAAACGGACCATAAAAGGGAAAATTAGCAAGATAGCAGTGTATTTCCATTTGAATTTCTATATAATAAATTTCCAAATTCCATATTTAAGGTGTGCCCGAGTGTCACCCATATCCGTGGTGACGGCTAGGAACCAAAAAGCCGCAAAGCACCACCAAAAACTCAAAACCCATAAACCAGTGGAGAAAAATCCATCTTCTCCCCCAAATCTATCTCAAGGTCTCTGCTTCAATCTCATTTCACTCACCCTCTCTCTCACCATATCTCTCTATATATATAAATGACCCATTATTCCCATGTGTCCCATTTTTGTAAAAATCTTATCTTTTGGGGTTTTGGTGCAGATTTGAGGGGGCATTTGCAGATCTAGGGTTTTTGATTTTGTGGAGGTTAGAGAAACATGGCCACCCCTTTCACCATTCCCGTCACTGCTGCTCAGGTGGGTTCATACTCTCACTCTCTCTACACTAGAGTATGCTGCTCTCTGTGTTTGAAATTTCATGTCTTTCTTGGTGCTTTGTGTGGTTGTTTAGGTTGGGACTTACTTTGTGGGGCAGTACTATCAAGTGCTTCAGCAGCAGCCGGACTATGTGCACCAATTCTACTCCGAATCCAGCACCATGCTTCGCATTGATGGCAACACCAGGGACACCGCCTCCGGAATGCTGGTACTCTTTTGCCGTTCTTATTTCAAATTTGTGTTAAAGTCTGCAACTTTATTAGAAAAAAGTATCAGTTTCGTGTTAAAGTTCACAACTTTATCTGAAAATATTTCTGAATTATGTGTTTTAAGGTTGAATTAGGTGAATGTGGGTTTGTGTATGTGCATTTTAAGCGAGCTTTAAATGTATTTGTGGCATTTTTGGTCATTTTATGTGTGAAGATTGTTGTTAGTTTTGGTGAGGTTCCTATATGTACGGTGAAACCGACTTGCTGAGCTTCTTTGATATGCAATTGTTTTCGGTGTATTTTAGCTGACTTTATCAGTCGCAGAGAGTGGGATAAAGTAGTAGAGTTTTTCCTTCTCACATGCTTCGATTCTTCACCCTATTGCATTACAATTTTATATAGATTAACTAAATTGGAAAAGGAGTAAGCTTATCTGTTGTGAGGTTATAGGCTGTTTTAGACTTTTAGCCTTTCCCACCTCTTTCTGGTAATGTGAATTATGTACAGTATTTAGTTTTAACTTTTGATAACTATAATATCCAAGTTTTCTTGTTAGTTGTTATGGCAATGATAAAGTACAACAGCATATTTTGTTGGTAGCTGGTCTGGGTTTTTATTCCACTAGGATAGATTCTTCTGGTATTCTATTAGGCAGCTAGTTATTGTCCTGCAGCTTTCTTAGCACTAGCCTCACAGCAGAATGTTTATGATTACTTTGATTCTTCTTGTCAGCCAAGATATGGCTTTAGTGCTCTTTTCTATCTTTAAGGTGGTGGATGCGTTGATTTTTATTAGTTTGTTGTAATCATGTGTTCTAAATTAAATGATGTTGTCGCCTTTACCCGATATAGATTTTACTTATCTTGTTACGCTCCATTTAAAGCTTTGTGTATTCTTCAACAGCAAATCCATACAGTTGTAATGTCACTCGGGTATTCTGGAGTTGAAATCAAGACAGCGCATTCCTTGGAATCTTGGAATGGAGGTGTTCTTGTGATGGTTTCTGGCTCTGTGCATTTGAAAAATTTTGCGGGCAGGCGGAACTTTGTTCAGACTTTTTTCCTTGCACCTCAGGAGAAAGGTTATTTTGTACTTAATGATATATTTCACTTCATCGATGATGATCAACTTCATCAGCATCCAGCAGTCTTACTAGCCCATAGCACTTTCGACTCCAAATTGAGTGCCCCTACTACAATTCCTGAGCCAGGTTTGTTTACTTATTTCGCTTTATGTTTATTACGCTTTACGTTGACTTTTAGAGTTCCATTGGCAGTTAGGACAATAGATTTTGCTTTTATTTTGTGAGAGGTGGGTAAGGTTGTGGTTGTATACTAAACAAGTTTTGATGAATTTCTGGTGTATATTTACTGCATTTTTTATGAGATTATACTTTTGTATTTCTCTACAATAGTCACAATGAGAATCAATTCTATATTCAACAATGGAAAATCTTCTGCTGATTGGTTTCTACTTTGTGTTTAGTAATTAAGTAGTGAGAGAAACTTGACTTGAAACCATGTATATACTTGGATTATGGTCTCATAAGCAAAAGGCCTCAATGCCTTTTTCTTTTGGCCTCTTTCGAGCTGTTTTGGTGAAAATACCATTGTTTTTGTTTCCCTGAGTTCTTAGCAATTTGATTTGTGATGATTAGACGAGCTTTGATTTAAACAGACGTAAAATCTAGCGTTATCCATTTACTGATCATTTATGAAACTCATGGTATTGCAGTGGCTAATTATATGATGAGTGGAGAAAATCATACTAGAGACTATGTGGTGCCTGATGTTAATGGGAATGGTCCAGTTGACAGCTATGGCTATGCGGAGCAACGGTTGCAGCAGGTTGTCGAACCTGAGAATATCATGGAGGATCCTGCCGCAGAACTGTCTAACGGTTCATTTCAAAGTGCAGTGAATGTTGTACAAGAACACCTGCCTGCATCTGTTGAGGAACCTATTGGAGAGCCCCAGAAACAAACCTATGCTTCTATAGTATGTACTGAACCTTTTTGCCTAGATTATGTCTTTCAAATATCATATTTTTTGTATATGACCTAAATTGCTTGCTTTATATTTTATTTTTGAAGTTACGCGTTGCTAAAGGACAACCTGCACCATCTGCAGCTCCTCAGCATTCAGTTAACAAGAGTGCACCACAGGCTTCAGATTGGAATGACTTTTCACAGTCCAATGCAACTGAAAGGCCTGTAGCAGAGACAGCAGATGAAGCTCCTGCCATGGAAGATGAAGGTGTGCCTCTTGGCTTCTTTCAATTGTTACCACTGAGCTCTGAGGATTCAGCCTCTATGAGTTATCTCCTGTACTATGTTGTTACATATATTCGATGTCTGCTAAGCGCAATATGATTCTAACAATTTTCTTTCAGTAAGGCTTTTGGCAGCAGTATTTGATAATTTGTTTTCCTTGTTAATTTGTATAGATGAAATCAAGTCTGTCTATGTACGAAACTTGCCACCTAACGTGGATCCATCTGAAGTTGAGGAGGAATTTGTTAATTTTGGAAAACTCAAGCAGACTGAAGGAGTGGTCATTAGGAGTCGCAAGGTTCATTTCTTAGCTCATTTCTCTCTAGTTTTATTTACATATGTCACTTTATTAAGCTACGGTATTCATGTCTTGTGCAGGATGTTGGTGTTTGCTATGCATTTGTTGAATTCGAAGATATGTCTGGTGTTCGTAATGCTGTTAAGGTTGATGATGCTCTTGAAAAGATCAATACTATTATTACTGTTATCAAAATTTGGATTTATACCATGAGAATTCTCTCTCTCTCTCTCTCTCGTAATAACTTCGTATAGCTATACATTATACGTAAGTTATACGTA
>NC_020494.1:4738832-4754105 GCF_000184155.1 Fragaria vesca subsp. vesca
CGGTAGTGTTCAGATTGCTGGGCGACAAGTATACATTGAAGAGCGGAGACCAAACAGCCACATTCCATCTCGAATGGGAAGTAAGTTTCCTAATATTCTATGCCATCATACCACTGTTACTGTCTGGATGACAGGGAATGTAATGTTTACAATTCCTGGATTACTTATGTGTCATAACCATAGCACTGATAGCAGCCTGTTGTGGTTCACTGTGATTGGTTCAAACATCAAGCCACCATTTACATTTGGTTTGGGGGTTGGTTCTAATTCCAATCAGCGCCATTGTTTGTATTTCTGTTGGCCATAGCATTTGATTTTGGGGTGTTACATGTAGATTGTTATGATTTGGAAGCTTTGGTGATGATTTCTTGTGAAACCCTTTGTCAGTGTTACTAGTTAGTGTAGTGGATTGTAATTTTGTTACCAGACGTGGAAAAAGATACCTGATCTTTATTTGTTATAATATGTTATGGTCTTACTGGCTCTTGCTGTCTGTTCTCTCTGCTATCCAAGATTTCATATAGTTTTAGTTCTTGTTGTAATTGTTGTGATTGAATTATGAACAGGAGGAAGGGGTAGAGGAAGGGGCAGCTACCAATCAGACGCACCAAGAGGTCGGTTTGTCTCTCGGGGGTTTGGGAGGGCTGGCTACGATGGAGGTGACCAGGACTACAACAGACCAAGAGGAAATGGATTCTATCGTCCAGGTGGCCGACAAGACAGGGCAAACCCAAGCTACCAGTCATCAAGAAACGGGCAATATTCATCGGAGTACTAATTAAGATTACTAATTAAGATTATTTTACGAAGAGAAGGAAATTTTGGGAGCAGATAACCTTTATTAATTTAAAAAACTATATGATGGTATTTCCCTAGAGTTGCTTAGCTTAGATGTGTTGGGCATGTGAATCATATTTTTCTGAAGAAGGGGTTGTTTAACACCCTACGACATAATTTAATTGGTGATCTTTTTGGGAATTTTGTGTTCCTTCTGCATTCTTGTGGTGACCTTGCTGGTTGAAGTCTGTTGATGTGAATACATCCATTCATTTAGATGCTTGATGCCCCATTTTTGGAGCTTCAGTTGTAAACAATTAAAAGAGACAATTTGTAAACAATCGAACAAAAAAACATGGTGGCTTCTTAAAAGAACAATTAACACACTAAAAGCTCTTCACTTAACTACTATGGGCACCAAATTCATCCGTTGTAAACTTCTAATACAGGTGTAAGTATCAAAAAAAAAAAAACTTCTAATACAGGTGTATCTACAGCTGCTGACTGAAGCACGACTTAACCTGATTCAGTGTTTTTGTAGTCCTTCACTCTGGCAGGATTTCAGGTATCTGCAGCTCTCATGGCTACCCCCTCGTACAAGATGAAGTTGAATATATGCCCTTCTGTAACTCTATCCTCGTAAAAGTCAGTCATCTTCTTCGTTTTCCCAGAGAAAATGAGCATACGCCCCAAGAACATAGCTGAACACAAGAGAACAGAATTGATGAGGTCATTTAGTCACCGAAACTACTAGGAAATCACATGTTTACTACTAGTAAATTGGTGTTCTATTGGATTCTTTGGTGATTATAGATGGTCTATCATCTCTATCGTCATTATTTACATTTGAAAAACTCGCCAGGTACATCATTGTCAACATGCCCATTATATCTGAAGGAGAATATCCCTGTGAGAGAACATTGGAAATCGTTCATGAACATGCACAGTGAGCTATGTAAAAAATGTGTACCTATCTTCCGGAGTAGCTTCAACTGCTCGCTCAAAGTAGGACGATGCTTTCTTACTGTCATGATGAAGTTCCCAAACCAGTTGAGCATATTGTGCCAAGATCTCACCATCACCAGGATCAGATACTGTGGCACGAAGATAGTATTCCTCTGCACCTTGAAGGTCTCCCTTGGTCTGTTGGCAATCAGTATAAAGTTTACAATAGTAATAAACGAAAACCAGTGAGGCGAATCCAATGCCCAATCACAGGATGAAATATGAATAAATCAAGAACAATGATGAAAGCAAGATTCAATGTCCAATCCATCTCTCTCCCTCTCTCTGCCTAATTTCCATTACTTCAGTAAGCAAGGTTGTTAAGTCAACATACGCCTAGCTAGTAGGTCCCCACTTCCATGAAACTAAAATTTTATCAATCAAGTATAAGCCACCTACGTCCCTCACTCTGGTTAACAAGTCTGCTGTCAACAATAAGAAATGTTCCTTACACTTGCAAGTTGTTTAGAATTATCACAGAAGTGTCGGTGAGTTTTTGCATGCTTCTGTTTCAATAAGCAAATGGCATTCATCCACCATAGTATCATGGACAACACTCCTACATACTAAGTGTATGGAAATGTATAATGAGCTACCGTGAACATTATTGCTGTTCATCCACCACAGAACATACTATGTTCTACAATAGAGGTAGCTTTATAAAGAGGTTCACTAAAGAAACCCAGATGCGAATAAGAAATGGAGAATAGAATGCATGTATCTCACCTGGCACAAGAACTCAGCGTAGTTTCTTAGAAGCATAGCATTCTTGGGATTCTCTTGAATCCTGGTCTTGTAGTTCTTCTCGTCATCAATCTCATTCCCTGTTGAAAAGTGCCCCCTTATAATTTCTTCATTGGTGTCTTTGTTTTCAAGTTTATCCATATTTTGACCGTTGTTGACCTGCATGTATTCAAAAAGGTATTAGATTGAACTATTGAAGACAACAATGTAGGAATTCTCAAATGTCATTATAAAGAACAAAAAACCACCTGAATCTGATCTTGATCTCCTTCATTTTCTTCCAGGTCATTGTCTATTTCCCAGAGGAAACTAGCATATGCTGCAAGAACATGACTGGAAACCCGAATGACATGATTAACTTTTCTGGTTTATATTACATGAGATATAAGCCAATTCATAAATTATCAAGATGTGTCGGTGTTAGTTTAGGTTTCCATTTTGTTAGAGATGCAATGAAAGAAGGAATTACTCACCTATCTTCAGGACTAGCTCTAGCTGCACGTTCAAAGTAACTCAAGGCTCTATCTTGGTCATGATGGAGCTGCCAAACCAATTTAGCATACTGCACTAAAGCCTCACCGTCTTCGGGATTTGCTTGTGTAGTGCGGAAATAGTATTCTTCAGCTCCGTGTAAATCTCCCTTAGACTACCATTGGAAGAATTACATTTTGCAGGAATCAGCAACCAAAATTCGTCAAAAAACTAGTGTAGTATGAATATAAAAACTTCCAGCCAATCATAATAACTCATGTTCACAGTAAATTTGTGTTCTTCTGGTAGTGATAGAAGTAAAGTATTTGCTCAACCTAAATAACTTAAACCCTAATTAAGGGAAATGATGTAAAGAGAAGAAGTAGCAACACTCTTAGCTACAGCTTCCCTGGATTGCCACAACCACTGGTAGTGATGCATACAGTTTGATCTACTGACTTACCAAGACTGAGAGGCCATGGATTGTTTATTGATCTGCGGATCGAAACAGATCACATCTGTATACGACAATCCTATTCTTAAGAATTAAAAACTGGATGTCTGTATCACTTTTATATTTTTATTATTCTACCTATGCTTAATACTAACCATAGCTCCTTTGATTCAATGTGATAATCACAAAATCAAGCACAAACTGAAGGTAAGTATACCTGTAAAACTTGAGCATAATTTCCAAGGAACAAAGGGTGGCAGGGATATTCATCAAGCATCTTCTTATAATACTCTTCAGGATCGCTGTTCTCATCAATTTCTGGCATAGGAAAATCATCAACACCATGGAAATCAAAACCTCCAGTCTCAAACCCAAGCCCTGTTGCAAGATACATAGGAGGACTGGGAGGTTGTACTTGATCCTCTTCCTCCTCACCTTCCTCAATGAATCCCATACCATTGTCTCGAAATCTGAAGTCACCAATTGCAGTCCCTCCTATCATACCTTCTGTTGTAATAGTTCTCTCCAATACTTGCTGATTTGAATCTCGAAACTCATCAACACCCGAGTTAAATATCGAAAAAGATGGGGCTGTCTGCAGTGTTGGATCATTTTGGTCATGTGAAGACTGTGTTTGTGTTACTGAACTCTTGAGCTCTTCCATCTCACGAGAACTAAAGACTAGTCAAAGGCCAGATGCCTGGAATTTTCGATTCTGAGAAGGATCAGAATAGGGTTCCTATTGGGATTGCAAAGCTCAGTGCCTCTGACCCTGTGAATGAAATTAACTATGTGAAATCTTTCAAACTAAATAGAACCAAAACCTCCCATTAAACCTCAAACTTGTTACAAGCTGGATCTGGGTTGGGCATTTTGATCATAGTTGCTATGGTGATAAATAAGAATCAAAATCTACAACTTGTAATGCCACCAGCTCAGCCAGAGCTGTAGTGGCCTGATTTTGGAAAGAACATGATTTGGGATCTGGGATTTTCCCAATTGTTTTATACATTGCATTCATTTTTTAATCATCCAAATCAAGCAAGAAGAACATGTGACCCCATTTCTCTGGGGAAGAACAACACGTGATCCCTATTCCATAAATAAGAAAGCTTGTGAGCAAATTACACTTCTTTTTCTGATAAAAGAATTAGTGGGCCACAAGCTTTGGATCTAATCATTACTGGGTTTTATGCATTAGCAAGAACAGAGAATACAGTCACAGTGTTTCAATAGTATGCTAATTCTGGAAAGAAAATGAACATGAAACTAAGAAAGGGAATACATACCTGACTCATCCCCTTTGCTACCTTCTTTCCTTTACATGCAAGGAAAGAAGGCTATGGTGAATATGTTGTATTTGAAGGCAACTTCAATGAATGAGAGGGATAGAGAAGAGTGAAAGAGGTTGAATTGGGTTAAGCATCCTTTGCAGAGTGGGGGGTGGTGGGCTATTTTGTTTAGTAGTTGAATATGTGATTGAAGGATCTGACATGTGAGAGAAGGAGATATGTAAGCTTAGCCGTTGAGTTGAGTAGTATAATATAATCAAACTTGGAAACTTCTTCATTGGTGGCTCGGAGAGACAGCAGCATGTGACACGTGTACGGTCACAGAAAGAAAGGTGTACCGTCACAGAAAGAAAGGTGTCATGAATCCAAAAAGAGCTGAGCAACAGGCCAAAAACTTTCTTGATGATGACTCATGTACATTTTGTTTCTGAGCAGATAGATCATACAAGAGTATAGTCGACACATACAATACATAGAAAAATTTCATCAATGTGATGGTAGACTAGTTCTAATGGTAGATTAGTCTCTACTACTACTACTACATGAGAGACTAGCATATCTTCTTTGCTATGAGTAGCAGTGGCGGTTTTCGTGTAGATTTTTCACTCTACTTACAATTTTATTTTGTACGAGTGAATTCTAATCGACTTGACCTCATCTATCGTGTTTTCTAGAGGGCATCTTGATTATTTGTCTGACTCAACTATGATCGACGAGTCATTCATGTAATTTATATTGAGAATTATCATAATATTGTCTTAATTAGCTTTAAAATGTGAAGAGAATTGTGTCGTCTTACAATATTTTGGATCTCAACCATTTGTTACTCCCACATCAATGTCAAGATTTTGCATTTCTTTATTTTTGGTCAATAAAGATTTTGCATTTCGATCAACTTATTTCTTTTATTTTTGTAAGGTTTTGATATGCAATTGCAAGTTCAGTAATTCAAGCATTGTCATCAGTTCCCTTTTGTATGTAACAAATTTATTTATAGCGAATTTGTTTCTTACTCGTTTAAGGTCTATAATTGTATACCACTTCTCATGCATGTTTGATTGCTTGAACAAATTATATGGCTAGCTTCAATGTTGGTTGCCAGTGTCAGTTGTAGTTCTTCTAACTTGCAAATTCAAGTTACAGTACTGTACGTTGGATTGTGTTTCCATGCATGTAGTAGTGTAAGTTTTTAGAAACGAAATGCTTTTTACCTGGTTATGACCAAATTAAATCACTGTTAGCTTCACCTATACCCTATTTTAAGGCAATGAGTTTACACTTGTAATGAAACCAAGCCCTTCTCCACCTCCTCCACCTTCCAAAATTAACAATACTAACTGTGGGGGTGGTCAAAACTCAAAACCCAGATTACCCCATTTTAGTCTCTCGTTCTCAAATAACCAACGAGAAGCTGTTTTAACGAATAAATGACACCCTTGCAGTGCTCACTTTTCTCTCTCCTCCCGCCATTTTTGCTTCAACCTCCCCTCTCTTTACCTTCATGCCTTCCCACCCCTCTCGTCGTCCTCTTCTCGGACGGTCGACGGAGACGGCGAGTGGAACCACCACCAACAACCTCTTCCTTTGATTTGAAACATCAATACTAACCAACCCTAAACCACCAGCTTAATTAGTTTCTCTCTTTCTCAGATTATATACACAATATATATAAGCCTTCATCCATCCCCTAGGTCATTATTCCCATCACAGAAACACCTGAACGTACAGATTAACATCGTCGATCTCAATTCATTGAGGCCCGAAGAGGCCACCACATTGTGAAAAAGAACGAAACAATGTCGATCCTGGCCCCATTCCAGCTCCTGGAACTCAATGTGATATCGGCGCAGGACCTTGCACCGGTATCACGTTCCATGCGGACGTACGCCATTGCATGGGTGCACCCGGATCGCAAGTTGTCGACCCGGGTGGACACGCACGGCCACAACAACCCTACATGGAACGACAAGTTCGTGTTCCGGGTCGACGAGGACTTCTTGCATGAAGACACCTCTGCCGTGATGATCGAGATCTACGCGCTCCACTGGTTCAAAGACGTCCACGTCGGCACCATCCGTGTCCTCGTCGGCAATCTCATCCAAACTCCGGCGAAGCCCCACCACCACCACCCCCAGCTAGGCATGCGCTTCGTCGCATTACAGGTCCGGCGGCCCTCCGGGCGGCCACAGGGGATATTGAACATCGGGGTTGCCCTTCTTCATAGCTCCATGAGAAGCATGCCTTTGTATTCTCAGCTCAACTCATCCGCCGTGGGATATAAACAACTGATGGGAGAGGACGACCCGCCGAGGAGTCAAACCCAACAGTCAACGTTTTCGAAGCCGGAGCTGAGGCGGAGCAAGAGTGATTGCAGTTCCATGTTGGGGTCGGACCTCCGGTCCAAGGAGTTTAACAAGAAGGACAAAAAGGGAAGTTCAAAATCAAGCTCGGTGGTCAGCGGGTCGGAGGTCAGCGGTAGGAAGTATAAGAAGGGCCGATCCAAGGCCAGCTCGTTAATCAACGGCTCAGAACTCATCAAGGGCAGGGGTAGAAAAGGAAAAGCAAGCTCCGTGGTCAGCGCGTCTGACGTCAGCTGGAAGGGCAAAAAGGGTAAAGCGAGCTCCATTCTCAGCGTCTCCGACTTGGCCCCGAAAATTGGGGGGAAAGAGAAAAAGGGGAAGGCGAGCTCTTTGCTCAGCGGGTCGGATCCGAAACCGAACACCGGATCCGAACCCGACGAGTCGGTTAGAAAGCACAAGAACAACGGGAAATACAAAGTGCACGACATCGTGGCGGCGTGGCCGTTATCGAAGCCGTCGCCGAAGTACGTGGAGAGTTACGGAACTACCCCTGCGCGGAGGTCGTCGGTTCCGGGAAAGTCGCCGTTTAAGATGGGGACGTACGAGACGCCGCGGAAGTCGAATCTGATGGCGGTGCCGTATTTGACGGAGTCGGAGCTGGGGCCGTCGCCGTCGGAGGTGGCGGCGGCGATAGCGAGGGAGAGGGTGGACCAGGACAACGAGAGCTCGGTGGTGGTGGGGGCGTGGAACGAGGACGAGAGCGTGGAGGGGCTGCAGTCGAAGCTGGAGCGGTGGCGGACGGAGCTGCCGCCGGTGTACGACCGCGGCGACTATTCAAGTTTGCCGAGCAGCAGCGAGGGGCGACACACGCGGCGGCACACAGACGGCGGGAACGGGCTGTTCTCGTGCTTCAGTAACATCTGCGGCGTGGAGTGCTCCATCGTGTGCGGCGGCTCCGGCGAGGCGAGTAAGGAGAGGAAGAAGGCGGGTAGCAGCAGCAAGAGTAGCGGGCGGGTCAGGAAAAGCCCATCAGCGGATGATATGAGCTATGTTTGAAGTTTGGGCTGGGCCGGGTCGGTTCGGGTCGGATCTGCCTTCTCCTCGTTTTCCTAACCTGGTTGGGTTAATGCTAATGTGCGCGGAAGCGTGTGTATTGTTTGAGGTAGAGGCTGGTTGTGGTTCAAAGGGCGTGGGCGGATATGATAAGGATCTTCCTTCCATTTTTTCTTTCTAGTTTTGTATTTGCTTAATTTCTGACTAATTGTTTCAGAGGCCTAAAAAAACATTATGGAAAATAGAAGAAAGGATCCGCCAGAATTCGAACTTGGAATTTGTTATTATTGATGTGATAAATCAAAGTATATTTATTATGAAACTATATGATCAGATGACAGTAGTAGTGTTTCTTTGAGCTCATATACTTATAGTAAAGAGTGAAAATTGATTTACATAAGGTGTAGAACAATCGAGGGGGTCGAGAGTGAAGTCCTCGAATGTGAGTTCAAATCAAGACCTCTTCAGTATTTCATGCCCATATTTTCCCTTGTGAAGCAAGTAACCAGCAGATATGCTAAATTCAAAGCATTGTTACTACATGAAAGTCTCTCGTCTTCTTCACGCCCTGATAGCTTGGTTGAATATGGTATTTCACACCTTTGATTATTCTTACTTTAGTGACGCAAAACAACTAGCAAGATTTGTGTAAATATCTACCAACGAGTGTGATATTCTGATTCATAGAAAGTGAACTGGTGTGTATAACCACTTTCAATTGTGGGTGTCAAGTCTCACATATACAGGACCATCATCAACAGAAGAGAACCACTAGAAAAACCCAGGTTTCCTGAACTTCTTGAGCACCAAACACAGAATACATGAATTTATATGCTTTTTCATAACTAGATTGTCCCCCAATTAGTGAAGAGAATCTTTACAGAATGATGTATGTAGCCTTACTCGGATTAAACTACGCATAAAGATAAAACCGCATTCCATATATAAAGATTTCTTTCTCCAAAATGAAGATCAGTTCTGTTATATTAAGTTATTAACCCTATGCTATTCGAGCACTGAGAATCCAGACCATGCTCGAACAGGAATAAAGAAAACTCAATAGGTTCGAATATTGTCTTCTCCAGAAAAATCAATATATTAAACAGAGGTTGGTAAAAGGCCTAAACTGTGGATTAATGTGATCATTATAAAATGTTTAGGGTTGTTTTCCAAATAATTTATATGCTACTTGGAGAAAAAAGCTATCTAAACGTGAGACATCTTTTCTGAAGGAGGATTTTGACTGCCAAAACATATCTTCCTCAATCCTATCACTTTAATCTTAAATACATCACAGACAGAAACTACTGTGTGCATTAGTTTTATAATCACTGGCTAATTGTAGTTACTGGATTAGATTATTGATCCAGAGTTTTCAACAGCCAACAGGATAAGAGAACCGACTTAAAAACTCTATCAGGCCACGTACACGAACGTTGCGAAGCTTGAAAAGTGGCGGAGGGAGAAAATTTTTGCTACGGGACACACAAAGAAACCAAACTGGAAATAACATACTGATTAACTAACGAGCACAAAATTTCTAGTTTTTTTTTTTTTTTTTTGTAAAGAAAATTTCAGTTTTTGTTAGGAAAGTAATCTTGAGTATTGATTATATTAGGAATGTATATTCTGTAGTTATCTATTTCCTATTGTATTCTTGGTTCTAGTTTAGTAGGAGATTAGTTACCTTATAGGTAATGCCTTTACCTTGTATATGTATACTGCCTTGTATCAATGATAATTCATACCAGCAAATTCTTTTCTTCTGTTCAGTTTTTCATGGTATCAGAGCAGGACTAGATCTTGACTCTATAGCTGCTGCATCTTGTCTCTCGTGCAGTGATCCTTTTGATCATTCCGTTGTACTCTATATCTCGTACAACAATTCTCTCGTTTCCATGGCGAATCAAAATTTCAAATATTATTTCATTGATCATCCTGATCATCCGTCCTTGATGATAGTGTTCAACCAATGTAATCGATCAAATCAGTCTATTCGGCAAAATGGTTTCTCTGTTCGCATTCCTCTTCCCAAACAACAATATCAACCTGCTTTGGCCATTTTGAATCACAAGGGATCTGTTGATACGCAAGTCAATGCTGCAGTTACCAAACCAAAATTTTCTAATATCACTTCTCGCCGTTGGATCATCGATAGCGGCGCAACAGATCACATCTCTTCTTCTCAAAGTTTACTACTACACGGGGATAAAAATTGTTCATTGCCTCCGGTGTTGTTGCCTAGTGGAGAAAAGGCCAATATTGTTGCCAAGGGTTCTTTGTCTCTAAATTCGGAGTACTATTTGCATAATGTGTTGTGTGTCCCTACATTCAAAGTTAATCTCATGTCTGTGAGTAGATTAACAAGAGGCATGAATTGTTCAGTGACATTTTTCCCATATTGGTGTGTTTTGCAGGATCTGGCTACAGGGAGGATGATTGGTTTGGGAAAGCAGCGTGATGGATTATGTTACCTGGCGGCATTAGCGACGAAGAAAACCCTAACCAATTCCCATTCATCCTCAAACCATCAATTAGTCTGCAACCTCTCAACCTCATCCGACCCATCCACTGATCTCTGGCATAGCCGTTTAGGTCATGTTTCTCATGCTCCTTTAAAATTCATTGCTAAGAACTTCTTAAATCTTTCAGTTCAACCCATTGATGCTTGTCCTATTTGTCCTTTGGCTAAGCAACGTCGCTTGCCTTTTTGGTGTGAGTTCAATTTCATCTGAAAAACCATTTGATTTAATTCATTGTGATATCTGGGGTCGTTATAAACACCCCTCTCTTTCTGGTGCCCATTACTTCCTCACCATCGTTGATGATTACACCAGATTCACTTGGATTTTTTTTTATGAAACACAAAAATGAAGCATAACCTATTCTCAAGCGCTTTTTCAGCTATGTTTCCACTCAATTCACATCTCGTATAAAAGTTTTCCGCGGTGATAATGGTGGCGAGTTCCTTTCACTTTGATCTTTTTTCAATGACAATGGTGTAATCTTTCAACATTCTTGCGTTTACACGCCCCAACAAAATGGGGTTGTGGAACGAAAACATCGCCACATTTTACAAGTCGCCCGAGCTTTAAGATTTCATGCCCAACTCCCTATCCAATTTTGGGGAGAATGTGCACTTCATGCCGTTCACATCATCAATCAATTACCTACCCCTCTTCTTTCCTTCAAAACCTCATTCGAGCGTCTTTACTCAAAACCTCCTCCTTATCATCATCTTCGTGTGTTTGGTTGTCTTGCTTATGCTACTAATGTTCACCCTCTGCATAAATTTGATTCTCGTGCTGTGGCTGGCATTTTTGTTGGTTATCCTGTCGGCCAAAAGGCATACAAATTATACAATCCTTCCACCAAAAAGATTTTTACAAGTAGAGATGTCATTTTTCATGAAACTATTTTTCTCTATGCTTCTGACAAATCTACTTTAGTTTCTCCTCACTTGGGCCACTCTTCAGGCCCAATTCTGAATCCAGCCTATGACCCAACTGACTTTTCTTATCCTCTCTCATCCACAACGATGGCATCTATTCCCAATACGTCTTCTCCGTCTCTCCCATCTGCCGCACCACCCTCCTCTTCATCTGCCCCACCACCTTCCTCCCCTCCACCACCCACCAACCTTCGGACCTACTCTCGCCGCCCAAAATCTCCACCGCCATTAGAACAACCCAACCCTCATCATCTCGCCTCAGACCCGCCATCCTCAAGTGAACCAAGTGAACCTTCTAGTTCAGTCGCACTTCCGGTTGTACTCCAACCTCCGGTCGACTCATCTCCGGCCGAAACTCCATCTCCGGTTGAGCCTCATCTCAGTCCATCCCAACTTGATTCCAATCTCGTTGATTCTATTCCAGTCACCGAGTCCAATCCGTTGTTGTCCAATCTCAACGAACCCACTGATGTTATGGCGCTCCGGCTGCTCCACCACCACTCGAGGCTTCACTTTGTCGGTCCAACAGCACTACTGCTCGGCCTCTCAAATTTCGGGATTATGTCTGCTCCCACATCACGTTGTCTTCCCCCAATCCAACGTCTTCTTTGCTGCCTGGTCCGGATAAAGGTACTCGATATCCCTTGAGCAATTATGTCTCTTATCATCGCTATAAGCCTGCCCACCAATCTTTCATTGCTCAGATTAGCTGAGAGGTTGAACCCCGTTCCTATTCTGAGGCTGCTGCACATCCTGAATGGCGGGCAGCAATGCGTTCTGAACTCCAAGCTCTTGAAGATAATGGGACTTGGACTCTTACTCCTCTCCCAATTGGTAAGACTCCGATTGACTGTCGTTGGGTCTATAAGATTAAACATCGGGCAGACGGTTCAATCAAGCGTTACAAAGCTCGATTAGTTGCAAAGGGGTTCACTCAAATTGAAGGGGTAGATTATCAAGACACTTTTTCTCCCACAGCCAAAATTATTACTGTCCGATGTGTTTTGGCTTTGGCAGCAGCTCGTGGCTGGTCTATTCATCAATTGGACGTCAACAACGCCTTCTTGCATGGAGATCTCAAAGAGGACATCTATATGTCTCCTCCTTCGGGGCTTCAAAGACAGGGGGAGGAAAATCTTGTTTGCAAACTCCATAAGTCGTTGTATGGCCTGAAGCAGGCATCTCGTCAGTGGTTCTCAAAGTTCTCTGAAGCTATTCTATCAGCAGGTTATGCACAGTCCAGAGCCGATTATTCCCTATTTACAAAGAGAAATGGCAAGTCCTTTACTGCTCTATTAATTTATGTTGATGATATTATGATTACCGGAAATGATCCAGTGAGTATTGCTGCACTCAAAAAATTTCTTCATGCTCACTTTCGTATTAAGGATTTAGGGGACTTGAAATATTTCCTTGGTATTGAAGTTTCGACTTCCAACAATGGGATTTTTATCTGTCAACGTAAATATGCGTTGGAAATTGTCAAGGATGCAGGATTGCCCCTGATGACAGCCCTATGGAGAGAGGTTTAAAATTATCTGAGAAAGTGAGTTGCTCAAAAATCTAGCCCGTTACAGAAGACTAGTTGGCAAGCTAACATATCTTACAGTTTCCAGACCGGACTTTACATATTCAGTTCACATACTGAGTTGATTTATGCATCAACATCGGAAGTTACATATGGAAGCAGCTATGCGTGTTGTGCGATATATCAAAAATGCGCCTGGTCAAGGATTGTTCTTTTCTTCTAAAAGTGATTTTAGGTTGCGTGCATTTTGTGATTCGGATTGGGCAGGGTGTCCGGTTACTAGAAGATCTACCACAGGTTATTGTATTTTTCTTGGCCCTTCTCTGATCTCATGGAAATCAAAGCGGCAGAAAACAGTCTCTCTCTCTTCAAAGTTTTGTTGATGAAATGTCGTTAGAAAGTCAAGGAATTATGGGGTTGCATGGCTAGTTCTAATATTCTTGTGGGGGCACATTTGCATCACAAGGCCAGATGTCAAAATTCCACTGGGGGCATGGGCCTCCACTCATCCTCAATTGGCTCCGCCAATAGCTTGAATGATCGATTTCAATGGCGTCAATCCAACATTCCAACCTTCCCCTCTAACTCCAACATTTCAACTCATAACATTTGGAAGACTGAAATTAACCTAGTAAAGGTTAAAGGTTATTTGCATAACTTGGATTTCATTGATGGTATTTTAAATCTGTTGTTTGTAACTTGGTATTTAGGGTGTTTGTTGTGAAAGTTCAAGAAAAAGTTTACTCCTATAAGCAGTGTAACGAAATGGCACTATGTAAGTAATTAAAGTCATATATTAAGCATTTTAGCTTCGATCACCATGCCACTAAGTGTTGGTCGGATGTTTAGTTGGACTACAACATAGTTAGGAAGCGGAATTATTAGACATTAGGATGTGTAAGCAACATGTTACATATCTACTGATCTTTCCAATATTTCACTGTTGTCTAAAAGCAAATAGAGTCGTCATTATTAGAGTGTTGCTCTTTGCTAGTTGGTGCTTGGTTGAGTACATGTTTATTGTAAGAATTTCTGATGTTTTTTCAAGTCTTTGTAATCAGGGATTTAGGCTTCATCTTCCCCTTTGTATTCGACATTTTCATTAATCAAGGCTTGAGGGCAGCAGCACTAGCCCTTAATTCAAAAAAAAAAAAAAACTCGGATCACTATCACTACCAGGACAAACACTTTAGCCGATGAAAAAGTTTCGTCGACCTGTTAGCTTAATTCGTCGGCTAAGATTTCGTCGGGAAAAGATCGTCGGCGATGACTTTAGCTGACAAAAAAAAAAGACATCGTCAGCTATAGTCCCACAGTTTAGCCGATGAAAAACATGTCGTCGGTTTTTTTCCCAAACTTTAGCCGACGAAACAATTAAGATATTCGTCAGCTAAACCTTAATAAAAAAAATTAAAAAATACTATAGCCGACGAATAAACTGAAGATATTCGTCGGCTATAGTATTTAAATATCGTCGGCTAAAGTTGCTGGTTTTTGAAAAAAAAACTAGCAGAAACTTTCGCCACCTCCAATCACCACCAAAATTTGACAGAATCTTCCTCTCAACATTTCAAACAGCTTTCTAGAAGAAGTCGATGCCCAATTCTAAGCCTAAACATGTCAATTGAATCAAAATATAAAATCCTCAATTTTAAACCCTAAAAACTTCAAATCTTTGATTCTCCTCACACACACCGAATCGAGTTACCAAATTCTAGGGGAATGTAGTACTAATCAAACTCAACTTATCCATATATAGAACTCACCAAATGGTGACCTGAGGAAGGAGAAATTCGATCAACACCGAATCCGAACCGGCGGAGTTTTGGAGCTCGATTTATCCCTCACGGCAGCGCCACTCGATGCACCACCTGTCCAGCAATGAAGTAGAGCCGACGGCGAAGCTTTTGGGACAAGTGTGGCGATCTCCAGTGGCTTGACGGCGGAGCTAGGCCGAGAAGAAAATCCGGCATTTTTCTGATTTTCTGACTTCTTACCATCCACCTCCGGTAAAACTCCTATATAAATAACTTTACCCGACGAAATTCTTTATTTTCGTCGGCTAAACTCTTTTGAAAATTTTGGTTGAAAATTTTTCGACTTTAGCCGACGAGTTTTTATATATTTTCGTCGGCTAAAATCCTTTGAAAATTTTCCTCAAAATTTGGTTTACCGCCAAAAAAATTTTGACCTTAGCC
>NC_020494.1:4754125-4774795 GCF_000184155.1 Fragaria vesca subsp. vesca
CTAATCCATCGTCACTTATCACACGAAAACGCTCATATCTCCCTCTATATTACGTAGTTTGGTCAAACCTTCCATACAAAAAACTCTCACGTAGATGAGACGCAACTGCCCATATAAAATTTTTGAGACATTTACCTTCCGACGATAGAGCTCCCCATAGGAAATATTAACGGTAAATAGTAGACACGTTGTGATTCCGATGACTAAAATTGACAAACCAAAATTCGACCGTCAGATATGATCATTATGACGAAAGATGTCTATGATAAAAAATTCAACTGGATTCGACAACGTTAAGGGCTCGATCGAAACAGTCAACTCTAATCGAAAATAAGAAAACTGCATTTTGAAGCTCTAAACGGACTCGGATGGGCAAAAAGGCCCATATGTCATGGCAAAGCGGTGATTTTGACTCGTAGGGCCGTTACACTTCCGAAAATGTATCACAATAGTCAATCGGACACCAAACGCCAAATCTGCAGCATAGTGAATAATAAGGGTAAATTGCATTGACCGCAACTATCGGCACCGAGACTTTACCGGAATACAGTGATTTTTCAACCGTAGACGTATTTTACCATTCTGGTCATATCTTATTTTACGACTTTTTTACGTTTGAAGGTTCTACGTATAGTTTTTTTTTCCCAGATGAGTTGTTGTCCAGATCTGGAAATATAAGGCACTTTAGCCGACGAAATTATATTTTTTGTCGGCTAAACTTTTAAAAATTTCGTCGGCTAAAGTTCACAGACTATAGCCGACGAAAAAAATTATTCAGACGACGAAATTTAATTTCGTCGTCTAAAGTTTACCAAAACCAACGAAAATTTAAATTAGCCGAAGAAAAAATAATTCGTTGGCCTGGTTTTTTATTTTCGTCGGCTAAAGCCTTTCTTCTGGTAGTGTATGCCAAACACATACATGATAGTACCTCAAACTCCCAAGTAAACCTAAACTTGAGACTAGAGGTCTAGATGTGCATTTGTGGCACCTCCTAACACGAAGACCACAACCGATCCAAACCGAGACTCTAAAATCTAAATCTAGATCAAGAAATGCGTGAGCCAAACAAATCTTTATCAACTTAACAAAATGGGAAATAACATAGCTACATAAGAAGAACTATGCAGGAGAAGGCTAACACAAGAAGACAGACGGACAGATGCTATTACGATTGATTCTCATATCTCTGATCAGATTTGAATCGTAAATACAAAAAAGTTGTGACAAAAAACTAGAGTGCCATTCTCAAAATCTCAACTTACAAACAACAAGTTATACGTACATGTATATGAAAGTTAAGCAATACAACTTCATATATGAAAGCACTCTCTTTACAACAAAACTAATTGTATTAAATAGTGGGCACTTGATGAGCTAGAGAGCAAATGGATACGAGTTTAGAAGAACAGGGGAAAAGTTTGGCGGCAAAAAAGGGGCGTGGAGACACAAAATGATGGCAACCGTATCCTAAAAGACATATTTCAGCTGTCCAAAATCCAAATCTAATTATGGAAGAATCAAGAATATATATATACTACCCACTCTTGTTTTGTAGGCCACCGATCTCTAACTCCACTGGACGATATAACCAGTACTGAAGCTTCCTTTCCCCCACGCTTCTGCAACTATAGTTTCTTGAACTCAAAAAGATCTTACGAACACAAGAAACTGGATTCCTAGCTAGAATATAGTATTTCCTCGTTACTTGATGCAAATGAGGGACATTAAGAAGTAATATTACTTTTGTTAAGCGACGTTAACATGGATGAATTTGGTTGTCAAAGTGTAAAGTATTCGTAGACTTTGAGTAAGTTTATACTTCAAATTTGTGCAGAAACAAGTCAAACTGAATTAAGAATGAGGTAATATTACATACTTATCCGAGGGAAATTGATTTCAAGTTCAAGAGACAACATTTAATCTCCCAAATGCAAATGATCAGATATATACCGGTTTCCATATTTTACTTACTTCTTTTCTTTAGGTTAGGGGTAACCCAAAAGCTTTTTAGACCGAAAACTTAATACATCAACGTATTTGAAATTGTTCGACTATGTATTGTAGTATAATGTTTAGCCATTTGAACAGCTTCATGGATGCATTTATGACAGCATCGAACTCATTTTTTTATAGGTTTATTGTTTTTTATTTTTCTTTAAAACAAGAATATTTTGTGGAATTTTTTTAGCCAAATTTAACCTATAAAATAAGAATATTTTGTGGAATTTTTTTTTAGCTTACCAGAGTCTCCCACCGTAAGCTAAATCCTTAGCCAAATTTATAGCCTTTTGGCTTTAAAAAACACTTCCACCATAAGCTAAATCCAAAGGTAAAACCATTTATTTTTCTTTTCTCATATATTTGTTTAAATCAATAATTACTCATAAAAAAATATTATATAAATATATTCGATATGGGGCTCATATGAAAGATTTCGTTGAGATTTTCGTGATGGTTGTGAGTAACGAATTTTTAATTTTGATGATAGTATAAATTAAAATGAGAAATGTAAAGTTGAATAAAATAACATTTAATTTTTGCTTACAAACTTCATAAGCCAAATTTGACTTACCAAATAACTCGAGCTAAATTTTTTATCTTGGAAAATGTAATTTAACTTATGATGAGAGTAAACATAGGCCAAATTTAGTTTTTTAGCCTATGACGAGAGATATCTAAACGAGGGAAAATAAGAAAAGAGAGAGTTGTTAATTTTGATAGAAGGTGTGATGGTGTGAAGCTGTCTCGGACTGAAAATGGAGCAAACGACTATAATTCTGGTGGCCCCCAAAAGTGCTCCGGTCCGGCGCTCTCTGTCGGCTTAAATGGCGTCGACGGAATATGCACGTGACTTTGGCTCCCACCTTGTTGGCTTGTCTGTTTAAGCCACCACTGCACCACCTTTTACCTTCTACAGTTCTACGTACCTTTCCAACCCCAGTACATACAGACATGCATGGTGGTCTAGATCACCTGTAAGCATGAAGAATCAGTTGGAGTCTCCGATGCTCATCGGATGATCCGGATTTGCTTCCCGATGAGGACGCTATTCTCGGCTAGTTTGAGATCGCATTCATTAATCGATCGACAATAGATGTACGTAGACGGTTAAATATCTTACAATTTCTTCATTGTTAAAGTCGGAGAAATTATATTCTCGATCAGATTCTCAGCACGCACTCTTTATGCGTCGAATATTCAAACTAAACATGTATATATCGAAGCGTGAAGAACAGTTAGTAGTCTCTACGTGCATCAAGAGTCCGATCCATAGAAACATGTATACATCGTTTTTATATATGTTTTCCATCTATGTTTTCCCTGGCTAACTATATATATCGTTCGAAACAAACTAATAAGGAGCGGAGATCGGTGGAATCAAAACCATAGAAACATGTAAGCAGCTGGGAAATTTATTGTCGACAGAGATCAACATAATTTCAAGATGCATTATTAAGATTAGAAAGAGTGAAAGACTAGGAAAACTCTACTGACGCGATAGACTGGAATCTTAAGCAGTCAAAGTCGTTGGTGTTGGTCTATGCATGACTAGAAAAGCTCAACAAAATTCTTGTACATGATAAATGTTGTATCAACCACCTCTCTGGTCATCAGTCTCCCCTAGCTATAGCTATCCCTTGTGTGAAAATGACTCAAAAAGGGTTCATATTATTTGCAGCATGCGAGCCCTAGCCTAAGATACCAGGACTCAGGGTTTGTATTTATACTTGTGTACTGATTTCTGATTTAATATTTGGATATTGATTATTTTAGGAAATATGATAATATTCTCTAATATGCTTAAACTGTAAAAGATAATTTTTAACCTTCATACCATAATATAACTGTTTAGACTGATTTCTGGTGCCTACTAAATACCTCAACTATGTATTGTATGCATTTACATCTGATAATTTTATGAGTCGAACATAAGTATGGAAATCCTTAACAAGATACGCTCATTAAATAAGATACTAACGGTGTTTATACCTTATACCTATGACTAAGGAAATAAGTTTAGCATAGTCATCTAGCAGGTTAAACCACAATAGTTGCAACAATTTTTCTTTTTTATGTAGCAAGTGTAGTACTTACTTTAAGAGAAATATTGACTTATTTTCAAGACAAAAATATAAAAGCCCAAGTTTTCTTTTTTCATTTAGGTACCATTTTTTGTCTTAAACAATGAATAGATTGTACTTAACCCAACAAATTCTTGAGCAGCGGTCCCCTAATTCCATAATTCTTACTCATAAACAATGTCTAATCAAACTATGCTTTTGTTATTATTTTCTTTGTTTGAAGGCCCCACCATCCACTGTCAGTGCATCTGTTTAGGTCTCAACTTTCTAAAACAAGGTTTTGTGCCCTTTGTCTTCCAAATAGTAGACAGCACATAAGGAGAAATTTAAAGTGTGCAACAGCAGAATAATGCTAATATTTTTTCTCTCTTGTAAAAAGACTCAACCTTTTACCTTTACTCCTTTAGACTTTAACCCTATGCTTTTTATACTTTAAGCAAAGGTTAAGAGACACCTAACCTCAATTCAACTAGTATAATTGTCAATTAGGTGTACAATTATGTATCAACTTCCATCAAGTCTAAACTTTTATCTAGCCCTATGCTTTGTAGTTCTAGTAACCACATGTTATGATCTTTGTAACTATTACATGATAAATATATGTATTTTGTGAGTGTAGAGAACTTAAATTATGAGACCACGAATATTAAAATACAATATTAAAAACGAGTATAATCATCACCTTAAGCATATTATGTGAATGATCGATAATATGATATTTTGGTTAGAGTTGGTCTCTCACTGGTAAACTCTAGCTCACTTACGTAAAATTTCTTCTATGCTTCATAGAAGAGCTAAACACGATATACTATAAAGCATTCTCCTAGATCTTATTAGCTTTCATTCAATACTTATACTTTGCATATAAGAAAGGCAATGCACCCCAAAAACAAGTAACCTTAGGCATTAGGCTACATGTTTTCTTTGTTTGTCTATAGAACTAGAATGCCCATCTCCCTCACTGTCCTAGTTAAAAGCTCCGACAAGCCAAAGTTTTAATATTATCACTAACCATCATACCAAGACCAAAAAGTTAAAAATACCATCATATACTTTGCTAGGAACTTGTATCATTTCCAACCTTTCATCATACCATTCCTCCCCACTTAATTTTAATTATACCCCATTAATCCTCTCCTAAACCTTATCATCATCCCACATCAAAGTAAAAGATAATCTTTGTAATTAGAGAAAAATACACAAGAACCCCAACTCCATTTTTATAATATGATTCTCTCAATCTCTACCATCATTTTCTTTCAAAATAAAAAAAAAAAAAAAGAACCAGTCTTTTTTCTTGTTTCTTTTCTTTTACCAGCTCCAACACAGAAACAGATTCTTGAAAGATATGAATCATGTCAAGGAAAAAACTCTAGGGTGGGTGGTGAGTGAGAGTGCTATGCGCACTAGCAGACATATGGGCCCATCATCATCACTCTCTCCACCATCTCCCCCCAACCTACCTCTTTGCTTTGCCTTTGCCTCCTTTCATTTTCATTCTTGTCTATTCATCTCTATACTACTACTACTTCTTCCCCTCAAACTCCCACAAAGACAAACCCCATTCTTCTCTCTCTCTCTCTCTCTCTCTCTCGATCGACTCCCAACTTCTTCTTTCAACTTGTTTAGAATCTCTCTTCTTGTTTCAATGGAAGGCACTCTGGGTTTACTTGGAGGTGGGTCTTCTGGGTGCTGTACAAATGAGTCAGCAATGTCAAAGGTGGATCATCAGGTGGTGGAGCACATGTCCTCTGAGGTGTCTTCATACCCAGCTGAGGCTGAGCTTGAGCTTGGCCTGGGCCTGAGCCTTGGCACTGGTAGTGGTGGTGGTTCTGCACAGAAGCCTAAAGGCTGTGCTTGGGGTGAGCGTGGAAGAATCTTGACCGCTAAAGACTTCCCTTCCATGGTGTCTCATGGGTCTGCAAGATTCTCACAGAGAGCAAATAATGCTTCTTCTGTTTCTGGAAATAAGAGGGCTGCTGAAGAGGGTGGATCTCCTACTGCTGTAAGGTCAGATTATTAGTCCATGCAAATGAAGCTCCTATTTTTTCTTTGATTGTGATGAGAACACTGAATATTTGTATGCATGTTCTTTGCTGAATTGAGCTTGGTGGTTGTGAAATGATTTTCCATTTCTGCCCTCAAATTTTAGTCTTACTACCCCATAGAAAATATCAAAACTTTGTTGGGAAAACAGAGAAATTTTTGTTTTCATTTACCAGTTGATTGTTCTGCTGATCTCTGCAATTTTTGTCTGCTTTATTCTATATTCAACTTGTATTTTTGCTAGTTGTCTCATTCATCATCATGCTAAACTATATAGTACCAAGTCTTATTTGATTTCGAGCTTATTATTTTTGTGTATTAGCTCCATCTTTGATACAAATGGTTTATATGTAATTGAAGAGATACAAATTTGTTTTTACATGAACACTTTTTGTTATTAACAAAATTATGAATTTCACTTGCCACTAATTTGTAGTATTGTAGCATTTTGTTGGTCCATACTCTGTATCATGTATGATTGTGTAATTTGTAGAAAATATTCTCAATAAAAAAAAGAAAAAAAGAGATGATTTGTAATAAGTTGGTGAATACTCTGTTTAGGATTTATCCTAACATGTTTTGATAATCGATTTTGTGAAAACAGTCAAGTTGTGGGATGGCCACCTATAAGTGCTGCAAGGATGAACAGCTTGGTTAACCAGGCAAAGGCTGCAAGGTCTGAAGATGACAAGACAGATGGGGACAAATCTAAGGACACTTTTAAGAAGAAAATCAACACTGGTAATAACAAGTCAACTGTGAAAGAAAAAGGTCATCTGGGATTTGTGAAGGTCAACATGGATGGGATTCCTATAGGGAGGAAAGTGGATTTAAATGCTCACACTTGCTATGAGACTTTAGCCCAAACACTTGAGGAAATGTTCTTCAGCACCACTTCAAATGTCAATTCAATTGGTTAGTTTCTTCGCCTGTGGCACGATAGGTCGTGAACCAATAGCATATCATCATAGATCACTTGATTATTTGATGCATTTTGTATGTGATGTTAGTATTCTTGAATGGCATTGACTTTGGTGTTCTCATGTAGCTGGAGACAAGGAACAAGCAACAAAACCCTCAAGGCTTCTGGATGGATCCTCTGAGTTTGTGCTCACTTATGAAGATAAAGAGGGTGATTGGATGCTTGTTGGAGATGTCCCTTGGAGGTATGCTGCTGACACTGATTATAAGTTTTGTTGAACATAAGTTTCAAGAAACACACCCCACTAAAATGTGCTAATAATGCTTGCTTATGGTATTTAGGATGTTCCACACCTCAGTTAAAAGGCTTCGAATCATGAGGACCTCTGAGGCCAATGGACTTGGTATGCAATTTTAAACATCAAGGTTGCATTTTGCTTTCAGAGTTTCATTTTATCAAATTTGCCTCCCTAAAATTTGACTATGACCTCCTTAATGCTGATTAGTTTTTGCATTTGCAGCTCCAAGATTTCAAGAAAGGGGTGAGAGACTAAGAAACAAACCTATCTAAGACACAACTATTTTTACAGTCTGGTACAACAACGGAAACCTAGAGTTTGACAACAACAGAAGGAAGCAAAATCTGATGAGACAGGAGTGCTGAGAAAGATTGGCTTCCACTGGCTTTGTTTGCTTTTCTTTCACAACCATCCTCTGGTTCATGCTGGTTTTTGGTTAGGCGATATTTTTTTTCTTTTTACAGCTTCTTACATAGTGCTAGCATACAGGCCCTGCATACTCGGCTAATGCTGCTTTCTCATACTGTAAATATGGGAGCACTTCATATCTAGAGTGTTTTGCTGCAAAATCTAGTGGACTCGTTTTTCTTGATGATAGAAGAAAAGCTTGTGTGGTTTTTTTTATTTATTAATTATTTATTTGGTTTAAGTTGATTACTATTGTCCTTTTTTTTTTCTTACCACTTATCACCAAATTCTGATTCATGTATTTCATAATTGGCAGAAATATCAAAAAGTGGTACCAACTGAAATCTGATAATATATGCATGATACACTGGTGATGGCCAGGTTTTGTATTCACAGAAATCACCTGCTGTATCATAACTACCAACTGGTCCAACTGATAACAATGGAGGGGGACCCCAATCTTCTGAATTGCCATCAGTTTAAGAACCCTAGTAATTGCACCAGATCATATAGATGGATATCTACCAACTGGTCCAACCATATTATACCCCCAAAGCTTAAGCCGGTTATGAAATAGACCAACAAAGTATTTAACATACATTTCTTCAAAAGGAGTTCATACTCGTATAGTCTAACTAGTTTATGAGGATGGATCGAAGCTGTGAATTAGAGATCTTGAATCGATGACCTAAAGTTTGAGTCAATAGAAAACATACCAGGAATGTATGTCATGCTAAATTTCTTGACAAAAGTTCTAGCTATTACCAAGAGTACAAAAAATTAATTTCAAACACATACAATAGAGGGCTACTGCTCAAGGAGTTACCATCACACTTGATGTCTTTGGTTTTAACATATCTGTTTGGAGTCACCTTTGTTTACAGAAATGCTGAGTGAAACTGGACAGCCTTCACATGAGGGTAAATCTTATGCAATCATATTGTTTTTGACTGCAGATTACTACCCAATTGATGATACTGGACAATGGTGGTCCTGGTGGAAATCAAATGCCATTGACATAATTACCTTCTTTTAATCAAATTGTGGGGCAACTGTATCTTATTATTGTTGGCCAGACTCATGCTCAACTTGTCTGATCTTACTTGCATGCCTTCTCTTGCTGGTTACCATTTCATATCTTGTTGAAGAAGTTCTTTGGTGAAATGGAGTAACTAAAAATGGCTTATATTCTTTTCAGTCTGTTTCAAGTTTCTTTTCTTAATTTGGCTGCGTAATTGAATAACTGAGTCATCATCATTTAAAAGTCTGTTTAGCTTTCATCAGAGCTTATTTATCATGTATCCTAAAGAAGAGAAATGATAATTGCATTGGAACCCAACAGCTGGAAAGCTTTGAGGAATTACCATTTCCTTTATCTGGGTGGAAGAAAAGGATTGTCACAATTCTTATTAGCACTTGAAAGGTGGGACTTTTGGTGTTAATATGAATTTGGTGGAGCACCAAGAAGTACATAATGAGGATCACAGCTGTACAACCCCTAAAACAGTTGGTAGCTTCGGCATGTGGATTATGTGATGCCTTTTAACTTGATTGTGATATTGGGTCTAATGGTTGAAGTTTTTGATACATAAGTGAACAGTGTATATCAAATTAACATTATTCTTTAGGAATTGTAAGCAAATAGATAGAACCAAATAGATGATCAATGAAATTTAAAAAACACACCTAAGAGGGGAAGCAGAATAAACACATTCCCTTAAAATCCAAAAAGAAGCATACGCAAACAGAGTTCTGATTTATGATATTTCTGACATTTCTAGCTAGTTCAACCACCTTCTTGGATCATTGACATAACCAGGCAACCAGTAGTGCCTACACATGCTGAGAATTGGAAAAGGAAGAAATATCTCCCCTTTTCATTGTCTGATTTGATCCGGGAGTTCCGGTATTGTTGACACAGACAACAAATAATCAGGATTCTTGATCTGTTTAGCATGCAGATTCACAAATCACAATTATAGGTTTAGAGGTTCTTCCCTTTACTGATGTACTTTTTGTTCATTTCATTGATGAACTAAGTTTAGCAACCAGTTCCTGGTGGTACTAGGAGAGCATATAGGTTCAATGATTCATCCACGTTTGAAAATTTTAGTATCCTAATATGAAAGATGTGTTTGTCACTTATTCTTCGTTGTTTCGGGGTTTAGCGTGGGATTCCTTGACAGGTTTAGCAAAGGCCAACATAGTCATCACAACTTCACACATTCTAACGAATGTTGCTCATGTATGTACGGTATACGATAATTTTGGCAAGATTAGAATCGTATGTGTATCACTATGGAACAGCATTCAATGCCAATACCAACTTGAGGTTGAGGAATAATAGATACCCTTGTATGAATGTCTCTGGGACCTAGACGTACAACAACTCATTTCCATCTCCAGAATCCCATTCAGAATGACCATGTTTACATGAACCAGTGGGGACTCGGACTCTCGGAGTAGAACAACTGTGAAATCTTGTAAAAGAAGCAACGTATATATTAAGGATCAAAAAATGGACAAGGGATTGATTAGGTCTACAACCTTTCAATACAGGGAGATCTTGCAAGAAATAGCACTAGTCTAACTGCTGTTTTGAAATTCTGAGAGTTGTTCAGAATTTCTACTGTAACTTGTAAACTCTTGCATCTCACAGGTGTATATGCTGGATTACTGGCTAGTGATAACTACAGGACGACGGGAAGTTACAAGTGATATATGCAGGAATTTTTCATACAATTTATTGACTTTGAAGCTTGATTAAGTTGTAATTTTATCCAACGAAAGTCATCAAAAGTTGTCAAATTATATTCATGTAGATAGATGTCTCATTTTCTGGTCATTAATCATTCTAAGCACTCACACTCACAATTCACATACAATACATATGGTACTGACCTGTTAATCCCAACATACAAAACCATTCAGATGGGTGTGATTATTTCCTTTTTCGGCTACCTAACATACACCGGAAGAGTACATGATACACTATTACTGATTCTTACTGCAAAAACTCTCTAGGGTCAGTAACATAACCGGTCAAAGCCGACGCTGCAGCTGTATATGGTGAGGCAAGATATATCTGGCCTTCTTTGTGTCCCATTCTGCCTGGGAAGTTCCTGTTCGTAGTAGAGACACATACCTGAAATGAAAGAAATGGAAATAGCGGTTCAGTGGATCTTCAAAACAAGATGAATGTAGCTTCGGAACTAGATTAAAAAAAAGTATTTCTTTAAAACAAGATGGTCTGCAAATGGGATTTTGAGGTTTAGAGAATCCCAATGTGTGCAGTTGAAGAAATACATTTACCTGTGGTTCATTCAAGCGAGCATATGTGTCCTTAGGACCACCCATGCACGCACCACAAGTGGGACTTGCAGGTGTATCACAACCAGCTTCCTCAAATATCTGTGAACAAGTTTTGCCACCAGATCCTGGAACTGGAAGACTGAAAACGTCCATCCAAACCTACATATAGCAAATGCAATATATAAAATTTTCCTTTATCAAGAATTTTATGAGTTTAGTTTTGTTGCATGACAAACCTTTTGTGTAGCAGGTACAAGAAAAGTGGGTACTTTGACTTTTTTTCCCTGCAGTAAAGCACACTTATTTCTGTGAGCTTAAACCAAGAGTAGAAAAAATGCACAATCAAAGTAATAAACACATGGATGGAATATACAGTAATTTAAATGTAATCTGAATAAACTAAGTTAGTGGAGTCCTTACTGAAGCTAGAAAAACTCTAGCAGCAGCCATAAAATCCTCCGTTTTCCCACCAGTACAAGATCCAATATAGACTCTGTCAATTTTCACATCTTTGCATTCTCTTGCTAAAGCACGGTTATCCGGAGAATGAGGCTGCAAAACGATTCAAAAACGTTACTTGCAGAAGAGAGGCTAAAAGTACAATCCTCAAGACATAAAACAGAGGTTATGCTCACCTTTGCCACCAATGGCTCCAGTTTTGATATATCAAATCTGTACTCAGTAAGAAATCTAAATCCAAGGAAAACAAACTCATTAGTACAATTCGGTATCTAGGGAGAAATACTAAGTAGGCAGATGTGGTATAAAACAATTTACATGTTCTTCCTAAGTATGATTGAAGGTCATTTATGGATAACAGCATGAACTGCTCATTTTGATATTTATTAAGCTAGCATCTGTGTAAGTACATAACTAAGGTTTCAAATCCTTGACCAGACTAGGCTAAAGTAAAATATGACCATCTATATATGGTATATGGTCATATCTTTATATTGGTAAAATCAGAAGGTTTTAAAGATGCATTCACCATAAAAAAACCACAAATTCCAGAATTCATCTCAAGGTGAATGCAATATTAACGCTGATTTCAATGTTAATACACAGGAGTATAATACAACTTACCCATATTGCGCTATCTCTATGGCCTTGGCTTGAGTACCAACTTATGAACCAGATCATGAAATGGCTAGGCTAATAAAATATAAATATCAATTACCTTGCTTGATTATCACTGTACACAGGTTCATAGGGTATAGACGTTTTATCCTGCAATACAAAATTTGCATCATCTTGACAGCGCTACAGAACCGAAATGTGTGCAACATAAAAAGAGAAAACGATCTGTTGCAAAACAACCCAATAAAACACAGGTTTATGACAGGGCGAATGTGCAAGGCAAGGCTTGTTCCTAACTCATTTTAGTATGTAAAGCAATTCCTGCCACCACTAGGTATATGGGACAATGAATGTTGATGTCCTACTGAAAAATACATCCACGGAGAACACAAGAACAGCTATTGACACACCTAACCATTGGCATACACACAGACATCCACTTACCTGCTATTGATGCTAATACACATATATCGCGCGAGATGATTTGATGATTGACAGTACTAACCTCAAGGTACTTGTATGTAGTGCTATCAGCAGGGACGATTCCATTCTTACCCCCAGCTTCAATAACCATGTTGCATAATGTCATCCTCTCTTCCATCTGTCCAGCATAAGTTAGATCATGTTGCATAAGTTAACAAAGAGTAATTAAAAACTGCAACCAAATGACCTGAAGTTTCATACATATATGCAGTAAGTTCACTTACACTTAAGCTCTCAACAGTGCTGCCAACAAACTCCATGGCTTTATATGTTGCACCAGCAACAGAGATTTCACCAATAATCTGCGAGATGGAAATCAGTTTTTAAGTAACAACATAAAAGCTGGATATATTCACCTTTTATATTTCAAGTAAAGAATTGAAATCATAGGCTACATCTGATGTAGTTTTGAGTTTTGACTTTCCGGAGAACCCTCTCAACATTGAAAAAAAAATTTGGCTTGAGAGCTAGTTGAACGTACTTGCAAAATCAAGTCTTTGGCAAGCAAATAGTCAGGCATTTCACCATCCAGCACAAATCTCAGAGTTGGAGGCACCTGAAATTTCAAAACAAGGTAAGAAAAACACAGATTCGTTAGCCTTAAACTTTTTACAGAACTTCCAAAATAAAATCAATTTGACTCATTCAGCATATGTCCATAAAAAAAAAAGAGAATAATTCCCAATTTTTCTAATTAAAACAGTATCATAAGAACACCAAACAATATGAATTAGAAACTGTAGAATCACTCATTTGCATAAAATCAATCAGAATGTTAAGTGTATGGCATTAGAACCATGATAAAACAAAATCCAACATCTACAAACCTTGAGTAAAAGTTTCCCGGTGCCCAATACGAAACCTGCATCAGTGATCCCAATTCCAGTAGCAAATTGTCCAAAAGCTCCAGCGGTGCAGGTGTGAGAATCTGTACCTGAAGCCAACATAATATGTCTGGCTGCTGTTTTGGATCATAAAGGCATAGAGCCACAAGAAAAAAAAAACATAGAGCCGTAAAATAAAAGTGGCCTTCTTGAAGAAATGTACCTCTCCAGGCCTGCAATGACCTTCTTGAGCAAGAGCAACATGACATACACCCTTGTAATCTGGGTTAGCCTGCCAAATTGTGAACTAAAGTTAACCTCTGATACAAAAAATGAAAAACATATTGAGACACAACAAATTACACACTAGTAAATCAACATGAAATAATACTTCAAATCCCCACCTTAAAGTTACCAAGATCCTTGATATCGTAGAAATACTTGATGTTCTGCTCAGTGCAGAAATCTCTCAAGGTATCCACATTACGATTTGCGCGCTCATCCCTAGTGAATATATAATGTTCAGGTATGACAACAACCTTTTCTCTATCCCAAACCTACAATGTCAAAACAATGAAGCACTACTTAGCCACCACAAAAAATATGGTGATCAATTCCATGATCTTCTCAACTGAAAATGGATTTACCTTAGCATTCTGGCCAAACTCTTTCTTGAAGATACCAAAGGTACCAGGGCCACACACATCATGGGTCATTAAAACATCAATGTTAACCCAAACATTGTCACCTGGACTCAAATGTGTTTTCTCAGAAGCCCTAGCTAATATCTTCTCCGTCATCGTCATTCCCGTCTTGACCTGCAATATTGACCAATACACAATATCATAAACCCGAAAACTAAAATATTTTCCATTAACCCCAGAGCACCAAAATCAATGGAAAATAAAAACTAACCAAGCCAGTAGTTGCTGGCTTCCGCTCTGATGGCGACATGACGGAGCAGATCTTCTTGGAAACTGATCTCTTGCATAGCTGAAATGAAGCCGGAGATGTGGAAGAGAAAGCAGAGACATCCAAGTCCTTCTGTATAATAAAAACAATCAAAGATGAGAAACTTAGAGTTAAAGCTAAAGGTACAACTTTACGGGATTGAACATTAGAAACTAACCTTGGTGTTGTTGATGGAGGTGGAGGGTGGAGCAACAGTAGAGTAAGTCATGGCTGCTGAAATGTATGTCTATTTCGACTGGTTTGTTTGTGTTTATGTATTGTGGAGAAGAGAGAACGCATACGTTTTTGTGTTGTGTTCTAGAACGGTCAAATTAAGCGGGAAGAAATTTGCTGCCCACACCCTTTAAAAGCCTGCCACGTATTATTTTCACTTTTATTGTCTTTAAGAAAACTAGAGCATCCAACAAAATAGTTGGTGCTTGGTTAAAGTATATGCCTGACTCACTAGGCACTAGCTAGTGAGTCGATGTGCCACATTGTTGGTTGCTTTGAGGAGTATGAACACTAGTTAGACCAGTCATAGTCAGACCATATTGTATATCATCTACTAAGCTACCATCCTTGGAAAGGTCATCACCATCTGCTTGGATTGTTTGAGCTACTGCCAGACAATCGCTTTCTATGCAACATTTTGTAATTGAAGTTCTTGGAGTAGTTTCAACCCCAGTTCTTATTGCCATCAACCCAACCGGTTCTGTTGGACCATAATAGGGGAGAACTTGTACAAGATAGTTACCGGTCTAACTGCTGTCACGAAATGGAGTTGCTCAGAAATTTCAACTGCATCATACCTTTCAGTAAAGTCTTGGGGGGAATAGGCTGGATTACTGGCTAGTGACAACTACAGGACGTTATTTGTGATGCGAGAATTTTTCGTAAAATTTAATGACTTTGAAAGCAGGATAAGTTGAGAAACAAGGATGTTATTCTATCCAATGAAAATCATACAAAATTTGTCAAATTATGTTCCATAGATAGATGCCCCATTTTCTGGACTAAGATCATTCTATGCACTCACACTCACAATTCACAGAATACAGATGGTACTGACCTGATAATCACAGCATACATAACCATCGGGATGGGTGTGATGACCCATTATTTCCTTTTAATTTCTGCTACCTAACTAACACCAGACAAGTCATAAGAAACTAGAACTGATCTTTGACGACATCACGCTTACTGCAAAAACTCTCTTGGGTCGGTCACATAACCGGTCAAGGCTGATGCTGCAGCTGTATATGGTGAAGCAAGATATATCTGGCCTTCCTTGTGGCCCATTCTGCCTGGGAAGTTTCTGTTTGTAGTAGAGACACATACCTGCAACGAAAGAAAGGGTATGACATCAGAAATGGAAAATTGTTGTTCAGTACCAGTGTGGATCTTCGAAACAAGATGAATATAGTTTGAGAATAATTTAACTCAAATAATAATGTTTCTTTAGAACAAGATTATCGGCAACTATCCATGAGAGGTCCAGCACCTCAGCAGGATTATGACTACACCAGTGAAGAGGCAACTATCCATGAGGTCTAGCACCTCAGCATGATTAAATCATCTGAATGCGCAGGTGAAGAAAAATAGTTACCTGCGGTTCATTCAAGCGAGCATATGTGTCCTTGGGACCACCCAAGCAAGCACCACAACTGGGACTTGCAGGTGTGTCACAACCAGCTTCCTCAAATATCTGTGAGCAAGTCTTTCCACCAGATCCTGGCACCGGACGGCTGTACACGTCCATCCAAACCTGTATGTAGAAAACGCAATGTATCAAATTTTCACTTATCATGAACTTCATGAGTTACTGAATCAACTAACACATTACACATAAGCATTTATATGTTGCATGACAAACCTTTTGTGTAGCAGGTACAAGAAAAGTGGGTACTTTGACCTTCTTGCCCTGCAGTAAAGCAATTAGTTCTGTAAGCTTAAACCAAGAGTAGAAAAGATGCTTGAGGAACTTCAATAAACACATGGATAGAAAATACAGGGAATTGAACACTTCAAAGATACAGGGAACCGAAATGTGCAATCTAAATCTGTTAAGTTAAATTGTGATATAAGATTGGAGTCCTACTGAAGCCAGAAAAACTTTAGCAGCAGCCATAAAATCCTCTGTTTTCCCACCAGTACAAGATCCAATATACACTCTGTCAATTTTCACATCTTTGCATTCTCTTGCTAAAGCACGGTTATCTGGAGAATGAGGCTGCAAAGCAATTCAAAAAGTTATTTGCAGAAGAGAGGCTAAAAGTACAATCTTCAAGACCTAAAACAGAGATGACATAAGGTTTATATGTGTGCTGCTCACCTTTGCCACCAACGGCTCCAATTTTGAGATATCAAATCTGTACTCAGTAAGAAATCTAAATCCAAGAAAAACAAACTGATTAGTACAATGCAATACTTAGGGACCAATATTAAGTAGGCAGATGCGGTATAAAACAATTGGCATTTTCTTTCCCTAGTATGATTGAAGGTCATATGCAATTACCGGCATAAAAAGCTCATTTTAACCTTCAATTTCCTAACATCTGCATATTATTATACGATTATATATCCCTTATAGACGAGTTAAATGCATTAGGAGGCCAACTATTTTTAAGATTGTCAAAGTATTATATTTGTAGGGGCCAAACATGTATAAGCATTGAATGAGATCAACATAAAAGACTCCGACACAAAATCAAAGTGAAGCAAAAACGGAAAAGAAGGAAAGAAGCCAGGTTTGTCTTTCTTGAAGGTGGATAGGAACATATGGGGGAAACCAGTTAAACTGTTGTTTAGTCTAATCTACTAACATACCAAAGCACCAGCATTGAGCTAGAAATCTGTCGTGAATTCCAATCCAACTAAAATCATTTTCTGAAAACCAGATCTTATATTGGTAAAATCAGAATTTAAAATAAATTTCAGTGTTCATCTCTAAGTTGAATGCAATATTCACGCTGATTTGAATGTTAATACACAGGTGTAACAAGTTATAAACCAGATCACGAAAATGGGCTAGCTAACGAAGTGTGAATATCTAAAAGAACAAATTACCTTGCTTTATCATCGCTGTACACAGGTTCATACGGTACTGACGTTTTATCCTACAAAACAAAATTCACCTCATTTAGCCTGTGCTATAGAACCAAAATGTATGCAACATACAAAGAAAAAATGATCTGCTAAAATACAACCGACAAAAAGTATCAGGTTCACGACAGAGCAAAAGTGAAAGGCAAGCTTGTTCCTAATTCATTCTAGTAAAGCAGTTCAGAGTTCTGAATTCAACCTTGGAGCCTGCCGCCACAAGGTATATGGGATAACGAATGTTAATGTCCTCATGCACACATTTCAAATCATTTAAACAAGCAACGTTCCAAACCCAGCCTTGAAATCACCAACAAATGCTCATAAATAAATGCATCAGCAGCATGCACGGAGAAACAAGAACAGCTAATGACACACACATCTAACTAATCACATACATACAGACATTCATTTATATGCAACTGATACTAATATACATATACATACAAAACCTTATGCATGTGTCTGGGAGTGCGAGAGGATTTGATGATTTGAAGTACTAACCTCAAGGTACTTGTATGTAGTGCTATCAGCAGGGACGATACCATTTTTACCCCCAGCTTCAACAACCATGTTGCATAATGTCATCCTCTCTTCCATCTGTCCAGTATAAGATTAAACAAAAACTAATTAAAAACTGCAACCAAATGACCTGCAGTTTCATACATACACACAGTAAATTTACTTACACTTAAGCTTTCAACAGTGCTGCCAACAAACTCCATAGCTTTATATGTTGCACCGGCTACAGAGATTTCACCAATAATCTGTGAGATGAAAATCAGTTTTCAAGGCAACAACAAAAATACTAGATATATTCACCAAATCATTTATCAAGAACTGAAATCGTAGGCTGTATCTGATGTAGTTTTAACTTTCAAGTATCCTCTGGACATTGGAAAAACACTTGAGAATTGATTAAACTTACTTGCAAAATTAAGTCTTTGGCAAGCAAATAGTCAGGCATTTCACCATCCAGCACGAATCTCAGAGTTGGAGGCACCTGCAATTATAAAAAAAAGATGAGAAATTCTTGACCACAAATTCCCCATAAGCTTTGGCAGACATGGGCCAATTTAATGATTGTTAAACCTTCAATTTGTTATGAAACTTCCCAACATAAAAACTAATCAGATACTGATTCAGCATTTGTAAACGAGAAAAGAAAATAACTCCCAAATCATTACAGAATCATAAGATCAGCAAACGCTATCAGTAAATCAAAAAATTGTCCAAGGTGAACTGCGAATCTCAATAGGAAAGTTAAAGAGAAGCAAGGGAACCATTTTTTTTTTTTCGAGAAAAGGAGCAAGGGAACCTTGTTCACCAATAAAATATTGTCGGAAACTAAAGCCGTGGAATCAGTTATTTGCATAGACGGAAATGAAATGAGAGAGAATGAAAACATGTAACATCTACAAACCTTGAGTAAAAGCTTGCCAGTGCCCAATACGAAACCTGCATCAGTGTTCCCGATTCCAGTAGCGAATTGTCCAAATGCTCCGGCGGTACAGGTGTGAGAATCTGTACCTAGTAGCACCTGAACCCAACATTAAATGTCTGATTGATGTTTTGGATCATAAATGCATAGACACATCAACACAATAGTGTGCTTTTTCAAAGAAAAGTACCTCTCCAGGCCTGCAATGACCTTCTTGAGCAAGAGCAACATGGCATACCCCCTTGTAATCCGGGTTAGCCTGCCAAATTGTGAACTAAAGTTAACCTCTGATGCAAAAACAGAATAACACATAAGAAATACACACTAGCAAATCGACATAAAAATAAAACTCCAAATCCACACCTTAAAGTTGCCAAGATCCTTGATATCATAAAAGTACTTAATGTTCTGCTCCGTGCAGAAATCCCTCAATATATCCACATTACGGTTTGCACGCTCATCAGTAGTGAATATATAATGGTCAGGTATGATCACAATCTTTTCTCGGTCCCAAACCTACAATGCCAAAACAATGAAGCATTACATAACCACCACAACAATATAACTAATCAAGAAATTACAGAACTTCACATATCATTCAGCAATCCAAAACTGACATAGACTATGAGCTAACAAGAATTGAAAAACAAACACATTGCCTATACGATGATCAATACAACAATGTCCTCAGCTGAAGAAATGAAGTTACCTTAGCATTCTGGCCAAACTCTTTCTTGAAGATTCCAAACGAACCAGGGCCACACACATCATGGGTCATCAAAACATCAATGTTAACCCAAACATTGTCACCAGGGCTCAAATGGGTTCTCTCAGAAGCCCTTGCCAATATCTTCTCGGTCATTGTCATTCCAGTCTTGACCTGCCAAAATCAACCAAAACCCAACATCAATACTAAGCTTCCCAATAAACCCACATCAAGAAACCAATCAAAAACAAAACTTTGACTAACCGAGCCAGTAGTGGCTGGCTTCCGCTCCGATGGGGCCATGACGGAGCAGGATTTCTTGGAGACTGATCTCCTGCATCGCTGAAATGTGGAAGAAAAAGCAGAGAGACCCAAATCCTTCTGCAAAAAAAAAAGAAAAAAGAAAAAAAAGAGAACTTTAGAGGTAAAGGTGGGAACTTGATGGGATTGAAGAAGAGAGATTGACCTTAGTGGTGGTGGTGTCGTTGAGGAAGGAAGTGGAGGGTGAAGCAAGAGTGGAGTAAGACATGGCTGCGGTGAAGAGGAAGTGAGTGTCGACAGGTTTTGTGTGTTGTGGAGAAGAGGAAGCCAAGACGTGTTTGAGTTGTGGACAACAGGAGGCGGCGGCCGAGGTGCGTGGAATTAAGCGGGCTTGTGTGTGGTTGGTATTGTTTCGTTAACAGCAAGTTTTACCCCAATTCTGCTTTTACTAGACTTCCTCGAATGATCAGAAGGATGGAGTGAAAATTTTGCACACCCCGTTATGAATATATTTACAATCTATATTCTTTTTTTTTTTATAGTTAAATAACAAAATTAAAATTATGGAAAATTACCTAAATACCCAAAAATAGCTAAAACAATGTCCAATCCAATAAAAAAAAAAATTCTATTGCCCATATCAATAATTCTTAACAAAAATACATTTTCACTATTTTTAGTAATAACACCACCTCGTTTTTTTACATATCAAAATTCAACTTTCTCTCTCTCTCCTCTCTCAGATGTGAATTTG
>NC_020494.1:4774815-4788074 GCF_000184155.1 Fragaria vesca subsp. vesca
CAATAATTCTTAACAAAAATACATTTTCACTATTTTTAGTAATAACACCACCTCGTTTTTTACATATCAAAATTCAACTTTCTCTCTCTCTCCTCTCTCAGATGTGAATTTGAATTCACTTGCTGGCGAAGCACCGGCGACCTGAAGCACTTGCGAAGCACTGCACCGGTGACCAGGCCTCAATGCCGACAAGGCTTCTCCGATTAGATCTCCTCCTCCCTCTCTCTTCTAATCTGGAAACACACACACACTCTCTCTCTCTCTCTCTCTCTCTCTCTCGGGGCAACGAGTCGTCGCCGGCAGCAAGCCATGAGGCGGAGCTCTAATCTCCAACTGATTCACAGAGGAGAAGATCCGCAACATTTGAAATCATTCTGTATCATGCAGGTTCTTATGAATACAAGGCCAAAAGTTGATGATAGCATAGAGCAAAAGTAGGATCGACCAGGTAATTACAAGAGCTCAGATTGAAGCATAAATGAGATGTTTGGATTACAGAGCAATATATTCGACATTATAGAGACCTTTTAGGACGAACAGTGAATTATGGCCTTGAATTCCCCTTAGTTATCTGTAGTTTTTGTATGAAGAGACTCGCATTTTATTGCACTTTAATCTCCTATTAGTTTTTGTAAAAGTAATAAATGTAATTTTATTACTAGTGGTCATAATTCTTATCTCTTCCTTTTTTCTTATTCTTCATCAATCTTCTTTGTTTCTTTTATGTTTTGACTGATTATCGGTGGTTTGTAACATGATTATTAGGGGTCAATAATTGCTTTCTGGGGTTAGTAACTGATTATTAGGAGTCAGTAACTAAGTTATTGGGGGTCAGTAACTGATTATTGGGGGTCAGTAACCCAGTCACCGGTGGCCGGAATCCGGCAATCGGAGAAATCCGACGACCAGTGACCGGAGTCCAGTGAGATTTCGGCCAAGTATTTTCTCTCTCTCTCTCTCTCTCTCTCTCTCTCTATGCATGTTTAAGGGGTGAGGCCAAAATAGTCTTAAAATAATAAGGTTTGTTAAGACTTTAGTAAAGATTTATGCACTTGGGCATAAAAAATGTTATCTTACATTGAAATTGGCTAATGAAAAAGATTGTCATTGTAATGAGAAATGAGGGGTTTAAATTAATACTAAATGGACATTTTCCCTAAAATTATTATATGAGGAAAAAAAGAGTGTGGATTGTAAATACGGGAGTGCAAATTTCAATCCCCTTGAAAAAATGACCAGTTCAAGATTTAAACCAATTAATTATGTAGGGAATGAAAGTTGCAAAATTAATTCCTGAGAGAATTCATGTCTTCACTTATTTTTTTTTCTTTTGAGGAAAAATTCATGTATTTACTTACAAATCAAGGAATTTGAATTGATGTGGGTCTCCACTACTTATCAAGAAAGAATTAATCCCTGACAAACCCCTAACTTGATACCTAAAAGGATATAAGTTTTAGGAATCAAATTTTTCCACCTAAAATACCCTCACGTGATTTCAATATCTCCAAATATACATAGGATAAATTGCTCAAAAACTATCCAAACTTTGCTTGACTATTAAGTATTAACTTTCGTAACCCAACTTTACTAAACCCAATATCAAAATTGAATATGAAATTTCAACCACGACCCACTTTTTTTATCTGAAACACTACTAATGACTTTAACCCGGCCCGTTAACTTTCTAATATTTTCATTCTTTCGGTATCCATCTTCTCCAAGATTCGAATCGATTGCACTATTGATACTTTGATACATCGAGTTTCATATTTCGAATGAATACAAATCATTCAACTATATTAAAAAAGAAATGAATGATTTATTACGTATTACATATTTAAATGATGAGAAATTTTATTAACACATCCCAAAATACTAGATACACACCGTACCTCTTTTTTATACAAATTATATAAGACTTTGTGAGTGCATAAAATTACCAAAAAAGACATTCATATTAAAAGTGTTGAAATAAAATATCTTGTTTAAGACGTGCATATTAACTATTGTACTTGAAATACTTGTTAATTTTTAGCTTGAATCGAGTACCAATATTTTGACACCACATATGAATATTATGCAATGATTCCCAAGAATTGATTAATTTAGTTTTATAGAGGATTGAGCATTCTGCTGAAAGTTCCGGTAAAGACTTTGGTGATGTATTGTCTTGTTTTGTTTTGATTTAGTAGGCTCAAGAAATCTTGAAATCAATTTGAGTAAGAGACTCCTTGAGAAGAAAATTTGTTGAGAAAAATTGATGGGAGAAGATGTTAACAAAGGGAAATCTCTCGAGGAAGATCTTAACAAGGTGAAACCTTTTAGAGAAAAAATAAAAACATTAGAGGAATATGTCAATGAGATGAAACAGTACGAGGAAAGATGAAACCTTTTGAGAAAAATCTTAGTAATGTGAACTCTTTTTTTTTTGAATAAATTGAGTAGAAGATCTAGAAAAGTATGTGTAGTGAATGGATTGTGTATTTAGTGAATAAGTTGTGTATGTTAAATGAGGATATTGTAGGAAGTTTGGGTATGTGTATCTAGTAAAATGTTAAAACAAGAAAGTTAATAAGTGGTGTATTAAGTATGAGATGTGTATCTAATAATTATGGATGTGTTAATAAAATTTCTCTTAAATGATTTCAACTCGACTTACCTTTAAACAACAAAAAAGGTAAAGTTTGCACCAAAATGAGTAAATGACGCCCAAAGAAAAATGTAAGTACGAGTATGAGAAACCTACGCGGGCAAAGACCACATGATTTCTAGTCACGCCCGATAACCAGTCCGGCACGTTGACGACCGTAAACCAATTATATAAGATCTATTCCCCTTAACCGAACTCATTTTTCACTTCACTCACTTAAGATCCACTCTTGTCGATCAAACTCACAACTTCTGGTGTTACAACAAGTAAGTCTTTTCATTTTGGGTTTCATTTACTTGGTGCCTTTTGTACTGCATTGAGTACCCTTTACCATTTTGATTGTCACTCATAATCGAGACACCCAAAACTTGTCTGACCAGTTGAGATTGTTGGGTTTAGTGTTGTCTTTGTCTACTGTGATAGTTAGATTTTTCTTTTTCATGTACTATGATTATTTGGAAAGATGAATGCTTTGGTTTCAACTATGCTTTTGGTACTGATTGAATCATCTTTTTTGGATTTTTTTTTTATCATGAATCTAGATTCAAAATCTTATCTTCCAGGCATTGCTTCATGTTTGCAAAGACAGGCTGGATTCGACGATTTTCAAGCTTCCAGAACCACCCTTTTGTGTTCCGTTCCACCACATTACTAAGAAGAAAGAATGTTCTTTTGTACTGCACAATGAGAAGTGCACAAACCACCCAGGCAACCACCCAAGAAAAGGTTAAGCCCCCACAACCGATCATTTCCAACTTGACCCAGAATAAGACACTTGAGAATGCCTTGAAGGACTACGAAGCAGTCATAGGTATCAAAACCCATGTCCAGCTATTCACTCTTACTAAGGTAGTTGCCCTTATAATTATGCATCTCAACCAAACACTAGTATTTGCCCCATTTGTATGGGTCTACCTGGTGTTTTACCGATTCTGAACTTTAAGGTCATTGAGTCTGCTGTGAAAGTTGGACTTGCACTCAATTGCAAATTGGCACTGAACTTGAAGTTTTATAGGAAACAATACTTCTATGCTGACCTTCCAAAGCGGTACCAAATATCCCAGTTTGATGTTCTAATTGCAATTGGTGGCTACATTGATTTGGATATTCCAGTAGAGTTTGGTGGTGGGCACAAGAAGTTTGGCGTTACAAGAGTTCACATGGAAGAAGATGCAGAGAAGTTGATGCATTCAGACGATGGAAGTTACTCACATGATAGTACCTTTGTTAGAATTTGAGCCTCTACTTTGTATTTTGAACAAAATATGATCAAGATCAATTTGCTGTAGCAAATGAGGCAGAAGAACAATAGATGAACTTTGAAGCAAAACTTTGCAGCTTCTATTTCTGATATAGAATTCTTAGAAATTACACAGCAGCTTAACCTTTATATAGGGTGCAAAGTAACCTACAAAATATCTTAGAAACACCTAGTTAACTATGTTATAATTGTACTTTACATACAACAAAATATTTAGATTAAGTGGAGGAGAAACAGTAAAGCAAGTGGCAGGAAGTTGTCTCACTGCAGCTCTAGTGTAAGTCCCTGCAGCTGATTAATTCCAACAGATAAGCTCCCCATATTTCTCAGGAAAGCATTAACCTCAACACTCCCTCTTAATGCTTTTCTTCTGCACTTCTAGCAAACCTTTGAGGTATTCAAACCTCTCTCTTGGTAGAGCTTTGGTGAAGATATCTGCAACTTGGTCATCTGTATTGTAGTACACCAAATCAATCTCATTCTCCTCAACTGCATCCCTAATGTAGTGAAACTTCAAGGCAATATGTTTTGCCCTACTATGATACACAAGGTTCTTGCTCATGGCAATTGCAGACTTGTTATCACTGAGAATGGTTGTTGCAGATGCTTGCTTCTCACCAAAGTCTTCAATGACTCTTCTGAGCCAAATTGCTTGTGAAGTGGCTATTGATGCAGATACATACTTTGCTTCAGCTGTAGACAAAACTACTGATTTTTGCTTCTTTGAAGCCCAGAAGAATATACCAGTTCCAAGTGTAAAAGTATATCCAGATGTGCTTTTTAAATCATCAAGACTTCCTCCCCAATCACTATCACAAAAGCCAAAAAGTTTTGGTTCCACATTCCTCTCATACAAAATTCCAAAGTCCATTGTACCTTGTATGTATCTAAGGATTCTCCTTGCAGCTCCATAGTGAATCTTGATAGGATTGTGCATAAATCTAGACATCAAACTTCAGTTTTGGTGTAGAGAGCAGGTTCATTTTCACTCCTTTGAAACCCTCTTTTTGTGAAATAGGAATCGATCTCACCTTACCAAGCTCTTGGGGCTTGTTTCAAACCATAAAGAGCCTTCTTCAGCTTATAAACTTTCTGCTCTTTACCCTTGATGATGAAACCTTGTGGTTGCTCCACAAATACTTCTTCTTTCAGCATTCCATTTAGAAACGCCAATTTGACATCTAGCTGGTGCAAGAACCAGCCTTTTTGTGATGCAATGGAAATCAGACCTCTGATTGTCTCATGCCTTGTAACTGGTGCAAAAGTTTCATTCAAATCAACTCCAGGTATCTGTGAATACCCTTTTGCCACCATCTTGCTTTGTTTCTTTGCACAAAACCATCCGCATTTAGCTTGGTTTTGTAAATCCACTTCAAACCAATGACATTCTTGTTGTCTGGTTTATCAACAAGCTCCCATGTGTTGTTTTTCATAATCACATCAATTTCCTCTTTCATCGCAGTCCGCCAGTCATCTTCTTTCACAGCTTCTTCAAATCTTTCAAGCTCAAATAAGCATGCATTGCAGCTTTCATACACTTCATTCAAGCTTCTCATCCTTATTGGTGTTGAGATTGGTGTAGATTGAACATTTGAATGTGCTGGTGAGGGTTGTTCAGGACTGTGAGGTGGAGTTTGTTGCGGTGGATTAAGTTCCAACTCTTCTGGAACATCTTCATCTTGAACAACATTATCTAGCACACAATATTGCAAGACTGAACCTTGATTCTAATCCCAAGATGAATTCTCACTGAAGAGAACATCTTTGCAGATAACAATTTTCTTCTTTTCAAATTATAGAGCATATAGCCCTTTGTGTGCAAGCTGTATCCCATGAATACAGACTTCTCACTTGATTCATCAAGCTTCTTCCTCAACACCTTTGGGATATGTGCATAGCAGATAGAACCAAACACCCTCAAGTGATTAACACTTGGCTTCCTTCCACTCCATGCTTCAAATGCTGTCATTCTTGGCACTGCAGTAGTTGGATGTCTGTTCATCAAATACACTGCAGTATTAACTGCTTTTCCCCAGTATTCTAGAGGCACTTTCTTGGCATGCAGCATAAACTTCGTCATTTCGACGATTGTTCTATTTCTCCTTTCAGCTACCCCATTTTGCTGTGGTATGTAGCTTACTGTAAGCTATCTTTCCAAACCAATATATGCACAAAAATCTCCAAACTCATTTGATGTGTATTCACCACCTCTATCTGATCTAAGCTTCTTGATTTTGAGATCAAATCGTCTCTTTACCATAGCTTGAAACTTCTTGAACACAATGAACACATCAGATTTTTGCCTCAGGAAATAAACCCAAGTCATTCTTGAACAATCATCAATGAATGTAAGGAAATATATGTTACCTCCCTTAGTAATTGTTTTCATAGGACCACAGACATCAGAATGGACCAACTCTAGTGGTGTTTTTGCTCTCCATGCCTTCCCTTTTGGAAATGAGATAATGTGTTGCTTTCCAAGTGCACATCATACACACACTTTAGTGACTTCTTTAATTTTTGGCAATCCCTGCACCATTTCATTCTGATGCAGCAGCTTCAGACTTTGAAAATTCAAAGGTCCAAGACTTTGATGCCAGAGCCAAGGATCTTCCTGCAGCTCCATTTTTCTTACACTCTCAGTTGCATACTTGAGAGTCAGAGGAAAACTTATGTTCCTCTTCATTTCAACTTCCACCATCAGCTTCTTGCTACTCCCTTTCTCAAAGATTTTGCAAATGTCATCACCAAAATGCAGGTGATATTTGTGCTCAACGAGTTGTCCAACACTTAGCAAATTCGAATCAAGATTTGGAACAAGCATTACATCTTTGATGAACATTTTTCCATTTTTGGTTTCAACAACAACACTTCCTTTGCCTTTTGTATCCACCAACATTCCATTTGCCATCTTCACCTTTGTAATGTTGTTGTAGTCAATGTCATAGAGAGGGTTGGCATTTGCAGTCATATGATTACTGTAAGCACTATCAACAAGCCAAACATTCTCATTTACTGCAGTGGTTGCAGCATAAGTGACACAAAACATACTATTATCACTTTGTTCTTCACTGCAGCTAGCCAGTTGATTTCCCTTGTAGTCACAATCCTTCTTGACATGACCGAACTTGTTACAAATTGAACATTTTGGTTTCCCCTTAAACCAACATTCACCTATATGCATCTTATCAGAGATTGAACACTTCAAATAATTTGAACTACTACCTCCTTCATTTTTTCCTTTTCCTGACTGATCTGATCTACCCTCCCACTTCTTGCCTTTTCCTTTCCAGTTCTTTTTCTGTTTGGAATTTGAACTAGATGGCTCACTACTTCTTGTGTTTAGGCTTAGTGTTTGAAAGACTTTTTCTGTGGGTTCATCATGACTCATCAACCTCTGATCAAAAGCCTTAAGTGTCCCCATTAAATCCTGTACACCAAGAGTGTCTATATCCCTAGTCTCCTCTATAATACTTGCTATAGCATCATACTTCCTATTCAAACTCATAAGGATCTTCTGTACTACTCTCTTTTCAGGTATAGGTTCAGCATAGGTTTTCATCTGGTTAACTAAATCAATCAATCTAGTGCAATAATCACTCAGAAGCTTAGTTTCATTCATTCTAGTATACTCAAAATCTCTCCTTAAAGATTGAACTTTAACAGCTCTCACCTTATCTGAGCCTTTGAACTCCACCTTTAGAACATTCCAAGCTCCTTTGGCTGTTCTCTCATTTGCAATTCTTGGAAAGATAGCATCTGTGACTGTGGTTTGCAAAATACCAAGAGCTTTTGCATCTTTCTTGATATTTGCCTTCAGCTCAGTTCTTTGAGCATTTGTCATCCCTTCAGCTGCTGGAATTGCATAGCCTTCTTTTACATAGCTCAATAGATCACGTGATATGAACATGGTTTCCATCTTAATAATCCAGAAATCAAGGTTCTCTCCTGAGAAGATATGAACTCTAACTTCTGAACCATTTTCTGCTGTAGTCATTGCAATAGCAGAAAACTAAAGAAAAGTGTTTGTTTTTTTTTTTTTTGATCTAACAAATGGTACACCCTAATTGATATTGATCAACAGGGCTCTGATACCATGTTAGAATTTGAGCCTCTACTTTGTATTTTGAACAAAATATAATCAAGATCAATTTGCTGTAGCAAATGAGGTAGAAGAACAATAGATGAACTTTGAAGCAAAACTTTGCAGTTTCTATTTTTGATCTAGAATTCTTAAAAATTACACTGTAGCTTAACCCTTATAGGGTGCAAAGTAACCTACAAAATATCTTAGAAACACCTAATTAACTAGATTATAACTGTACTTTACATACAACAAAATATCTAGATTAAGTGGAGGAGAAACAGTAAAGCAAGTGGCTAGAAGTTGTCTCACTGTAGCTCTAGTGTGAGTCCGTGCAGCTGATTAATTCCAACAGATAAGCTCTCCAGATTTCTCAAGAAAGCATTAACTTCAACAACCTTTCCCTTTGTACTTGCCATCAACAATTCAACATCTAGTTTGTATAAGTTATCAATGTTTGTTTCTTTTCTGCAGGTTGATCTAACTGGAGCGGGTGTGCCCTTGCTTGAGATTGTTTCTGAACCTGATATGAGAAATGGTATTGAAGCTATTGAAATGCTGCAGAAATACAGAGGGTTGCTTGGTATTTGGGAGTGAGTAATGGCAATATGCAAGAAGGTTCACTTTGTTTTGATGGCAATGTTTCTGTCCGACCAATTGGGCAATCACAGTTTGGGAAAAAGGTACGTAACTTTAACTTGTTAATTATTGTGTTAATAAACAAAGGAAAGTGAAATCCATACTCTTCAAATTGAAATCCACACTCCCATTTTTTATTTTTAGTTATTATTCTCATAAATAAAAATGCAAAATTTGAGTCGCTAAAGACAAAATTTAAGTTAGCAAAACTAGAAAGTGAGAGTGTGGATTTTAATTTAGGGAGTGGATTTCACCTAAACTGGTAGACAAAAATGGTTTCATAGCTAAGAGTTTCATTTTTCTGAAACATACTATGAACTGTAAATAAAGACTCCTGATTGTGATACCAGAGAATCAGAAACATGCAGACGGTACATTGATGGAGGAGTGACCAGCATGTTAACGTATTTCATTCCCAGCACATGATCCAGTTGGAAAATGTTGACTGATGTACGTTGGCTGGTTCTCTCGTACCTCCTGTATAAACATATATAAAAAATAAAAAATAAAAAAGATAGTAGCCAGCGGAAACCCATTGGCTAGTTGAGCATTGTAATCAGTAATGTTTATCATAATTTCATCTGTCCAAAACAAGGGGAAAGACTCCCCCTTAGGAAACAAGGCAATTCTAAAAATCCAACATTTGTTTTTGTTCTTAGGGTCGACGCCTCAATAGTTTGCAAAGAACCATAACAGTTACTATACCGGTTGCAGATATCATAGTAACGAAGGCCAATCCAGTTCCTCCGAGGGTTTTAATGGCTCACCAAGAAAAGGCGGTGGGTGACTACAGATGGGACACACGAGCTTATGATTCACCTGCAAAAGCTGAACAAGGCAATCTACATGAAGTACGTGCAAGCAAGGCAAGCGTGTAATCCCTTCTTCTGCATCATAAACGTGATCAAGCCTCTCACGACAACCAAAACACGACTCCTGTGTAACGATGGATTCCAAACTATCAGGTCTCACTCTGTTAAGAAGGAGGCGATAAGTTGATTCAGTTAGAGGAGCCACAGACTTGCCCAATACTTTAACAGCGACTTCCGTTATTATCAGTGATAGGCAACCCGTAGTCATCACCGACTTCAATAACGTCATACATAACTTGATATATCTGTCGAATAACTTGCCCGCATACATAATCTGGGAAGCCGAGAGTGTAAACATAATCGGCAATGATCTCGGAACACACATCCCTTTTTGTTATGGCATCTGAGATAGGGACCATGAAGCGCCTTTCGCTCACGAAGTTGGGTTTTCCAACAAGTTTGATTGGGGAATGGATGGAGAGACGGGTTGCGGATCGGTCAAAGCGCTGTATTAGGATGTGGATCATGTTGGCACTGCGTGGGTCAAACAGAAGACGAAAGGGATGAGTTGGCCTGAAGAACACATATTTGAGCAGAGCATTGCTTCCTTTGATGTATGTACCAATTGGGTTCCACTGTAACGCGAAAGCTGGAATGGCAATAGAACCGCCTCTCCATGATCTACAACTATTCTTAACAATAATTAAGGTCGATTTCTGATAAACGCAGCCAAGCAAATTGAGATTCTCAGCAAAACGTAAAAAGCGAATTGGGTGTTGCGATGAATAAACAATAATTATTAGGGTTTTGCAAGGGGAACTGAGGAAGAAGAGGGAGAGCAAGATGGAGATCCCGTTCTTTAATTTTTTTTTTCTTTTCTCTTTTCTTTTTTACGAGTTCTTACATCCAATATAAACATGCAAATCCGTGTTTGCATGTACACTCTGATCCAACCAGCAATTCTTGTTTCTTCTGTCATATTATTATCATGTACATTAATATATGTAACTAAAATTTGGATTGTTCGATCAAGTAAGAAAAATTCAATAGCGAAATTGTCAACTGTCTCAATCTTTATCATATTCTTTCACGAGTATTGAAACTTCCAAACATGAAACTCAAAAAGCTTTTTAAGATACCATCCCGTCGTTGATCCTATCAAAAAAATCGGGCCGGTTCAAGGGACATTAGATTTAACACTAACTTTGACACTATTTCTTTAACTATTGGATTTTAAAAAATTCAATGGTCTAGATCAATTCTAAGTATGATGTCAACCTATTAAAACTGATGTGGCAAGTGACGTGGAACTTACCTAATTTCCTAACAACTCAAATTACAATAAAAGAATGAAAAATCAAAATCTAAAATTTGAAAGAAAAAAAAAATCTGTACGATAAAAAAGAAGAAGATACAATACATCCTAACTCTTGGCTGACCATATGATTGATTATGGATAGAATTCTTTCTTTCTTTTTTTAATCTTTAAATGGAGAAACATAGCATTCCACAGATCAGAGATGGAGAACTTTATCATTCCGCAGAATTTCATTACATCAGCTATTTCAAACACTATTACAAATGCTAAGGAGCAGGCATTAACCGAAGCCTCTCCTCAAAGACTTTAATACTGCCAGAGTTGGTCTCCATTTGTAGCAGAGACTGCAGGTCACTACCATTAGCCAAGTTGTTGAACTCGACAGCTTTAGATGGCATAGTAGGGTAGCGTCGCTAACAAAAGGTCATCAATCTTTTCACAGACTACAAGTATTTTTCATGTATGTGAGAATTGTGAAAGGGTAGTTCTCCCAACGATCGACCATATCCTCTTTCTTTCTAGTTAACAAAATCACCATCACAATATATACTTTGCTCAGAATGAGTAAAGTAATCTATTTATAAGTTGAGCTACCTGGCATTTAACAACTGTAAACAACTATAATCCAATGGAACTTATCATATTTGGATCCAAAAGTATCATGCATGTCTGACAAACAGTACATATCATACTCTCATTCGATACGAAATCTAGAAATCAAAGGGAATACTATATCATCATCTTGTAAAAAATAAAAATAGCATGCATCAGTATAAATCAATTATCTTGTACAATAACAAAACTAATCAAAACTCCCTTAACAAAATTGTAGTTACTAAAAGGAACAGAAACATAAAAATGGAGGTAAATTTATTCTTCATGGTTATTGTCTGAATCTTCCTCGTCGGAATCTTCCTTGTCCGAAACTGCGGGCAACTCTTGCATATTTTGACTCCCTAAAAATACAAATTCCGACAAAAGTACATGTTAGAAGCTATCATAATTCATATCTCAAGTGAAACTATATAATCTGATAAATAAAAAGAAGAGAAAGTTAACTTACCTTGATTTGTAGAAACAACCGTTTTTCTTTTTGCAGCTGAATTTAAAGGGCAAGTGAGCCTGTTATGTCCTGGTTGTTGGCACATTGTACACTTTCTCTTCTTGCTTTGAGCCAACTCCATGTCATCTTTTATCCTCTTAGAACTTTTTGTTACTCTTCTGTTATTCTCATCCATATCCTTCTTTCTGCCCTTGGTCTTTAAGATATTTGGATCCAAAAGCAATGGCTCAGAAGACTTACTGGTACATATATTTGCTGCTTCATCTTGGAAAGCATTATCGTGAGACTCCATAACATCTTCTTGTGACACCTTATTAACCTCTGAATTTTTTTTTGACAATTCATCTAAACCATCCATGTAAATTAGGTAGGCCTCATCAGAGGGAGCAGCATAGCAAGCTAGTTGAGTGGCTCTACGACACATGTGACTAAATCTCAATGCTTCTGATTGTTCCTTACCATCATTATGTACCAAGGCTTCAGAATCTGTGACTCTAAACTTATTTGCTCCTTGTCTCCATCTCGGAAGAATAAAATGGGATGGTATTGCATCAATGTCTTGACGAACAAATACTTTCATAATATGTCGGCAAATTATTCCCACAAATTCAAAATTTTGGCATTCACATTTACCTTCATGTGTTTGTAAATTCAACTCCACCAAAAACTCTTGCGAGTTATTGATTTTCTTCATCACGGAGTATCTATGAAACTGATCGTCAGAACCCCTTTCTTCAACTTTAATCCGTTTGACTCTAGTCCATTCACTCTTGAATTTTTCAAATATATTTCTGGTATACACATGTGCTGCATGTTTCAAAAGAAAGTCATCATCATTCACAATACGATATTTATGCTCTGATGTAAAATCTTCGCTACTTTCCCTTGTAACAATCTTTTGCAAGGCTTGTTCATACTTGACAACAAATTCTCTTAGATTGGTAGTTGATGTAACAAAGTCATCGAAAAAAGAATTAGTGCCTTCACTACGCCCTGTTGTATTCATTCCGGCAAAAAAAGTGCTACGATTATATACTGGAACCCAAGATTCACGCATTTCATAAAGTTGTTGTAGCCACTCATTTTGTCCCAATTCATGCCCCTCAATCAACTTTTTGAGTTTGCATGACATGTTTACCTTCATGTGCACAAACAAATAATCTACCTGTCACTTCATTTGACTGTGATCTATACTTTGATGAACTTCGGATACGAGTCCAAAACCTTCTTGTCGACCATAATCTTCATAATATTGTCCGGCCTCCTCCAATGTTTCAAAAAACATTCCAACATAAGGGGATTTTAGTTTTCGGACTTCTTTCTCTTAAGAATGGTGATCACTTGCTTTTTCACTGGATACTTGGTTCAACGAGGAACCAAGATTGTCATCTTCTAAATTCAAGTCCATTGATTCCAACCTAAGGAACAC
>NC_020494.1:4788094-4791726 GCF_000184155.1 Fragaria vesca subsp. vesca
ACATCGTTTTATGGACAAATAAACAAATCATACAACTCCACGGCAGTATAGTTTCGTTTTCCTAAATTTCAAAACAAATTATATTCGTAAACCCTAAATATGGGATATCTNTAAAAACGCCAAGACAGTACATCAGTCAAAATTAAACAAGATTAGCTAGCTAGTACCTGTACGTATTCTGTGAAAGTATAAAGATGCGAGCTTGGAGTTAGAGAAGATGCTTTCAGTGCTTTGGTTCTTTTGCTCTTCTGTATTCTTTGTTTCTTCTCTTAGGGTCTTGTTATGTATCGTCTTTTTTTTTATCGTACAGATTTTTTTTCTTTCAGATTTTAGATTTTAATTTTTCATTCTTTTATTGTAATTTGAGTTTTTATGAAATTAGGTAAGTTCCATGTCACTTGCCACATCAGTTTTAGTAGGTTGACATCATACTTAGAATTGATCTAGACCATTGAATTTTTTAAAATCCAATGGTTAAGAAATAGTGTCAAAGTTAGTGTTAAATCTAATGTCCCTTGAACCGGCCCGCAAAAAAAATATAGGGGGATTTCTATATACACCCAATTTTGAAGAGTGGTTTTAAATAAAACCTACATAATATTCTTTTGTGATAGACATCTAAAATATATCAATTATGATACATATTATGTCCTATTTTTTCCAAATTTTACACAATTGCCACTATTCAACTATAACATATAAACATAATAAATAAGCTTAATTGATGCTGTCTTAAATACCTCGTGTCAGGACCCATCCCGAATTTTACCCTGACACCCGAGGTAAATCTTGCGGGGTCCACCTTTAAGGAAAATTTACGAAAAATTCGGCATAATCTATTTTGAAAATGGACAACCCTTACCTGAAAAATCCAACTTACACTTCTATAACCAAACAAACCAGCCTCAAAACCTGGAGCCTTCCTGCTCCCCAAGTTCATCACATCTACCAAAATATTAAATACTAAACTTCTGGAATTCCACAACCAACACCAATGACATCATTTATTCACTAATTGGTTATCAAAGCATATCTAGTGATGAAAGAATAACAATGAATAAAGATTAAGCGGAAGCAGCCTCTGACTATGCCTCGACTCCATGTACGCTCGACCTCAATTAAACTTAGCTTGCAAACTAGGCATTTAAAACCAAAGGGCCGAGGGGAAAGTAATTTAAAAACGTTAGAGTGAGTGGACAAAAATAAATTAAAAATAATTTAACAATACGCAATTGAAATATTTTCCCATAGTTCAACTTTAAAAACTTTTAGCTGCACGCAATTTTGATAATCCAAATAACTTTAAATCCAAAATACCATAAAAATAGACAAATCTGCCTCGCTGGTTAACCAAATACAGAAATCTCATAAGAGATAAACCAGCCCCGCTGGTTAATCAATTATATAACTGAGAAAAATAAAATAAAGGGAAGAGTTATCACCATGTAAAAGGAGCCTCCAAGGCTCGGGTCGATGCCTCCCAGGCTATAATAACGTCTCACGCTAAGCGCTTAACTCATATATGATGAGAACCGCTAATAAATCTATAATACTAATAATAGCGTCCCACGCTAAGCGCTCAACTCACATATGATGAGGACTGCTAATAATGGCTAGCTAACTAATAAATATAAATACCGATCGGTTGCCTCCCAAGCTATAATAACGTCCCACGTCAAGCGCTCTACTCACCTATGGTGAGGACCGCTAATAATGGTTAGCTAGTAATAATCAATATAAACGACCCTATATTATTGTGACTAAAAACATACAAAATCTCTTAAATCCATTAAACTTCCCCAATATCATACGAATGGTACGATTCTCAACCGTACTTGAAAATCATCGTAAGAAATTATATTAAAACTCAATGACGTGTCTCACACGTCAAAATATTCTCAAATTTATAAATATAAGCGAGATTTCAATATCAAATATAAATCATAAATAATAATATCTCCACTCGAAAATACTCGCTAAAATATTCTCCAAGTCAAAACCATTATGCCTCAAATAAACAATTAAATTATGATGGAGAACTACCGAAAATTCCATTTTCGGTAATCATTTAAAAATGTCAGTCATCAAAATAAAACCTATAATATTTAAATTTGGAGACATAAAGAATATCAAAACACTACCAGAAGAAAGGCTTTAGCCGACGAAAATAAAAAAACCAGGCCGACGAATTTTTTTTCCTTCGTCGGCTAATTTAAAATTTTCGTCGGCTATGGTAAAATTTCGTCGGCTAAATAATTTTTTCGTCGACTATAGTTTGTGAACTTTAGCCGACGAAATTTTCAAAAGTTAAGCCGACGAAATTTTCAAAAGTTAAGCCGACGAAATTTTTAAACTTTAGCCGACGAAATTTTTAAAAGTTTAGCCGACGAAAAATATAATTTCGTCGGCTAAAGTGCCTTATATTTGTAGATTTGGACAACAACTCATCTGGAAAAAAAAAACTACACATAGAACCTTCAAACGCAAAAAAGTCATGAAATAAGATATGACCAGAATGGTGAAATACGTCTACGGTTGAAAAATCATGGTATTCCGGTAAAGTCTCGGTGCCGATAGTTGACTTACCCTTATTATTCACTATGCTGTAGATTTGGCCTTTGGTGTCTGATTGACTATTGTGATACCTTTCCGGAAGCGTAACGGCCCTATGAGTTAAACTCATGGCTAAAGCCATGATGTATGGGCCTTTTTGGCCATCCGAGTCCGTTTAGGGCTTCAAAATACAGTTTTTCTTATTTCCAATTAGAGTTGACCGTTTCGATCGAGCTCTTAACGTTGTCGGATCCGGTTGAATTTTTTACCATAGACATCTTTCATCATAATGATCATATCTGACGGTAGAATTTTGGTTTGTGAATTTTAGTTATCGGAATCACAACGTGTCTACTATTTACCGTTATTCGGATTTATGGGGAGCCCTATCATCGGAAGGTAAATGTCTCAAAATTTTTATATGGAAAGTTGCGTCTCATCTACGTGAGAGTTTTTTGTGTGGAAGGTTTGACCAAACTACATAATATAGAGGGAGATTTGAGCGTTTTCGTGTGATAAGTAACGATGGATTAGGGTTGACCGTTTCGATCGAGCCCTTAACTTTGTCGGATCCAGTTGAATTTTTTACCATAGACATATTCATCATAATGATCATATCTGACCGTCGAATTTTGGTTTGTGAATTTTAGTCATCAGAATCATAACGTGTCTACTAATATTGTATAACTTGTTTAGTAGGTTATACAACTTTGTAAACCAACTCTACATAGGAAGCAAAATTATCAAAAATCTCGTGAAATAAGATGTGTTCAGAATGGTGAAATACGGCTATGGTTCAAAAATCAAGTAAATCGGGTAAAGTCTCGGTGCCGATAGTAGCGGTCAACCCTATTTACCGTTATTATTCCCTATGGGGAGCCCTATCGTCGGAAGGTAAATGTCTCAAAATTTTTATATAGGCGGTTGCGTCTCATCTACGTGAGATTTTTTCGTGTGGAAGGTTTGACCAAACTACGTAATACAGGGGGAGATATGAGCGTTTTCGTGAATTTATAGACTTTAGCCGACGAGATATTAAAAAAGTCATTGGCTAAGGTAAAAAAATTTACAAAATTTTT
>NC_020494.1:4793134-4794578 GCF_000184155.1 Fragaria vesca subsp. vesca
CTTGTTTCANATTTGATGCTTTTGTAAACACTTTGATCTTTTGTAGTTTCAATAAGTTTGTGTACATGTGATGCTTTGATGTTCATAATTAAGAAGCGAAGAAGTAGTCTACTTTTAGATATATTTCATGTGTGCTTCATTGTTAAAATCTTGAGAAAAGCAGTAGATTGATTTCTAGATTGCTACTCCTAATTCGGGAATTAGTAGATAATATTTAGAGATTTATCAAGTAATGTGGTGGAATCCGATGCCTTAGTTACTTCGTCATCAAGGTAATTTTTTATCTATTTTATTTGTCTTAGCTATTTCACCATCAACTTTCATTCAACTAGGTTAGTGTTAAATTAATTTAGATTCGATTAGTTTTTCCTATTTTCATACATTCCCTGTGGGTTCGACCTCGCTCTTTCATATCTGTGCTGCAACTGATTCGTGCGCTTGCGAGTAACATTTTAAAACACATCAGTGCCCACTCACAATATACGGCTATACCTGCCGTCGATCCGAGGTCTCCCAACACGATCCTCCTCACGTGCTGAACAATAGATATTATTAAATCTCAAGACTAACTCAATACTTTAAATAAAACTGCAAGAATAAAAGTGAGCCTATAAATCCTTCGCCCTTGCCCAACTTCTCCACTTCTAAACTATTAAAGCTCTAATTTCACCACAATGACCAATAGCCATAAATATCCTTTTTAGAGTTTAAATCCTACTCAACCAACTGTTGAATTTCCATTCTAATAACCGCCACAATCCTTAACCATTGAAAAATCCCAAACCTTATCAAAACTCCACAAAAAATTCCAAACTTTACTTCATTAAACTCCTCTCATAAAAACAAACTCAAAAACATGAAAAACTACCCCTAAGGGGCGGCAGCCGTATTCCGGCGACGTCTAATGCTTCCCAAATTTTAACACAACAATCCTCTCAACCCGCACAACAACTTCCTTAACTATCACAAAATCCAATTCTAAGCCTAGCTAGGGTAATCGAACCAAAATAGTGAAATAGCCCTAGAACTTCAATTATACATTACTCCATAACAAGATCGAATTGAACCGATTCCTATTCAAGGATTATTAACCTTGATGAGAGCTACAAGATAAGCCAAAAATCACGACCTATGGTGGCCGGAGGAGGGAACTCCGGCGAGTGGACAGTCTGGCGTTTCCGGTGGGTTTTCCCTCAATCGACGGCGTCACATGCCCAGGAAGGGAGAGGAGACGGCGGGGGTCCGAACTGGGTTGGAGCGGCGGTCGGTTGCTGGCCGGACGGCGGCAGATGGTGGCGGGAGGTTTCCGGCAGAAATGGGGCTCGGGGGACTCGGGAAGCTGGGGAGAGAAGGGAGGGAGAGAGAGAGAGAGAGAGAGAGAGAGAGAGAGAGAGAGAGAGAGAGAGAGAGAGAGAGAGAGAGAGAGAGAGAGAGAGAGAGAGAG